>NC_031981.2:36840577-37144952 GCF_001858045.2 Oreochromis niloticus | reverse complement strand
TCAATTTGTACTTATTTCCCCGTTTATGCATACCTCGGGTCTTTTGTAACCTGGGACTACATTACAGCCTGTTAAATTTATTCATTTCATTAAGTTGAGCACACGGCTTCTAGTATTCCTCAAATTACTATGCTACTAATGCGCTGATATCATTAATGTTTTTAATGTAATTGTTTTTCTAAAAAATTATTTTTTAAAAATTGTTTCACTTCACTATTTAGCCACCAGTGCTTTTTTCATCCCATTATATCGCTGCTTTGTCTGTGTTCATATGTATGAATATATAAGCTTGTTTTATTAGCTTGTTGATACCACAGCTGTTCACCACAGTAACCCTTGAAATGCACGGGTCAGAGGTTGCAGTGCCGCTTCAAAAAACAGCCGCAGCATTTCAGAAGGTTTAAATATAAAGTGCGGTATAGTAGTGTCCTAATCACAGACTTGCATCAGGCTGAAGGAGCAGGAACAGGCAGTCAGAAAGCTTTTCTACAACTCACCTGTTTCATGATGAAGCAGCATAGAGCAGATGAGACAGGTACCTGTTGAGACTAAGGTGAAGCAAACTTTGTTTATGCTTTATAAATGAGGTCTGACACGCCCTCGTGCAGATACAAGACAGTGAAGCTCAGATGATGATATGCAAAGAGGAGGTGTGACCATTTGCTTCAATATTACCATTTAAAATTTCACCGGTCACTACTTTGTGTTCATCTGTGGTTGGACTGAAAAGGAGGGAGTCAGTGGGAACAAAAACAAACAAACTGGGATGAAAGCCCTTTATGACTGGAAGGACCTGCAGAGATGGGCAATAACACAGGAAATGACACACCTCCCCTGTGAGATGTTATCGGCTCTTTTTTATTTATTAGATACATTTTTATGTAGTGCTTCTTCAAAAATGTATCTTTACTCTTATTAGACAGCACAAAGAGAAATAAGCCAAGTCTTCATCCTGCTGCTGTCTGAGGAGCGCTGGATTTGTCTTTCTCCTAATAAAAAGCAACACGGCCCCCCCTCTCTGACTCCAGATTGCGAGGTCCACAGCCTTTAGCATCTTTGTTACAGCTCTTAATTTAGCGCCTGCTCTTTCTGTTCCCCTTTACTGCTGAATAATAGATAAGTGACGACCATGATGCGATTGCCGTGTCGGCACTTTAAATGCAAGTGTGTGTGTTTTATTTGCCTGGCAGAGCGAGAGGGTGTCTGCTGCTCTGCACCTGCCTCTACTTGCATGGGTGTGTGTTTTATTTTTATGCCCCTTCATCTCCAACCTTTGTCAGGTGTTGAACTCCTCAACCCTTTCACCTCCCCACTGGATCTCTTCTTTACCTCCTTCGCTTCCCTCGTTCGTCTCTTAGCTTTCTCTCTTTAGCTCTCTAACAGCGAGGTTATTAAACTTTCATAGCTGCTGCCTTTTTCTGGTCTGCTCTTCTCTCTTCCTTCACTGTTCCTTCAATCCTTATTTTGCCACATTTCTCACCTTCCCTTCGTCTTTTTTTCACCTCCTTCTTTACGTGTGTTTACTCAGCAGTGAGTGCTGCTGGAGGAGATAATAATGAGGAGGTTTGACACTCTTATTGAGAAACTCAACAGAATTTCACGTGACTGTAAATTTAGGCAAACCTTTTCCCATCTGTCCCTCGCTGCTTTTATATCTTTTATTTGCACGCCTAAAAGACTGGATTACTTGTGTGCATGCATGCATGAGGGAGGGAGGGAAGAAGATGCAGTAGAATGCGCATCTTCACTTTTTCTTTCAAATAAGTATCTTTTTTCCCCCTACCAGTTCAGATAGTAAACCCTCGTGGATATTGCTCATGAAATGATGGAAATCTTTCCCATAATTTCCTAATTCTCTTTTTTACTTTCACTGTTTTTTTCTGGGTCAGCATCAGTGTTTGTAATTCGTCGTATGCAAACTGTTGCTAAATCTGTCATTAGTCCTCTCTGTCAAGCAGACAGCAAACCAACTGAGGCAAAACTGTTAGAGGGTTAAATGAAGAGCAGGAGGAGAGTCAGATGTAAATCAGTTTTTGTGGAGCTCTACAGACATTTATCTCCTACCAGTGCAACCGATCTGGATTTTCACCGACTGTAGATGGTAATGTTTAGCTCGAAGCAAAGCCTTGGCTAGATACAGCCTCTAGACGTGTTTATGGTCTCATATGCTCTAAACCAGTGTTTCCCAGCCTTTTGGAGCCACGGCACATATTTCACATTAGAACAATCACACGGCACACCGCCAAACAGAAATGCCACAAAAAGCATATTGATCATTTTCCCTGCATACCCTGTGTAGCAGAATTGGCTCGGTTTGTCCTCAGTATACCTCTTTTTGATTTCTTCTGACCACAACTCATGCTAGGGCCTTCATCTGAGTTTTCTCCAGCACCAGGTCATACTGACTACTTTCAAATATTGATCCATTGCTGTTATGCACTGCATGCCAATTATGTCATTTCTTCTTCGTCTTCTTCTGTTTTATTGGCAGTTGGCAACCAATTTAATTAGAGCAGTTAGTTGTACTGGCCTGTAGTGGAAGCGAATGTAATTGTTCTGCCCGATACTGACGCCGGTCACTGAGTACTAATCAGGTGGAACCAGATGATCTTCCACAGCACACCTGATCATTTCTCACGGCACACCTATGTGCCGCAGCTCAGTGGTTGGGAAACACTGCTCTAAATGGATGTTGATGGTTCGGGCACGGCACCAGGATGCCTCCTAAGTGAGGTGTCCTGTCACACCTGAAGGGCTGGGTGTGTCTGGTTGGACTGCTTCGGGACCTCAATAACCAGAAAATGTGCACTTTTTTGTGAAGCATTTTGTAAAACAGGGAGTTGTGCTTCACAGTTGACAGTGACAGTGAAAAAACCTCCAGCAGAGCCAGGCTCAGGAAGTGTCAGCCATCAGTCGCTACCAGTTGGGGTTGAGGACGCCATTGTAAGAGTACTCAAATAGGCCTGGTGTTAACAAGCTGTTCATCAGAGAAGGACAGTTCATGTTCTCATCCAAGGTTTAAATATGACGTTACATAAACCTCGGTACTACAGCACAATGGCCTGGAACTACCTTCAGAGCATTCCCTGCTAGTCGATGTGGTCTGATGATGTAGCGGCTATGACGAGAACAATAAAGGTACGTTCTGTGGAACAGCACAGTGTACAAGTGATGTTGTTTAGCATCAGCTAAATTTGGCATCAGCAGAAATAAAACGAAACAGATATGGGACATATGGCGAGTAGCCAGTGGTTTTATTCATCAGCATTCGTCGGAAAAACCCACGTTGCTTATTCTGAAAGTTTGCAGCTTAATCTTCAGCCACATTATCCTGGAGGCAATTTTGTAACACTGAACATGGAAGCGGAGCAGACAGGATGAAAGAGACAGAGATGGAGTGTTGGAGAGTGAAAGAGAAGAGACAGACCACCTACGAGGCCGCTTGATGATGCGCTGGATCTGTCTTTGTCGCTGCTTTTATGTGTCTTTGCTCGTGTGTGTGTGTGTGTAATGCATTATGTTCAGCGAGGACATTGTGAAGTGTTAGGAGGTGCTGCTGTACTCAGATAAAATGTGTGTTTTGGATGCGTGGCGCAGTAGGTGGTGTTTGTGTATGCCGTCTCATAATTGCTGGCTGTCTTTGTTTTGCGTCTGCTTGTACGACTGTGTGTACATGTTTGTGAGTGTGTGTTTGTGTGTATGGGGATATGCAGCAGAGTGTGGGCGGTGATTTAAATGAAATGAGTATTAAGTTTAAGCTGAGGTGGGAAGGCAGAAGTCTTCCTGCCATCATCCAATTCTACCTTGTTGCATGTTCGTCCCTTACTCACCTCTCTTTATCTTCCCTCTTTCTTTCTTTTATGTCACTGACTACTTTCTTTCCTCTGACTCGTATCGCTCACACACACACACACACACACACACACACACACACACACACACACACACACGCGCGCACAGACACTGTAAAGGAATTACAACTGATCCGGGCTGAGTCTTCAGCTTGTCTGTCTTTGAACATCATTGCTGTTGCCTCTGAAGCTTCCCTTTGAATTACTGGAATTCTGTTTATGCACATACACAGAAAGGCTGGCCGAAACTGCACTGTCTGGCTGTCTCTCTATATTTTATACATAAAGAAGACATATATATAAACACATGCAAGCTTCTGCACAGGCTATTGACTGAGATTGGTATGAAGGTGTAATCCTGGTTGATTACACCTTGGAATTTTAAGAGAATTCCATTGCCACAACCATGGCAGATATACCAAGAAATAAGAGCAGTAAGACAATCAGAGATGGTGTGAAAAGGACAATAAAAATCTATACAGAAACCACAAACACGCCCAAAATGCTGGTACTAAGCCATGAAAAACAGAACAATAAAACTGCAGTAGGTCAAAATTCCCAAATTTACCAAGTAGATTTGTAGTATTACGATTACAATCATAATACGTATCTGATACCCACATACAAAAGATATTTTACGTTTATGGTACAATAAGAATCCAACACAATCTGCCAATTTGTGCTTATCAGATTACTGCTTTCAATAAAACATTGACAGAAACCTTCCAGCATTATAAAGCCTTTTTTTTTATACCTCAGTTAATTCTGCCAGAGAAGTTAATTATATCAAAACCATTATTAAAAGTAGCAATACAAGAATGATATAACACTCCATCACATGAGCTATTGTTGTTGGCCTGCTCATGGAGCTGTGGCCGAGTGGTCTAAGGTGCTGGGTTTAGGCTCCAGTCATTTCGATGGTATGGGTTTGAATACCACCTGGTTCCAAGAATATATTACTTTTTACACCTTTGGAGTGGGGGTCGCAAGTTCAATTCCCACCCACTATCCAGTAAGGGTTCTGGCTAGACCCCCCCCCCCGCTAGAAAGACCCCAAACCTGTCTGCAGCCTGTCCTCTGTATGATTGTGTATGTGACAAATAAAAGTTGTTTGTTGAGATCGGGGGGGAATATTATTATGAAAACAGGAATGATGGTTACATGTTTAGCCCAGCAGTTATCAGATCAGGTATTTGTAGAACATAGACTGTATATTAATAACAGACACCGTATCCTGATCTAAAAACCTGGATTCGTCTGGTTCTAAAAACACCTCAGGTTGCATAAAATTTATAGGAAAATGGCCTTCAACTGCTTTGTGGTATGAGCTTTGTTCATTAGTGCTCAGTAAACCATAATGAATATAAAATATTGTGTCTGTTTTATAAATTATGGTTCCCATTAATGTCAGAAATTAGGATAAACTAGGATATGCTTATTGGTTAAAACCTTGTCAATCACAAATCAATAACCAGTGAGCTAACCACTTGTGACTGACATACTGTTCTTCTTTTCTTAGCATCTTGTTAGGCATCCAGTATATTGGACCACACCGTGACATTTTCAGTCCTGATACTCTATATGCTTTGTGGCGTGATACTGATAAGATGATATTATCTCCATCTCTTGTGCTTATAATACTATAGTGTTAAACCGTATTTACCAGATGCTTTTAGGTGGTCTCCTCTTGGATCACTAGAGTACTTATAAAAGCTTTAGGTAGGCTAATCTCAGCATTAAAGGTTTGAATGTAGCTACTCTGATGGCACCCATTAGTTATGAATTTTGCAACGTTCAAATTTTGGCTCCCTAACAGTGTACTGTGATATTTGGGTGGTTGGGACACAGATGAATTTGTCAGCTAAGGCTAGAAAGCTTGGTTAGCTAGCAGTAGACAGCTGTACCACAAAAAGGTCATATTATCATTCAGCCCAGTAGCTACAGCACCCTGTTGTTTGTACACCTATCAATCAAAGTACCGTATATTTCATTGTTGCAGTATCAGGGCTCTAGACTAACTTTTTGACATGGGCGCACCGGTACGCCTAACTTTAAAAATTTAGGCGTACCGGCACAAAAGTTAGGCGCACTCAAATTTTCCAACCGCATCTCTTAACACCGCAGTTTTACATGTGCACTTTCTTTGGGGGGGAAGTCCATACAGACAATATTCATTTCTAAATTATTAACTAACAAACTTGTGCTTAAATTGCTTTGTCAATATTGTAGAAAATGTTAAAGTTAATCATCATCTTGGCTCCTCTGATGACCTGTTTGCTGCTGCCTGCTGCTGAAAGGCAGTGGGGAGAGGGGACACTTGGGCAGTGCATTTATTGCAGCATATAATGTGTTTCCTGGATACACTGCTGTTTTTTCAGCATTCAAAGATTGATGGCACCATGTCAGAGCTGGCTATGAATTTCAGACGGATCAGGCCTTAACTTAACACAAAAGTTATCAATAGTTCTTTTTATCTTTTCTTATTACCCACAGCTACATCCACTTCTATCGGGCCTAGGCTGCTCACTAGGGCTGGGTATCATCACTGATTTCTATAATCCATTCGATTCCGGTTCTCAAAGTCCTGATTCGATTCAATTTAGCCTCAGACAGTCAGAAATATTATAATTCTGATCATTTATCAGTACTGATACATGTGAGACTTCATCAGAATTGTGAACATCACAGCAGATGCCTTTGTGTCAAAGTAACTGAGAATAAAACACAGAAAAACATGAAGAAGATTTTCCTGGTCTGGCGTTTTATAGCAGATAACCTTAAAAATATTCTGCAATATTCTGCAATTTTGCATAATTTTAGGAAGTTTAAATTTCTTCAGTATTGAACAGCAGAAATTAGGCTTTCTTGTCCGAGGTCATTTAAGTGAAAAAGAAAAGGAAAAGAAAAAGACAGCGGCCGACAGCGCTGTAAACAACGGTAGACTGGTGGGTAATAAGCGAATGAATAATGCAGAAAACAGAGATTTGAGACAGCAGCTCAGAATCTAGCGCAAAAAAGACGGAAACACAGCGCGGACCCGACGCATCAGAATCGCTGAGCTCCGACAGCGTGTCCGTGTTCGGGCCGTGGGGTGAGAAAGCTGAGAAAGACAAAGCTGATTCTGATGTGTCGGGTCCGCTCTGTGTTTATGTCTTTGTGTGGAATCCGTTAATGAATTGATATCGCTTTATTCAAGCTACTCACCTCTCTCTTCCACCTGCACTTTCAACTGGACCACGGCCAATCAGAGAGGTCCCGCCCCTGACTATCTCTGATTGGTTTAGTCCACGATAGGGGCATAATGTGTGTCTGTTGTTGACCACATGGAGAGTTGCAGAGATTTTTTTTTTGTTTTTTTGCTACCTGAAAATATTTGGTCGCACCGGTGCGACCAAATATTTTTTTTTAGTCGCACCACTGAAAAATTTGGTCGCATTTGCGACCAAATTGGTCGAACTCTTAATGTCTAACCTCGTATTGTGGATGGATTATCTCAGTTGTTCTCCTGACTGAAGTTTGGTCCGTTTACAGCATCCTGCCATGCGATTGCATTTGTCCCTAACCATCGGGAACCCTCACGTTAACTTTTATCGAGTGGAAAAAAGTTAGCGTTCATCCTCCAGCTTCACTGTGTTTATGCTATGCTACCATAGCTGTGTCGCTAGCGATCACGTAGCACATCATTATATACCAGCTAGCCCAACTTCAGTAACCCTACAAATGTCACTGCTGTTTAGTTTTCTGTCTTCATTTATGTTGGAAGTGATAGCAGAGCTGTACGTTTGAATGTTTCAGAAATCTCTCAGTCAGAACATGCTATATCATGTTTAGGTGGAAATTAGTGAGCTAACTTCCTGCTAACTTCTAACTCCATTAAATGTAATAAATTCTATTTTCATGGATGCCTGGATGTTAAACTTAATTGTTACACCTGGTAAAGCAGCAACGCTGATCATTTTATTACAGATAAAAGAATTTAGCCAGTTTTTAACTCTCAGTGATGCTGCAGTGTTCGTTTGACTTTGGGACCTGAAGGAGACGGAGTTTAGGACCCAGATTACTCCGCGAGGCTCCTGACTACGGTAGCTGTAATGCTCCGACAATCCATCAAGCGGTGCGGCTTCGTAGCTTACCAAAGACGTACTAAAACATTTTTGACAGATTTTTGAGTGCCATGTACCACATAAAATCTGTTTGAGGTCAGTAAGCACAACCAGAATTCATACATAAGGCACAGTGGATTATAAGGCGCACTGTCGATTTTTAAGAAAACTAAAGGATTTTAAGTGCGCCTTATAGTGTGGAAAATACGGTAGCTAGGTGTCAGACTTGCTCTGGATTCTTTAATAGTTAATGAACTTAGACGTGTACGAGCTTTGGAAACTGGAATGGCTGTTTCTTGTTAGCTAACTGTCATGTGGTTCTGTTACCATGCTTAGTATTTCATTGATGAGCCAATGAAATGTTTTGGGGCAGATCACGCCATTAGTGTTAACGTTGTGGCAGACAGACGCATTTTTAGCTCCCACGAAGAAAGGGATGAGGTAAAATATCCTCCCTTAAAGATGCATGTTTTAAAGCCTATAAATGCAAAAAGAGACAATTAAAAAATACGACACGATAACACAGAAAAAAACGTTCTCACTACGGTAACCTCACATCCATTCAATGACATTCAACAAAAAATATGAGACTTATATAAGGCATTTTAGCTACACAAGGCTCATGTGCAAAATTAAGAATGAAACTGTAGTAGTCTGTTGCTTTTCCTTTAATTTAATTTTAGAAGAAAGTTTTGGTTACTGCTTTTCTCACACATGCATTCACTCATACTGACACACACACACTGGTATTGATTTAATCATTTTGGCTTGGCAGGAAACATTTGGCCTCTATTTTCTGCAGTTGCACACACACAGAATTTCTAGACACACATACTTTGGTATTAAGTTATTTGGCTGAACATTTTGGCTACTATTTTTTTTATATCTGGAGTATACACACACACACACACACAAACACGCACACATACAGAGATAGGATTTAACTTTGTCTTGGCAGGCAGGAAATTTCTCCTTTTTATTTTGTTTGTGCATGCACACAAGGACACATATAAGAGTGCACACACACACACAGACCAATACACACACAATGGGCAGTAATCCCCCTGTACATGCAAGAGCTTTGGGCAGAGCAAGGATTTTCCTCTTCAAAGAGCAGACCACCCATTGCAGCATCAGAACAATGGTGGCCGAACTCCGGAAGATTTCCTGTGGTGGCAGTCGGAGTTACACACACACACACACACACACACACACACACACACACACACACACACACACTAACAATCTATTCACTCACATATCAAGATCCACAGACATTATGCTTATGCACCCAACTCCTGGGATCAAGCACATCTATGCAGGCTGCACATGCAACCTTACATGCATTTACCCTCACACTGGCCACCATTTGGAGCTAATGGAAAGATGGAGGTTTTTGTGGTGACACACAGACTGCCAGACATTGAGCAGATCTGGGATGTGCATGACTGGAGGGGCCAGGCACTCAACAAAAGAGTGAAGACAATGAGTGAGAGAGGATTGAAAAAGAACCAGAGAGGAATAAAGGGATGAAGGGACGGAGGGAGAGACTGAAGTCCAGCTGTTTCCACTCCTGAAAGCCGCCTTGCGTTCCGCTGTTGCGTTTTCTCTGGTCTTTTTGTCTTTAACGCTACTCGACTGTCCCCTCTGCACCAGGCAAATTAAAAGTATTTGTTGTTTAAAAGCAGCCATTTGAGTTCAAAGACAAAGATATTAGGGTGACAAAGAACATTCCCCGTGTTGTGGAGGTCTGTTGCCACATATGTTAGATTTCCCCCTCACAGTGACTCGCATACTTCCACCCACACCTTTTCCTCTTTTCTTCTCTTTTGTCAGAGAAGTAACAAATTCATTCTCTGTTTCTGAGCAATTTGTTCCTTGTGGACATTCACGATAATCGACTGTATTGTTGAAAGTCTTTCTTTTTATTATTTTCACACTGAAGGCGGTTGGCTGGGTTGGAAAACAGATGCAAACACTGGCTGCAGAATCCACTATGTAACATTAAGCTATTTGGTATTCACACCTTGTCATTTTGCAGCTTCTTCTGGGGGAAACTTTAAAAAAATCATCCATGAAATTGAAGTTTAATTCTGGAAAGTAAAAGTGTGTGTGTGTGTGTGTGTGTGTGTGTGTGTGTGTGTGTGAGGATGGGGAGGAGGGTATTTGTGTCCAGCTGGTGGAGTTTTATATTTCTGTCCGTGATTTATTCCTCTCAGTTTACAGTTGGCTGTCAAACTTCATGGGTGAAAACTGCTCACATTGCAGAATTTCTGAGGCAACACAGATAATGTTTATTTGTTAGAGAATTTATGAGTGCCCTGTTCCTGTGCTGTTGTTCCATTGTTGTCTTGCCGTCTGTCTTTCTTGGGCTCACATGCATCCACGTGCCACTTTCCTTTATATATATATATATTTTTTTTTGCATTTAGATGCAGTGATTTAGTCTTGATAGGTGGGTACATATCCTCCCTCGACATCGCCTTACCCAGCTATTTTATGTAATGCTTATTTACAGCAGAAAAAAATGCTGCCTCCACATTAATTCATCAGTAGTAAAAACTGTTACTCAGTAACAGAATACAGCACTCACACTTCTCTCAATAAATACCTTTTTAAGTGCATTTTGCTGACATGTTAACTGTGCAACTTTTAATTGTAATGGAGAATTTCTTGTATGTTGACAGTGGACATATTTCTCTCACCAATTAGCGATCTCCACACCCCTACTCCATGTCTGCTGGAGTACTGTTGTTATGTGTTTTTTGTCCTAAAATCCTGACCTATTTATATCATACCTCTGGGACTACTTTCTGTCTTTTTTTGTCAGTTGATGTTTGTAATGTTCTCATGTTGGTTAGCGCTGGCTCTGTCACTTGCTAGCGTGATAATTTGTCCTGCTTCTCGATGATTTACCTTACTTTTAGCTTTTAAGCTAAGGCTAGGTAAGCTACAAAACACAAAACTTGGCTTGCGTAGGTTAGCTAGCCAGACTGCTGTCACACCACATATAAGCATTTCTATTTCAGTTAATAGATTTTGAAAGCAACAATCATAGTAGTAGAAAAATGTTTCTCTAACGCTGCGTCCACAAGTGAGTTGCTTGTTGCACATCACTTTAAATCAGACAGCTTGTCACTTGCATTCCAAGATTGGTTGAGTCTAATACAGTATATTTACTACAAGTTGGTCAACAATATCCACCTCATGTTTATTCTGCTTGTAGTTGCTCGAAGTCATCAAATGTCAGTGGCTGCAAGCGTGGACAGCTTAGGAAGCTAAAATTAATTTAATTTCATAATATTAAAGCTTAACTAGCAGACTACAGAACTATTAAATACATTTGAAATATTTTACATTGGTGTTAACTTTTTTAAAATAGGTATATTAAAGTTAGTATAAACTATTTTTCTGAGTAATATATTGTAATTGTTGTCTAAGGCTACGTTCACACTGCAGGCGAAAGCACATCAAATCCGATTTTTTTGACCCTATGCGACCCATATCCGATCATGGTATGACAGTGTGAACGGCACCAATCCGATATTTTCAAATCCGATCTGGGTCACTTTGGTATGTGGTACTGAATCCGATACATATCCGATGTTTTAGAAAGCGACTGCTGTGTGAACGGTCATGTCACATTAAATCCGTCTTTTACGTCACTGACAGACGCCAATTATCAGCGCCGGAGAAGAAGACATCGCGAAGGCTTCCTGGGCATCCAGTGTAGATGTCAGTGAAACTGTTGGGAAGACAACGTGAACATTTTATTTGTACTGTATAATCTGCAGATTCTGACAGAAATCTGCAGCTATCCTTTGAAGCACCGCTCCTCTAAAACAGCAATAAGGATCATTATTAGGTTATTTACATTATTATGTAAATAACAAAATAACTTAAAGCAAAAACTGGGAAACGTAAAGTCCGAAGTCTTTATATTAAGGGCCATCAGTCAAACAATACTGTTTGCTCTGGGTCTAAACAGAGCGCGTTGTGTGTGACATCTTCTTTTGCGCATGCGGGCCGCTTTGAGCGTTCACACTAGAGCGCGTTTGCTGTCGCATTTTCTTTGTAGTGTGAACAAGCAGACAAAAAAATCGGATTTGATCAAATAATCGGAATTGAGCATTAAGACCTGCAGTGTGAACGTAGCCTTAGTGTTGTCATACAAACTAATTTTTACATTTATTTATTTGCATTTTATTTTGAGTTTAGTTTAGAGGTTTTTTTTACAGAGTTTTACAGAGTTGTTTGTTTTACAAAAGGTTTCTGTTATTTAAACATATTTAGTAACTAATATTAAGTAACTTTTTTCAATTTCTTTAGTTTTGTTATCATAAGGTTTTGGATAAGGTCAAGTTTAAGAAATTCAAAGCCATAGGTAAGTTCAATTCAGTTGTATTTATATAGCGCCAAATCACAACAACAGTCGCCTCAAGGTGCTTTATACTGTAAGGTAGACGCTACAATACTACATACAGAGAAAATTACCCAACAATCATATGACCCCCTATGAGCAAGCACTTTGGCGACAGTGGGAAGGAAAAACTCCCTTTTAACAGGAAGAAACCTCCGACAGAACCAGGCTCAGGGAGGGGCGGGGCCATCTGCTGTGACCGGTTGGGGTGAGAGAAGGAAGACAGGATAAAAGACAGTGGCGTGTCTTCATTTAACAACTTAGCAAAGAAATAATTTTAAATTATATCTTAAAATTTGTCACGAAACATCATTTGTTCCCGTTTCTTTGGCAATCTAGAAAAATGCCAAAGATTTCACAGCAAAAATAATATTATTACCAAATACAATGTGAAAGTATACCTGGATGAAAAAATATACAATGGAGTGCTGTTACTCGTGGATTGACCTCCTCAGAGCCTGGACCTCAACATTACTGAAGCTTTGTGGGATCATCTTGACAAAGAGTGGAACAAAAGGCAGCCAACATCCAAATATCTTTGAAATGTCCTTCAAGAAGTTCGGAGAACTATTCAAAGCACTTCACTCAACTTCTACAACTGAGTAGAAACAAAAGAAAGCAAAAGCACCCCTGTGGTGTATGCCTTAAGCATGTGCACCAACAGTAAACAGACAAAGGCTAGGCAGATGATGACTGAGTGACTCGGGCTCTCCCCAGCCATTGCTTATATTGAGAGGCAAGCCTCTTGCTCCTTCTCCTATTGTTGTATAATCATTTTATTCTTCATATTTTTATTGTACATGACCTCAAATTTTGCATTGAGTCCATCCATCCCTCCATTCATCCGTCCAAAATATATAAAAATGAATAAATAAAGCTATATATGTAAATGTGCATATACAGCTTTACATGGACAGTTACTGGGGCATATAGAATGTTCATATAGCAATAATCAATAACCACTGAGCAAATATGTTTATGTGACAAACGTGATGCATACATGCAGAGTTTATGCCAGCTAAATTCATGATATAGATTTCTTTATATTTCTAAATATTTTCCTATAAAGAAGATGGTGCAAGGCTTTTGCACACCTTTTAAAAAGTTATAAAATGACATTAATAACTTGCCTAAATTGTACTGCTCACCTGGGTGATCATTCTTGCAGTCACATCTAATGTATGGTATAACTGGCTGCCTTAAAAGGAGCTCCAGCAACAACATCATTAGCTTTCTAAGATTTTACTTTGATTTATTCAGTCTAGCACAGATGAGCTGCATAAACATGATGAGGATTTCTGATGTTTCAGGAGGAATCACTGTCATGACGTCTAAAGTCTGGGACCAAGGGTCTGTGTGCACAGTAAAAAGGTTAATTAAATACTGTACTGTAACTGACTACAGCATGACTTTGTAAGATTGGCACTGACACATATCAGTGGTGGTTTTAGGTGGCTGTGCAGCAAATCCTGCTCCACAGAGGGAGGGATAGGTTGCATTATCCACATCACTAAACCTTTGTTAGGTGATGGACTCATCAAGGGTGTCTATGCTGCTCTACGTTTGTCTGGTTTTTTGGACGTGAAATAGACAAGTTGTGTAAGTCCTACAGTGTTATCCAGTTCAAACAACAAATCATATTTCATCATAGTTTTTGCTCTGCTCGTCTGGTCAGTTCAGTTTTTTTTTATACTGTACTATGAAAAGGTAAGAAAAGCATGTGACAGGATGAAAATTGTTTGGTCCTCAGCAGGTCTTAAAATTAGGTAAATAAAACCATAAATGATCTACAAAACATGACATAACTGACTGTGTGATTATTTTTAATAACAAGTTGAAATGCAGAAACAGTGCATGAAAAAGTAAGCATACATTACTGCTCCCATAAGTATTAAAATGAAAAGTAAAAGCCGAGTACTGCTAATCAAATATACTTAATGAATTGATTATCAATATAAAAGCATTAGCTTTGGCAGTCTGTCTGGAGCATTCAGGTGTTTGTTGCAATGCCACAGAGGAAAGACATCAGCAGTGAAGCAGCTGTTACTGACATCAGTCTGGGAGGGGTTATAAGGCCATTACTAAACAATTTGAAATCATTATCATACAGTGGGAAACATTATTCACAGGAGTGGAAATCCCAGGAAATTCATCCCAGAATTTGACTGTGCACTGTTCAGAGAAAAAAACAAGAGCTCCTGTACAACTCAGGCTCTACAGGCCTCACCTAACATGTCAAAGCCTCTTCTCAGCAAACAAACATGGCAGGTTTGCAAAATTGCATCTGAACAAACCGCATGACCTCTCGAACGATGTCCTTTAGACAGATTAGACCAAAGTAGTAATGTTTGGCTAAAATGCACTGTACCATGTTTGTTTAAAATCAAACAGCAGAAATATCAGCAGAAATAACTCATACTAACTGTCAAACACGGTTTGGGCTTGTTGCCACAGTACTCGCAGTCAATCAGTTGACTATCAACTCTTCATTAAAATACCAACGAATCTAAGTTTGCACAGTCAAAGTCCAGATCTGAGTGGACCATAAGAGAGCTGTGTATAATCGAGGGCTCACAAATCTTACTGAACTGAACATGTATAGACGAGCGAGCCAAAACGATGTGAGAGATTTATAAACAGTAAACTATTACTTTACATTATTGCTATTAAATGTGATTCTTCTAGCTTTTCAAACACCACTTCTGCATTTTTAGCTTGTTTCAGCTGAATAAACTGTGACAAATCATGTGTTTATCTAAGCCTAATTTTTAAACATTATAAGGACTAGATCATTTTTATGTTATCCTGATATGTAAAAAACTAAAATTGTTCTAAAACTGAAACAGTGTTGCTCGTTTTTTAAATTGATTATATGTAAGAAAGCTGCTGAACATCATTCAGTTTTACTTTTGTTTTCTTGGGCCACAGTTTTATACTGGTTTTCTGCCCAATTTCCAGTATTAGAAGGAAATAATTTTGTAGCCTTACAAAGCCACTGTTAGCTAACTGCCCAGCATAGGATGGCAGTTGGAGAGTTTATTACAGCCACAGGGCCAAGAGAAAAGAGAATACTGAGTTCTGTTCCCCAGGTGGACACAAATACTGTTTCAACAGAATAGTCAGGTTTCTCTGTGTCTTCACAAGCATTTTTCTTTTTTCAAATATTCTTTCATTACGAGTTTATTCTTCTGTATTCTGCCTTTGTTTCTTCTCTCTTACAGCAGTGATCATTAGTATGAACATGAGCTTATCTTCTTGCAGCCGTATTGTAGTGCATTTGTTGTTAGATTTATTAAATTCCCAGCCCCCTGGTGTATTTTTTAAAGAGGCTAGCAAAAACAAATCTATGAATGCTCTGCTCTGGTCAGCAGTGAGTATCACCAAGACGGCAGCTACCGGCTGTAAACACAGTCTCACAGAAGTCTTTCTATTAACATAACGAAATCAGGGTGATATGTGTCCTCTTGAAGACTATTCTTGCCGGCCAGAAGATGCACCTTCCATCCAATATTCATTCCGGTTATTGATAAATAGGAACTATGCTCTTGTAGTCTGGGGTTTTCCTTCTAGACCACTCTCCATCAGAGAAGTACCTTATCATGGGTAGTCTGTGCAAGTTAATGGTGTCCACTGAATGGCTGATAACAAACATGAACTGAGTCTTACTATGGCCATAATCTGTGTGTAATGAATGAATTCACTGTGACTTTTTTCTTTTACCCCCATTAACTTACTTGAAATTTGTGAGAATAACGTGTGGTACAGAGAGGTAAATATTAGACTTCAGTAGCCGCGGTGCAGGCTTTGGCATCGCACTTTAAAACACAGGCCAGTTGGCATGCGAAACACATGCCAATTATTGCATCAGTCATGTGCAGGGATTTTATGCATTTTGGAGCACAAATGGAAATTCTGAAAGTAAAGCACAGAATTCCCAGCGGTCCCGAGAGCTTTAATCAGTATACGATTGGTATATGATGATATTTTAGAACGTATTGTTCCTCCAACATTGATTTATTTGGGGATGACTAAGCCTCAAATGCCAAACCCTGAGGAAAAGGAACAAAAAGGAACATCTTTTGATTCTCTGTGTCCGTGTGCCTTTGTTGAGGTGCAGCCCCTCATTTATGGGCCTTTTTTGGTGTCTGCTTGACAACTAAACACAAGCCCTTCTGCCAAACAAATTGGAGCTGTGTTAGGGAGAGGGGGCGGCCCAGACCCAAACTGCAGAGATGGGCACTCTTTGACAGCTGCTTTCATCTTGTTATTATTCCTCCTTCACACTCAAGGATTTTTGGGCTTCCTAAAGTATTTCTGTCGCTCTCTCCTTCCTCTTCCACTCGTTTTCTTTTTCTGTCACTGGGCTGTGATTGGCTGTTATGACAGAGCCGTCACTGGGCTGTCAGCCTCTTCTAAAGCTCGGTTTAATTACTCCTTTTCACTAACATGACACGTTCATGCACAGATGCGTGCAAACTCGCACACGCATGGGAAAGTCGCTCGCAAGCGCACACATGCTGACACACAAACCGGCGTGCTCAGCTGCGTGCCGCGTCGTCCTGCCAGCAACAAAAAAAGAAAAAAGCTGCGGTGATTGAACTCTCCGTCAGCCGTTTTACCTGACAAAGCAGACCCCCAGATGTTTGTCAGTGTTAGCTCTCTGTTTCCTGAGCCGAGCTTTGAAAACATTGTGTAGGAGTGTGAAGGCCCGGCTACTGCTGGGTTTGATGAGCTAAGATCGATCACACGTCCTGCTGTGCCAAGCTTTGAATAGCCAATTATGGCTGCTGAAATAGAAGAGAGAATGCACGTTGACTTGAAGGAGGGAGACTTTGATTAGAAGGGGATGATGGAAAAGAAGGGGCTAAAGATGCAGCAGTTATTGCCTTAGTCTATAAATGTTTAATATTCTGCTTTGTAAAGCCAACAATGATCCTCCTCATCCATCCTTCAGATAAAGATTCCCTGACGGATGCATTCAGCTATGCTTCCATTAACAGAAGACAGCAGTACACTGGGTTGAGACCTTGACTGATGGAGGGAATCTAAGACAGATGTACAGATTTACTCGAAATATAGAGGAAAACAACTAGAAAGCCTTGTTGCATGTGAATGCCAAGCCATCTGAGCTGGGTTTAAAGTTGTCCCTCTCTTCTCCTTTCCGAGTATCTGCTCCCGCCGTGCTTTCCCTCTTTGTACTGATATCTTCTTCCCCTTTCTGTTTCCCTTCTCTCTCTTTCCTGCTCTTCCATCTTTTTCCTCATGTACACATCTCCTCTCTCTCTCTGCTCTTGTCATTTCTTTCTCTTTCTTTCGTCACCCTTGAAAATGATCCTCCACCACCCCATCTTTGTCCTTATGGAATTTGGCCTCCTGATCACACTCCCCATTCATTCTTGTCTCTTTTCTTTCATTTTCCATCCTTCTTACCACTTTTGCATTCAAATTCCATTTTTTTCTCTTTTCTCCCCCTTCCCTGTCCACAACTTTCACTACTCCACTTACCCTCTCAGGTACCCTCCCCTACGACATCAAGATAGTAATTGCTGGAAATCATGAGCTGACCTTTGACCAGGAGTTTATGGCAGACCTCATCAAGCAGGACTTCTACTACTTCCCTTCAGCCTCCAAGCTCAAGCCGGAGAATTACGAGAACGTCCAGTCACTGCTGACCAACTGCATCTACCTGCAGGACTCCGAGGTCACCGTGCGGGGCTTCAGAATCTATGGTTCCCCCTGGTGAGTGACTCTTTCTTTCTTTTCTTTCTTCATATTAGAGCTGCACTTACAGTATGTGGAGTATTTTCAGAACAAAGGATTGACTCTTTGGTTTTCATATAGAAACATATAAATCTGCTGACACGAGTCATGCAGTAGTAACTTCAAACATAGTCAAATATAACAGATTCTTGAAGATTTATAATGTGATGCAATCTGACTGTGGAGGTTGACTCCATGGTGTAGCGGTTTCCACATTTCTCTCACTGGTTCTAGACTGCTTTGCACTGGCTATGCTCAATAACACATCACAGCATCCACTAGAATTAAGAGTCTACTTTCTTCAAGGTAGGAAAGTTCTTAATATCTCTTTTCACTCTCTACTTTACCAGCATATTCTTCTAGGAAGTGGAGAGTAAAACCAAGTCAGTACTGGAAATATCTTTTCCTTTACTGTGTGTAAAAAATGAATCCTGTGTATACTGTAAGGGTCTCACTGGGTCAACACTGAGTCTTGAGTTTGGATGTTCCTACTTTTCTTCAGGAATAATCTTGGCGCAAACCTCAGGCTAGGTAACATTCAATTAAATAATTACACTGCACATGTTACACAGTGAATGAGAGAAATGGGACTGTTCATCTTGAAGCAAAGGCATCTGTCCATGAGTTTGGGTCAAACCTGAAACCGAATTTTGTTTTTATTTTCCTTGAAAAAATCACAAAAGCACATAATTCTGGGTAGCTTTCTGATAAAGCTATCAAGAGTGTTTTTGCACCAGTTGGATTGCTGAGGGGACATATTACCCAAGAAAGTTTATATCTCCATTCTTTTAATTGCTTATCCAATTCACTGTTGCAGAGGGCAGAGCTTATCCCAGCTGCCATAAGGTGAGAAGTGTGGTACACTCTGGTTAGGCTGCCAGCCTATTACTAACACAGAGACAACCAATTTAGAATCACTAAGAAGCCTAACGTGTGTTTTAGACTGTGTGGCAGTACCCAGAGAAACCCATGCAAGCCAAATAGAAACCATCGCTAACACCGCTAACCACTGCACCACTGTGCTGACGAGCATCATAACAACAAGTTTAAATTCCTCTGCTGCAAACAAGCTCAGCAATTCATTGTCAGTTGCTCGTCTTGTTTTGATCCATGTCAGTGCTGATGGGCATTTACATGGCTAATATTTACCAGTCTTTACACCGACTATTTTGACATGGCGATCAACAATTTTTGTCCTTTTCGACCTACGCTAAAGTATGAGCTAAAAAACCCAAACATTTAAAAGAGAGTTTTATGAACTGCAGTTCTCATCCTCCAGTGTGATTCTATAACAGATTTTATAATTATGAAAGAGAAAGTTCCTGTGGTCTGAGGGGATCTTTGGAATCACTAAAGTCGATCAGTTATCTGCTTCTTTATTTATCCTTTGCTGGTTTTCCAGGATGTGAGCGCAAGCAAGTGGTTTGATGATGGGCTGACATATTTGATGATGATGATGATGAGTGTGTGTGTGTGTGTGTGTGTGTGTGTGTGTGTGTGTGTGTGTGTGTGTGTGTGTTTTACTGACAGGTTCCCAGGGGCACTGTTTTAGTGTGTGTGTGTGCCCCAAGTGCTGGGTAATTGGTTTGCTGTGATAGCAGGTTCCCCTGAGTTTATTGCTCAGGTCACTGCAGAGAGCTGCCTGAGGTGAGCAGAGATAGATGGAAAAGTCAAGGAAGAAAAAAGCAATAGGGAAAGGAGAAGTGAAAGAGCCTACGGAGGGCAGGAATCTGGGGAGAGATGTGGACAGAAACGGCAGGACAAAGGAAGCGAGGCGTGTAGATTTAGGAAGAGATTTATTCAGATTCATCAGCTGGCCCTCGCTGGTTTAATGGCCACATGATGTGATGAGTGTCTGTGTGAATGTGTGAATGTCTGGTCATGGGTTTATGCACCCTCATGTCCTCTCGCTTGTCTTGGACTACATACTTGTGCGTGTGTGTGTGTGTGTGTGTGTGTGTGTGTGTGTAAGCCTCAGGGTGTGTTCCTGCAGCACAGAGGGGCTCCAGCTGGAGGCTCTGCATGTTCTCCCCTTCTTCTGTTTGCTCCCCTCTCACCACCTTCCTTCTTAACGTTTTCCATCCATCCTGATTATCTTCGAGCATCCTTTCATTATTCTTTCTCTTTAATCCTCTGCTCTTTCTTTTTCTGTTTAACACCGATTCTCTTTTCCCTCTTCTCCTCTCTTTCTTCACCTTTGTCTTCTGTACGTCCGTTTCCACCCTTGCCTCTTGATTTGGGAAATTAAGATTACCGTTCAGATCTACTCATCCTTGTGTTTCTTTCTCACTTTTCTAATCTCACAATCTCCTCTTTGAAAGGAATTCATAGATGTGGCTCTTGCCAGTTTTGAATGCTGCGGCACATTATTTCACTGTTCCCCACATTTTGTCCAGATACAGGGGCAGTAACTACTTTGTATAAAGAGCTGATTATGTTTTCTCAAACAGGATTCTTAGTTGATTGCAATATGCATTCTTAAACTATACAATTTTCTAAAACACCAGTGTAACCTACTCAACTTTTAAAAAAATCATTATTGTTAACTTTTTAGGATTTTACAGTGTAGCAGGATGGTGCTATCACTATGACCTGTGTTACCATAGTGATACCAGTGCCATTTCTCCCCCACCACCACTACCACCACAAGCACTGACGTTACTACCTCCAAACTCAGGTGCTTCTCTAAATGTACATGGAGCTCACAAAAGGACCGGCTCACACAGAGAACAGAAATAAGTCAAAATTTCACTAACAAGCTTCACAGATTTGTTATAAAAGGTCCACACAGCGATGGTGTGGTTAGACCTGTCACTTCAAAGCAACAAGGTTCTGGGTTCCTGTCTCTGACCCAGCCTGGGCTTTTTCTGTAAGGCGTGTTCTCCCCGTGCCTGACAAGTTTTCTGTGGGTACTCCCAGAGTCTAAAGACATTCAAGGACCATTCAAACACCGGCTTGGATAATTTAGTGTTTTAATGATAGTGGTGGAGAGCACGCTTTCAGTCCCAATTTTTAGCCTGGCTGAGATCAAGTGAATCTGATGGGCATGACATTTGATTCATTTGATTTTCTTCATATTAACATGTTCAGTGAGCTTTCATACCTTATGGATGGCACAATTATGATCCTAGAAGAGACCACTGCCATTAGGAAACAAATCATTTATCATACGATAACAGGGACACCTTAGAACAACTTTGTATTCATTTGCAGTAACCCTCTCCTTTAAGGGAAACCATGCTAGAGTAACTTGTTTTTTATTTGTTTTATTTTAATTTAATTACATTTTAATTGGATCTGTCTTAATCTCAGACCAAACAGAGAAGAGGGGAAAATGAAAGAGCAGAAACAGTGACTCTGTTCTTTCCTTCATCATTTCCTGAGCAGTGACTGGCTTGGCTTCTTCATTTCTTGCTGTCACCTATAACGTTCGTTATGCCTCCCATTGTCTGCCACCATCTTCATCACTTTGTGTCTCTTCTTCCTCCTCCATTCCTCCATCCATCTGGCTTCACGGGCCGTTAGCTACTTCCTTCCTGCAGCCCCTCACTCCTACTTCATCCTCTCCTCCTAAGAGGTATTGTGATGCTGTGTGCTTCTTAGCAGGCCCCTCCCACACTCTGTCTTATACACAAACAGATGCACATGCAACCTTTTACTATCCCAGCTGATATTAAATCCTTCTTACTTCCAAAATCTTCTTAATTTATCACTTCATGTATTGAAAAATCAGACAGCTGCAGCGGCATTGCTCCGGTTCCCCACTTCTGATGCTGATGTGACTTTACAAGCCATTTGTCACAAACATATTGCAGAAAGATGCTCTGTCTGAAAGCTGATGGGACAGAGCAGGAGAACTCATGTGCATGTCTCAGTCTTAGAGTAGCAGAGCCCAAATGTGAAAAACTCTATGCTGAATAGTATGGTGGAAGAACTGAACCGCTCCTGCCCCCTTTTTCACACACTGACAAGCACCAAAGCAAGTTTTTTTTTAAAGCGAATAAAGATCGATCTGCAGTATCCAAATTTGTGTGCATGAAGGATATGGCTGCTGTCAGAGTAAATATGACTCACTGATGTCAGTGGGAGTTGATGTTCTGTGTCTCTTCCTCATCACCTCTCCATGAAAAGCCACTCAACCTGATTTCGTCCTCACTCACATTCAGATTTCCTGTTCCAGTCTGAATGTGAAGTAACTCTCTGCTCTGAGTCTCTTTACCTGTTTCACATTCTGAGGGGTTAATATGAGCCCTGGTGCAGACACCCGCTGTGCAGCACTCTTTCATAGCACCACTACAATACTAAAGGATTATATCATACATGATGCAGCCTAATCACACATTAATATTATTTGTTATGAAAAGATGAATAGTGGAAATAGTAGTAGGAAAGTTTGGGTGATGAGGTACAGAGATTGTGGTCAGCAAAAGCTATGCAGTGGCTTTGTACCCAGAGCTGTTTGTAAACAACATGTAGTTACATTATTAAAATTAGGAATATTATGTGCAGGAACAGAGTAGCAGTGCTGTGGCATACGGAGCCTATGGAATGACAATGAAAACCTGTTGCAGTCAGAATAACTGTCAGCAACACAAAGTGGATGCCCACCCAGTGTAGGGACAGCACAGTGTAAGCAACACTTTAAGGATGACTTTGCTAAATGTCAGAACAAAGTTGTTGTTCAGTGCTCTCAGGTCTCTCAGACATCTCTTCCACCTCAACACCTCTGCAAACTCAAAAATAGCTAAAGGATTAAACCTCTGAACGTCTCGTGAAGCAACACCGATTACTGCTTCAGCACATTGATGCATTTTTATTTTCATAGGGAGCACACCAAAAACAAAAGAAAAAAAATGATAGGCCTGATAAGAAACCTCCGGCAGAACCAGGCTCAGGGAGGGGCGGGGCCATCTGCTGTGATTGGTTGGGGTGAGAGAAGGAAAACAGGATAAAGACATGCTGTGGAAGAGAGACAGATTAACATAGTCATTTGTAAAGCCACATACTTCTTATGACCTAATAATGAACCACACAGAGTTCAAACCTTAGTCTCCAAGCCGGACGTTCTTTGTCTTTACTACTTTACTGCTACGTGCTTATTAATTCATGTCTGAAAGCATTTGTTATTAAACCCAGTCTGCTGTCACAGGCTAGGCTTTCTGTGACCTTTAAACAGAGCTGAGGTCAGGTACTACAGTATTACCCTGTTAGACCACTCGGAGAACAATAAGATATTTTTTGGGTATTTTAATATCAAGCTGATTATCCCAGCTTTGACTCTTACAGGCTTTAAGTATGCATGTGGCTCAGATCAGCCTCATTTTTGGGTGTACTGTTCATGAACATGCAGTGGATTTAAAAATGTCATCTGTTGCTCACGGCTATTCAGAAAAGAAAGAAAAAGTAACACATGTTTAAAAATCAAGTATTTATATATTTGTTGTGATTGTTTTGGTGTCCTGTATACTCTATAGATTGTTTATTCACTGCATTCATTTATTTTCTGTGTACTAGCAAATAAGTAGGAAAAAAATGTGTAGAGAATTGTCTAAATGCAATTACGGTAACAATTGCTCAAATGCAGACAGAACCAGGTCATAATTCATGCTCAGCTATTATTATAAGCGGGCTCATACTAATGTTAAAGGCTGTAATTTTCTCTACCTCATAAGTATATTATTATTATTTAAGCAGGAACCCCATTACTCTACTGCCAGTGCCAGAGTGGCTAATTGGGACTTTCAGGAGTATTCGTAGTTAGCCCCTTAATTGTCGAGAAACTTCAATCAGATTCGACCATCATTAGTCAATCTGATCAATGAGCTTGTTTAGCTGGTGGACAGCAATAGATTTATACAGTCCTCCAAAAACTAAGTACACACTTACTGCTGCTACAGGAATGAACAGAGTTCTGAGGGTTAGCAGCAGACAGATGCTGCTAATCAAACACGCTCTTCCAAAGAGGAAGTCAGAAAAGGCACAGATTCCCAAAGTGTTTCCACTGGAAAGATGGTTAGGAAATCACGGGATGGTGCCAGAAAATGAACAATTGCAAAAGTGTTCTACTTTAAATGATTATCATTACTATTATTATTATTATTGTTACGGTAATAATCATCATCATCTGGACCATGATGATACTCACTGGTTTTTGTAGTATAGCACCGAGGTGTGAATTAGGTTGTTATCTCATGTGGATAAAAAGCAAGAACAAAACAAATCCTTTGTAATTAATTTGCTAATCAGTCGTCATTTAAACTTGGGAGGCCATGCCCAAGTAAAAATCTGTCATCCTTAAGGAAATTCTAATTCACAGCTTGTATGTGCTTGGACCCCACTCAGGACATTTCACTCTGTTTGCCCTTTATTTTAAGTCACACAGACACATATTTGGCTGGGTGTCAGGCGTTCGTTTGTATTTTCATGTCCATGTTGTGTTGATACGAATGATGTTGTCACATGTGTTAAACTTCTATTACAGTCATAATCCTCTATGTTTTCCTTTTACTAGCGATGTTTGTTGAAGAAATGCTACTTTATTGAAAAAGGATTGTGTTTTTGCAGCATTTGTGTCACTGAGAGTAAATGGAAGATGCTGCCCTTTTAGCTACACTGTATATAATTAATTGAATACTAAAATTACGTTATTTCATGCTTGTGATGGTGCGCAGCTGTGATTTATTGGCTAAACAGTTACATTCTAGCTTTTCTAATTTTTTTTTAAACTCAGAAAGAAACAGGAGCAAAGTGTTTCATGGGAAAGAAGAAATAACGATGCTGCTGGGTGAGACTTTTATAGTTGTTCCAGTATATTATTGTTTCAGTAGTTTTTCTTCTGTTGCCGAATTGTGTGTTTCATCAGTATAAGCTTCCCTTAGAGATAATCGTAAACGCCAGTATTTGAGATAGAGGTGTTCTTTCATATACAAAAATCCTAGATGAGTGCATTTTGTATTTAGGAATAATTTTCCGAGAAAAGAATTCTGAGGACTTTTTTTTTCCATTTATTAATTAAAACTGAACTGAATCCTGCTTTTAAAAACACCAAAAATCAGATATTCACACGAAAAGTACATAATAGTTTCACCAGCTGGTATCACAGATCTTGGATGCTTGGTATGTCAGAACTACTCTCTACTCATAATTTAGCAACTAAGATTCTAGGCAGCAGAAACCAATCTGGCAACCTCGGCAGATGACATCTGAGTCATTATTAATAATGAGCTGCATGGCCGGGACACGCAGCTTTGCACATTTATGGAGCACAAATGCAGCCATGAGTATGCACTTCTCGCTCTGTGCAACTTTTTTATATCATTAGCCAATTAAGTCGAAACTCACGTCTGACAGAAGCAGGAGTGAAAACATCTCTAACAAAAGCATCTATCACAATAATTCACTCCTTTCTGAAGATTCTCTGTATTACATTTCCCTAAACACTGGCCAATCATGTGTGCCATTTTTTTCCAGCTGAAGTAATCTGCACACGTGACACATTTGTTCGGTTTAAGTTTCTCACAGGTTATGTTTCATTCAGATTGATCTGCTTGTGATTGCAGCTTAGCTTTTCTCATGACACCAGGAAGTATCAACAGCTGATGGAGCTGGATGTACTTATATCAGTGCTTAAAGAAATCAGTGATTAATCTGACTATATAAGAGTTTATGGTTAACTGCAAAAGTAATTGTAAACAATAATGTTTGTTTTTATTCATTTTTTTTTAATGAACTCAAAGAAAAACAAAGTTAGTGTGTTTCCAGCTGCTGTTCAGAATAAACAACATTTGGATGAAACAATGTCAGCCTGCGATTTGCTATTTATGATGGAGATTTCACTGTTTCCTGACTTTTCTAAACTAAAATTCAATCAGTTTATAATCATAAAATAAGTCACGTTTAAATAACAATAATCCTAGTCCTGCATAACTTATTAAAAAAATCATGTTTCTCTGTGTTTTGCTCATCTTTGACAAAACAGAAAAACTTTTCAACGAAAAATAATAAAAGCAGCAAAATTTGAATTTGAAACAAATTCCATCAACCTCCTCGAGATTGGCTGTTCAGATGGACACACACACACACACACACACACACACACACACACACACACACACACACACACACACGTGTGTTTAGCCAGGTGCAACATTTAGTAGGTACAAGCCAAAGTGTCCTGAGTTTTCTGGTTTGTCATTAAAGTGTAGAGGTTCAGGCTCCTCACCAGCTTAGGGTCAAGATTATCTCCTGATGTCATCTTTTGTATATAACATGTATTTGTCCTCTTGTGGTCAAACAAATGGAGGCAAATGTGAAATTCTGCATTTTACCCCAAACCACATTTTCCCTAACCTACCACAGTATTTCACTACCTAAACGTTATAAAACAAACACAGATACGTGTAAAACCAAAGTCTCAATAAAACATTGAGTGATTTCTCTCTGATAAATAAAGAGGCTGTGATTTTTTATTACACGAGACTCAGAAGAAACACTTCTAACTGCTAAAAATCACCAACTGTTCCCTTTTACCTGACCGTGGCTCTCGAGACTGAGCTCATTTGTTCCTACTGAAGTCACTCGTATTTCAACATGCTCGTCATTGTAAATGCATAAATGCAACACTGTAGCTCAATGACATGTTTTTTATTGGTTTTGGACAACAATGCGGTGGCAAAGAATATACTGTAAGGCTGTGATACTCACATAATCCCTGTTAGCTGGATACAATCATTGTTGGGTTGAGTCTTTTCATCAGAACCAAAATCTAATATCCTATCCTATTTTCCAATTTTCTATGCGAGAGAAGACACGTAAAACCTTGACGGGTGTCTGTTTAGCTTCAGGCTCTTTGACAGATGCTTAGAATAATTGAATTTTAGAGGGCAGCAATTATAACATGGGAGCTAATGGGGTTAGAGACTTGATTTCAGATTCTAAGGAACATTTTATAGAGTCAAGATATACAGTAGCCTACCTTAAATGTTATCGTCTTTGTCCGTTTGTCCTTACGTCTTTGAGTTTTTTCTAAAATATTGGGGTAATGAAAGCAGCATGTGAGCAGGAGGCAGGGGAGGAGAGGTTCCTACTAATAATAATAAATAATAATACATTTTATTCATAGGCGCCTTTCAGACCCTCAAGGTCACCTTACCAAAAACACATGAGCAATAGCAGCAAAAAATATATTAAACATGATAAAATAAATTTTAGACATAGACAGTCATAAAAGTATAAAAGCAAACAGGTAAAGCAAGGTAAAAATGGACTAAGATCAGGTGTATGTAATTCTAAATAGATGAGTTTTGAGACGTGATTTAAAAGTGGTGAGACTAGTGTTGATCCAAAAAACTTCAATTTCTTTAAATGTATATAATGATGGTCTCTGAGGAGCGGATAACAGGCAGAGGAGACGGCTCATTCACAGACACACAGAAATCACAAAGGCATGAGACGGACAAAGTAGTGTGTTTGTTGATGGGGGATTTGCATGGAGTGACAGGGGAGAGAAAGTGAGAGACCCTGTTTTCTTCTTTAAATGAAAACGGCAGAAATTTATCGCTCCCCACTGCTCCGTGTGGAATAATTAAGGACGGAGATGCAAAAGACTCCTTAATTAGATTTTTTAATTATTGAGGATTCACTTCTCCTTCTATAGTGGCCCAATTAAGAAAGCTCATCAAAAACTAAAGAGATGAAGAGAGGCCGTTTTCCTCTTTCTTCATCTCCTCCTCCTCCCTGTCCCCCTCCATCTCATCTTCCTCCTCCCTCTCCTCCTCCATCTTCCCTTTCTAAGCTCCCTCATTTGACAGAAATGGACTACCTGCATTCTGTTTGATGGCTTGTCCTCACTGATGAGCGGGAAACGGAAGGGACTCTCGCTGACTTTAATTAACTTGCTTGTTTTCACGGCCCTGGTGAAAGTAAGAGAGAAGGGGGGAGGGGTGGAAAACGAAGAGGTAAAATACAGTAATAGTGTGCAGAGCTTTTCCTTTGGTGATAATGAGTCTAATGATGGTGGAGATGGCATCAAGGTCCCGTGACCTTGTTTCTCTTCTTTAAGCTTTTAGAGTTTGCTTTGTTCTTGTTCTGATGAGGAGAGACTTCAGAGAAAGTTTTGACAGATGGAGGGAAACAGGAAATAAGAGACAACTTTTGCAAACACACCATCAGTGGGGATGTATGTTTTAGCCCATTGAGTACAAATTGTGTTTTGCGTAGATGACCATTTTGCAGATCAGTCAGTTTTAAACTGATTCCCTGCCTCCCGGGCAGCCATTGGTTTCGCTTCATTTCAGGATGCTTTGAAAACAACGTGCAGGACCTGATTACAGGTAGATAGCTAATCCATAACTGCATTCATTTTACAGTGTTGTGTTGTAGCATGGCTCCACTTAGTGAGCGCTTCACACATGTTTATGTGCACTCTGGCTTCAGAGGTGTAAACACCGCTGCTGAATTCAATTCAGAGAGTACATACTGACATGAAGGCACTGAGGTTTAGAGCTCACGCTCACTTCTCCAGTGTTGGAGTTTCATAATGTTTTCACCTCCGAAACACACAAGCCCCTTTCAGACATGCGAGCCTTTCTGTTAATCTGGCACTATTTCAGTGTGTCGGCTTCCTGTATGAATCAGCATCACAGTCAGGTTTCCATAAAAAGGCACTGAGCTGACAACATCAGACTTTGTATATTTACACACTTTTTTCAAACACAATAATGCTTAGGCTTCCAGCAGCGATCATTAGTATAACCTGAATACAGTCTGGGTTTGACAGGAGCTGTTGTTAGTTTGTTGCTTCCAGCCATCAGTACGAGACTTTCTTTGAGTTTACTGAGGTTACCGATTTTACGCCTCACCGGTCCACCAGGATCCATCCATGAGCGTTTCCAAAGAAAGAGAGTTGCAAAGAGAAAGGTTTAAATACATCTAATCCTTTATTCCAGACATTGATCAATCGAGTCCTCAGTTTATTCTAACAGCAAATGACACTGTGCACTTTACTTCCAAAAGATCAGCCACTACACAGTCACAGGAAATCAAGTGTTGGAAGCTCAAAGCTACAACTATTTGAGCTTGTAGGGCAGCAGAGTGGTTAGCACCATCACCACACGGTAAGAAGGGTGTAGGTTTGAATCCTCTCTATGTAGAGATGAATGTTCTCCCTGTGTTTCTGGTTTTCTCCCAGTTGGTTATTTTTGGTTATACGTTTGAATATGAGCATCAATGGTTGACTGGCTGTGTTAGCCCTGTGACAGACTGGCAACCTGTCCCGGGTGGGGCCTTCTTATTTCCCTGTGACAGCTGGATTGGGTCCCAGGCAATCCTGAGTTACATACAGAAAGTGGAAAAGATGGATGGGTTTGGGATTCCAGACAGTTCACAAGTTCTCTGATTATTTACAACATTTTGATAAAGCGTCAGACTATAGCACCCACAGTAAGAAAACTTTGATCTCATGCATTATATTTCACGTGAGGTCAACTGCCACATGTAGTATAATAATTTCACTTTAGTACTGCAGCTTGCTCAACTAATGAACCTCTGAATGAAGACATAAACTGTATTAATGTGATGAAGTCTAACTCCCGTATGAACAAACTTATAGAACAAAACATATTTGCTTTCTTATCAAGTGACCTCTTGTGATTTATTCAATAATGACACCCACTTCAGTAAAGCTGACCAACTGGCTACGTTTTAGTTAAAAAAGGAGAAATCACGGTTCTCGGCTTGGGATTCTGCAAAAAGCAAAAAGCAGATCTTCTCTGGAAAATTAAGAATTAATGAAGCCTCGAAATTTAATATGAATACAGGCTTTATTCCAACACGTGTTGTCTTCGTAGCTTTCAGTTTTTATAGTGCATTTTTCTTAAACGTCAACTCATGAAATAAAGTTTACACGCGCTTGATTGGCTGTGACAGATAAATGCTTTCAGCAGGTAACAACTGGTTACTGGTTACATAGAATAGAATAGAATAGAATAGAATAGAATAGAATAGAATAATCCTTTAATTGTCCCACAAGGGGAAATTTGGGTGTAACAGCAGCAAGAAAGACACATATACAAACAAACAGTACACAAGACACAGAACAGAAACATACACAATTTTTACATATTTACATCAAAGACAATGGTTACCAAAACAGAGTACTGTAAAATAAAATTACATCCTGTGTGAATGTTAATTCCCTCTTTCACTGAGCAAACCAGTAGCTTTTTGTGTTTGTGTGCAGTTTTTGCTAAAAAGGTTGGAGAAGTTTGGAAAACAAAGTTAGTTTCAGAGAAAGACATTTCTTTACCTGTGTGCCGGTCACAAATATTGAAAATGTTCTCTGGATGTAAAGTCTTCAGATTAGATATCGCACACTTTATGGGAAACAATAACTGAACTCAAAGGAACAAACATCAGTGGCTAGGACAAAATTAAACGAAATGTTACGTATGCACTGGGATACTATGTAATGCATGCACAGTCTGTAGTCAACGCGCTATAACATGCAGCAGCGTGCTCCTGTAAAGATAAAAAGATGGCGAGACATACAGTTGGGAGTTCATGCTTTTCTAGGCCTCCTCACCAGAGCCCCAACTAAATTAACATCGGAGCCACTCTGAGATTCTCGAGCTCCCCCGAGACTTGTTCTCTCCTCCATCCGTCTCCCCTCCTCCATCCCTCTATCCCTTCTCCCACACCACCATCCCCATAGCACTTACATTCCCAAAGGACCCAAATAAAGTAGCCTAAGAACACTGAACATTAATAAACAGATACTTAAGGGGGTTGGTAAAGGATAGAAGGGAAAAAATTGGCCTACTTTAACACTTGTCACTCCCCACCACCACCTTCTCCACCCATTCCCTTTTCTGTCTTCCTGTTCCTCTTCAATTTCATCTTTATCTCCTTCCTAAGTGCTGTGTGCTGCCCCGTAGCAGAATAAACAGTTATGGAGGGAGGAAGAGCAGAAGGGAGGACATTTACTGTGTCGTTTCCCTTAAGGGATTTCTCTTTAAATTACCTGTTAAATGGCCTCCAGGGGTAGGACTTATGTGCATGGGTGTGTGTCAGCATTTGTATGTGTATTTGTGTTATGGCATGCTCTGGGGCATTTTCCTCCATTTCACACATGCCTTCCCTGCTCAAGGCTCGCAGAACTGTTGAGAAAAAAAATAAATTAAAGAGATTCTGTCCTTATGTTCCTCCTCGCCTCATTCTCTTTCTTTCCGCACACACACACACACACACACGTACACACACACACACACACACACACGCACACACACACACACACACACACGCACACACACAACACTCCCTGCCTCTCTGTCTTTCTGTCTCAGCAGTTCATCAGTGAGCGGCGATGTTCAGGGTTTGATCACAGAGACACAGGCGACGGGACGCAGTGGACGCTGAAAGAAATGTCCACACTGGGAAGTCTCATTTCCCCTTCTTCTAAATGCCGTTTCATTTGTTGCAGCAGTTTTGCAAAAACAAACGTCTTCACTGTGAAACAAGGCAGATTAACTCAGAGTGAACCGCTTGCATTAAAATGAGCGTCGCAAGCAAGACAAACATGTTGATGCGCTGAAAATGAGGCACGTTTTCTCACCAATTTTCTTTTTAGGGAATGCTGAGATTCCCGTCTGTGCATACTCTCATGCTGCTAGCACTATTTAATTGTAATTTGCATTGTTATTTTCTTGTCAAAGGTTGCAGTAGTGTATGTATCACAATTTTCTATAACTCTAGAGTTTAAAACTGTGTTTACCAGAATTTAAAACAGCATAAACTAACTGCTTTGAACTGTTGTTTTTTTATGTAAGTAGGGGGCTCATGGTTACCAAATTGTCATGTTTAGGTAGGAATCAGGAATAATATCCACAGGCTATCAAGATATCAGGCTGTCAAACGAGCAGGCTGATGAGCACTGGCACAACATGGAATTTGGCAACCCCCCCGGAAGATGATAATTATGACACAGAACACTGAGAGAGATTAAAAAAATTCTGGATTTGATGTGCTGGAAGAGTCACGTAGACTGAAAAGACTATCCACCATTATTAAGGCAGCAGAGGCAAGAGGACAAGCTGGACATGTACTGAAAATCAAATTTTTAAAACTGTTTCTTCCTACCTACTAGTTTTACTGCCTTGATTAATTCTGTCCTGTCACACTGAAACTTATCATAAGTCAAGCTAATAAAGCTGCACAAAGGAAAACCTCGGCTTTGCAGACTGTGGTAAGAAAATGAAGCATTAATAATATTATAGTCATTTTCCTTCCGTTTCCTTTAATGATCGTTGATGTCTGATTTGTCTGGTTCCTGGAATGAAACTTTTTAATTGTTAGTAAATTGTCAGATAACCCACAGCAGTTTATTTTATTTCACTGCTACAGCACAGAACACTGTGGGATCACGTTTAAAGACACAATGTTACAGTTCAACCTAAAAAGGCAGTTTAGTAACCGACACAGGAGTTGTGCTTTGTCTTGAGACATTTCTCGGCTGCGAGTTTACACACTGAGACTGCTGTCTGTGGTGTGGATGGTCTTGCTGTTCGGTGACAAATTTCTGCCTGTTCAGTTGTGGCACGGCAGCGCAAAATAGCGGTTCCAGTATCTCCCTCAGAGCTGGGCTGGAAATTTCTCAGGGCGACGTGATGTTCTTTGCATTTTGCCAGTTAATCGCTAGTCCCAGCCAGTTTCTTTTTATTGAAGTGATTAAAGTGTTTTGGGTGAATTTCTTTCTTTAAATCTAATCAAATACTCAGTTGAAATGGGTATTCTTCCAAGAACTAATTTGCATCTGAAACAAGAGCAATTAATTCACCCAAATGGCAGGAATTTGCAAAATTATTATTGATTCTTGAATTCTGACTTAAATAACTTGTTAAGGTGCATGTTTATTAGCAACAAAACCAAGGAACACATATTGGTAGGATTTAAAGGCTCAGCATGCCAACTTAAATGAGGTTTCCTGCGAACAGGATATTTTTTGCAGTGTGCAGGGACTTCCTCCAGGGCAGCTCGGTGATCCGCGCTGCAGTGTGTCCCTTCTGCCGCGCTGGCAGGTCTTACCGTTTGCCCAAACACCATCCTGGATGAGGGAGAGGAAGGCACCCTACCACCCCTCTTTCCAGGCCGCTGCCCATCCACATGACCTCCTCCACTTCCCCTGAACAAGCCACTAGCTCTGGATGAGCTGGCTAATCTCCATGATTCACGTGCTGAAGCGCGGGAGTCCGGAGGAGAGAAGATGAGCTAAGAGAAGGGGAGGGGGTGGAGGTGTCTGGTGGTGGGGTCCTTTTTTTCCTCGTTTCTTTCTGTTCCTTTCTTCTCCTCTCCCCCGCCCCTCGTTTCCCTCTCTTCACCGGAGAACTTTGAAATAATTTGCGTCTCGTGGGTTTTTTACATATTCTAATTTCCAACTAAATGGGACATCTGTTTGAGAAAAGGAAGATTTGCCACGGTTGCCAAGGCAACTATCACTCTGAAAGAAGGGGAGGGGGGTAGGTTGCGGGAGGAAAGGGAAAAAAAAAGTCCGACAGCTTTTATGGACAGAATTAGACTTTGGTGGAATATTATCCCTGCAAGACAAACAGCAGTGAGGCCTGTTGTCTTCTTCTCCCCCTCTTAGTGTTTCCATCATCTGTTATCCCAGTTCCCCCTCTCCCCTTCTGTCTGTTTGTCTCTCTTTATCAGTTCTTTTCATTTTCACACCCTCATGTTCACCTCCTTTTTCTCCATTTCCCTTCCTAGCCCCTCTTTTTCTATCTTTCTGTGTCCCTCATGCTGCAGCATCATCAGAAATATCAGCGTGAAATCTGCCTCCAATTAGAGGCATAAAGCCCCCACCCCCACCTGCGTCCAGCCCCCAGCCTCCCACCCATGACAGCTTTTCCGCTGTCTGAGGCGTCTCATCCACGGAGCCGAAGCCCACCTCACACTCTCTGGTAATTGGTTATTGTTTGGAACAGGAAGGGACAAATGTGCTTCCCCCAGCGCTTCTAAATGCAAGTTAAACTGCCCTTCATTTTGAATGCACAGTAAAGAATGGCTTTGTTAATGGGGGAGGGGGGGCGGGGGTGTAAAATGTCACACGCGGCAATCGAGGCACGACGAGAGAAGCTGGAAACGAATTTTTTCTCCTTCCTTCCCCTGACATTTCATGGAGCTTTCTTTGAAGGCGAAACTGGAAAACAGGTGAAGTGGTGCTGGGTACGTGTGTATTCCAGTTAAATCCCAGCCTGCAGAGGAAGGAATTAGACTTGGAGAAAAATGAAACGGCCACTTTCTGTTAACAGTGGTCGAGAACAAATCGTCTTTACCGCTGTCGATATTGTTAAAAGTATCGATCGGTGGCTGCAGTGGTGCTTGGGATAACAATCTACTGGTATCTCACAAACACATTGTGACAGGTTTTCGCAGTGAGATGGAGCCTCGCTCCCGGCTCCTACGCAAACCTCCAACCAATGCTTGATTGGATGGTGCCAGAACTTAAGACTAGCAGCCTACATAGCAGCACTAATATTAAAACAAAACCTTTTCATCTTGTTCAGAACACACACTGTGCCTTAATGTGAGCCATCAGGCACTTGTTGATAGAAATAAATAGAAAAGAGCAGGAATGTCATACTGACATTTAGAGCACACGTCACCAAAAATCATTTCCTCGGGGCAAAAACACTATGATTGTTCTCATCTTTTATTACAGCTAAACATTTTAACATCAGCTGAATCTGTCCTCCAGGTGGGTGAATGCCAGTTTCTCGCCTAAGCTGTCCGGTTTGCCTCATTATCTCTGGAGCGTTTGGTTCGGTTAGTCCACTGTGAAAGCTGTCAATCACAGAGACTTAACATTGCTGAGTAGAGGCCCACTCACTCCACTCCAAGTCCCCAAAAACAGACTTGAATGTGATGTCCCTCGTCTCCTCGAGCTGCACAGGTGGGCGAGCGACACAGCGACTCACCCACCTGCTCTCGAACACAAACGCACACAGAGACGCACACACTGCAGCGTTCACCCGCGCACCGAGGGAGGCTTACGCAGCACTCAAACCATGTGCTCTGATCCAGCTCGTCCTCATCCGCTGCACATCCAGAACACTCTCCCAGCCTCCGCAGAGACTCCCGTGCTCATCCCCTCATCCTGGTTATGTTTGTCCGCCCATCTGTGTGTCTTCAAACCACTCATCTCCTCCTCCCTTCATCCTCCCATTCTTACATTTTCACATCCTTCTCGCTAAGGAGAGAACTTTTTTCTCTTCCTCTTTTTTAAAATCCTCTACGTACTCCGCTTCGGCCGATTAGCGCATCGTTAAAGTTTTTCCACGTCTTAGTTCCCTCCCTGCGAGAGCCGTCTCCGGCGGGAGCTCATTATCGCCGGGCATGAAGTTGACTGTCAGGGTCTCCGCTGATTTGTCACATCCCAGTTCCCACCCGCTGCCGAGCCCAGCAGATTGAGGGTGTTGCTGAGTACTGCATGTGTATCTGTGGGTGGGTAGTGGGGTAGAGTCTGGGATGGAGGGATTGTCTAGAACTGCCGGCTCTAGGGAGCGTCCCGGAGCATTTTTCTGTGGCCCGCACTTGTTATTGTTGTGTTTCTTGACACTAACTGGCGTCGGCGGCGGAGTCGTGTGGCACATGTTGAGAGCCACATTTATCATGTCCCTGAGATTGTTTACTGTGATTCACGCGGTTTTGTTTATGGCTTTGTATTGTACTGTGAAAATGGAAATGGCATCATGGCGGTGCTTCATCAACTTATAAGATGTATGTAATGGGCTGGTGACTGTGGAAGGCGGAAATCAGCAATGAAGGGACAGATTTATCATTGAAACAGACATTTTTCAGCATGCTGGCTTCATCAGAGTACGGCACCAAGATCAATTCACCCAGAAGCAAGCTGATAAAAGTTTCACTCAAATATTCTGTCAGCTGTGTAAGCGTTATAATTCAAGCTTTCCCTTTGTTGTACACCATGCATGAGTTTATCATTCTCCTGAATATAACCACATGTCATATATAACATAGTTTATCAGTGTCTCATGCATTGCGCGACATCTTAAAAGCTTTCAACATCCTTGAAAGTTTCTGGATTAGACAACATAAATGAAGGCGAATGAGTGGATGAATGAAGGACAACCTTCGGCGTACTCGATTAAAAGGCATTCGGGGGTAATTCATCATTACACCTCACACCCCAAACATCAAGGCCTCACTTTTTTCCACACCCTCAGGTGGTGATTTGCTGTAATCCAGCTGGAGTTTTAAAATGAATAAATCACCAGGTGACCCATCACGGGCGATTTGTGGAACCTCAAAGGTGTTTTCGTTTGAGTGATGAGATGTCCTCATGTTTCCACACTGAGAAGCCTGAGTGGTTTTTGTTGTTAAGTCTCAGCCATGACAAAACCTATTCAGTAAATTGTGACCCTTAACAACCCTGGACCCTAGGATCCAGCCAAATATGGCCTAAATTCATTTCACTTATTTTAAGTTTGCCCCAGCTGACACAGCGACCTCTGAAAAAGCACTGACAACCAGCGGTCCCAGTTCAGTCCAAAAGGGAGTAATGCAGAAAAGCATACAGCGGTGCTGCATGCGTTACTGCAATCACACTTGAACTGGAGACAGATTAAATTCTGCTGCTTTGAGTCAGCTCTGACTGTAGCAAAGCAAATTTAAAATGTCCAAAATGAGCAAATTTTACAAATGTTAGCAGAGACTACACAACAAGCAGATGAGTGCTAAGTGATAGCAGCCCCATTCCCAAAGTTCCTGAATGAACCGATCGAGCCACTAAAGCAGGAATGGTTTAAAATAATTAAAACAGAGAGTCAGACCCCAGACCAGTTCTTTAGGAAAGTTCCTTCAGTGGAAATGTGGCTTTAGGACTTGTGGTTTAGTTTTTATGTTTTCACACAGCACTATGTGGGTTTGAATAACTCTGTTACCCTAATAAAAGAAATCATCGTTTACAGAACTGCATTTTGTCTTTCCTCAGCTTACCTAATATTAAAATTTGTATGATGATCTGATTGAAGTGAACTAATATGCAAAAAAACAAGAAGGGGCAAATACTTTTTCACAGCACTCTATGTGCCCTGAGTCGCTTTACACAGTGACCCGATATGAGTCACTAAGCAGTTTGTTCTGTCACACAGTTCAGCAAACTAACCATAACAGTTTACACTCATATACTGACAGACTGTAATGGCCCAGGGCTCGCTGGCATGCTAAACCAACCTTTTGTTAAATGTGAGCTTGGGTTGGGCAGTGAAGCTTTCATCAAACCTGCAGAACTTAAAGTTAAATTCTAGTCTAGAAGAAAAGCTTCCTAATAAAAAGACTATATATATAAAAAATGTCAGATTGAATACGGGAGAAATGTGTTTAAAATGATGCATGGAGCAGCTGGATCTTATCCTGCAGTCATGAAAACATGCAGATCTGGAATATTTTACTGAGTCTAAGTGTGATGTGAGTTTAGTGAAAGATGGCTTTGCCCCCTGACTGTATCAGAGCCCAGTACTAAAAGGATCTGACTCCCTGTTAGTCTGAGGATGTATGACATGAATCTGTCTTTCTGAGGTGAGATGGAATCAGTTCTGGTGCTCCGCAGTGATTGGACAATAAGGGCTGGCGCGTCAGAAGAGCCAAGCAGAGTAGAAACAGGGGACTTGAACGTCATCTGTCACTAATCCTGTGTTTGATGCCTTCCCTCTGCTTGTCCAGTGATGTCCTCCCCCAGTGTCTGTCTTGGCTCCTCGCGTATCTGGCAGCATCCTTTCACTTTTTCCTCCATCACTACTTTCACTGCTTGCTCTGCGTCTTTCTGTTTGTCTGACTATCCATTGTTCCTCATCCCAAAAGCCTTCCTCTGCTGCAAAGTCTGCACACTTTAAGACACACACACAGGCACACACACACACACACACACACACACACACGCCTTCTACCTCTCCCTGTGATGGCAGACGCTTTTATTAAAAACGGTAAAACATCAGGGAGACGGAGACCTGCCAGGTGTGTGTGTTTTGTGTGTGTGTAATTGACGCAGGCCTTGAGGTGTGAATTTTCGGCATCTCAGCAAACAAGCAGATTTTACAGCCTTGGGGATAAATGGATGGATAGACGTACAGTTTAGATGCATGGACAAACGTTGTTTGTGAGAGAAAGTTGGTATGATGGCTATGCACATTTTGGAGGAAGGCAGTAATAGCGCTCACTTGGGGGAATGGATGACAGAGTGAAATCTGGGCTGTTGTTTTATGTGACCCTCCCCTCTCTGGTGGACAACTTCCCTGCTGCTGTTTTTTTTGTCTGGTTGTTTAAGGCTCCTCCAGAGCGTCCACATATGATTCAAAGTTACATCCAAGATAGGATTACAAATTCCTTTTTTGTCAGAGTGATGCTCTGCTGCACTAAAATAATTGTTTCAAGCATCAGAATAACAGTTTGGATCTTCTTTAATCCATCCACACTCATTTTATTGAGTTATTGATAACCCAGCTATATATAATTTTACTTATATGAATTCAGATGGAGAAATGTGTGCAATAAAACTTGCCTTCCATCTGTCCCACTATGGAGATGACAAACAGATGTCTGTGGAACGTCCTACTAAGCGTGATGCACAACGATATCACAACGATAACGAGTTAAGATAAGATAAGATGGCCTTTATTAGTCCCACAGGTGGGAAATTTGTTTTGTTACAGCAAAAGTGCAAAGTTATGTAGCAGAAATTAGAAAACACTGGAATGCAATAAAATACAATAAAATAAAATAAAATACTATATACAATAGAATAAAATAGAATAGAATAATATATACAATAGAATAAAATAGAAATACAAATACTATATACAACTGAGTAGGAAAATACAAAAACACAACTTCGTCAGAAGAAGAATTGCACGTATAGCAGTCTTATTGCACAAGTGTGGGTTTGTGTGTTTGATCAGCTGCAAAAGTCTTTATTGTAGAGTCTGACAGCAGTGGGGAGGAAAGACCTGCGAAATCTCTCCGTCCCACACCGTGGGTGCCGCAGTCTCCCACTGAAGGAGCTGCTCAGTGCTGTCACAGTCTCCTGCATGGGGTGGGAGATGTTGTCCAACAGGGATGACAGCTTAGCCACCATTCTCCTGTCACTCACCACCTCCACTGGGTCCAGAGGGCATCCTAGAACAGAGCTGGCCCTTCGGATCAGCCTGTTCAGTCTCTTCCTGTCCCCAGCAGAGATGCTGCTGCCCCAGCAGACCACACCATAAAAGATGGCTGAGGCCACCACAGAGTCATAGAAGGTCTTCAGGAGTGGGCCCTCCACTCCAAACGACCTGAGTCTCCGAAGCAGGTACAGCCTGCTCTGCCCTTTCCTGTAGAGGGCGTCTGAGTTATGAGTCCAGTCCAGTTTGTTGTTCAGATGAACACCAAGGTACCTGTAGCTGTCCACAGCCTCGATGTCCATACCTTGGATGTTCAGTGGTTGCAGTGGAGGATGCTTGTGCCTGCGGAAGTCTACCACCAGCTCCTTGGTTTTACTGGCGTTGATCTGGAGGTAGTTCAGCTGGCACCAGTCCACAAAGTCTTGAGTCAGTCCTCTGTACTCCTTGTCGTCCCCATCAGTGATGAGGCCGACTATTGCAGAGTCATCAGAGAACTTCTGCAGGAAGCACTGGGTGGAGTTGTGGGAGAAGTCTGCAGTGTAGATGGTGAAGAGGAACGGAGCCAGAACCGTTCCCTGTGGGGCCCCCGTACTGCAGACGACCCTGTCCGACACACAGCCCTGAGTCCTCACATACTGTGGTCGGTCGGTGAGGTAGTCCAAAATCCAGGTAGTGAGGTGATGGTCCACTCCAGAGTTCTCCAGCTTGTCCTTCAGAACCGAGGGAAGAATGGTGTTGAAGGCACTGGAGAAATCAAAGAACATGATTCTCACAGTGCTCCCAGCGGTCTCCAGGTGAGCAAGGGAACGATGTAGGAGGTGAATGATGGCATCATCCGCTCCAATGCCAGGCTGGTAGGCAAACTGAAGTGGGTCCAGTGATGAGCTCACAAGGCGCCGAAGCTGAGCCAGGACCAGCCGCTCCAGGGTCTTCATCAGGTGGGACGTCAGAGCCACCGGCCTGTAGCTGTTGAGGTCCTTGGGGCGTGAAGTCTTTGGCACTGGAACAACACAGGAAGTTTTCCAGAGCTGTGGGACTCTTCCCAGCCTCAGGCTCAGGTTGAAGAGGTGCTCCATCACACCACACAGTTGGTCCGCGCAGGACCTGACGACCCTCGAGCTGATGCCATCTGGACCCGCTGCCTTCTTGGCTTTAATCCTCCTCAGTTCCCTCCGAACCTGGGTGGTTGAGAGAGACAGGCTGGAGCCTTGTGTTGAGTGTGTATTGGATGCTGTTGTTGGGGGTGGGGAGGAGTGAGCAGGGTGAATAGAGGAGGTGTGAAGTGTCTGAGGTGTCAGAGGTGGAACAGCAGCAGTGGGGGTGGGTGAGTCTGCAGCCGATGTTGGAGACTGCCTCATGGCTGAATCAAATCTGTTGAAGAAATGATTCAGTTCATTTGCCCATTATACACGTCGTTGGTGAGTTTATATCATTCAGAATCAGACTTTGTTGTGGAAAGTCTTCTGTCAATATATAAAAACAGAAAAAATGAAAAATAGTGTGCAACGTCAACAGGCCAGTTTCCATAGTCCAGATGTGATAAACTATCTAAAAAGAAGTATTAATGGGGGCTGCTCGGCAGATTCATCTTTACCAGGGTAATATCATGTTGTTGGCTTTCTTTTGAGTATTTGCAATGTTTTGGCTCCTGTCTAATTAATATCCTTTCTTGCAGGACTGAACAATTAAACAAATTTTAATCTCAAACATCATTTTAGCATTCCACAATTAAATGAGCATGATCGGCAATATTAGATAGAATGCAAAGCAAAAGCAAATAAAGCACTCCCTAAATCAGTGCCTGAGCACACGTGCCAGTCACAGCTGTCCCTGCACTTTGCAGCTTTAAATTTTCTGGATTTGTCTTTGTATGAAGTAATAAACTTAACCAGGAAATTTAAAAGACAGATATACAATCAAATGCAAACGTCTGGCATAAGAGAAGGTGAAGAGCTACTGAAGCTACGTTTAAACATTAGAAAGACAGCTATCCTACACTGATGCGGATTTCTGATGACACAGAGAGTGCCTTTGAAAAAATGTATTTAGAAACACTTGAATGAAAGTGATGTTAAAACAATACAGCCCAAAAACAGCACAAATAGCTGTACAGCACTTCTCAAAACCAGCATTACAAAAGTGCTTCCCAAACACACAATAAACAAACAATGGACCTTAAAAAAAAGTGCAGGAATATATTATAAAACAATTTGCATATCAATTAAAATAGATGGAAAAATCAACAGCTTGCACTCTGCAGAACTCCAATTTTACCTGTTTATTGCATATTGGTGGTGTGGAGCGTTTCAAGCATAGCTGCTCTTCATCATGCTGTCATCAGACAGAATTGTTGATTTTTTCATGTGTTGATATGGTTTTTGGCACAGCTCCTGCCCCACTTTTGCTGTAGATGTGCATGCATTTCCACATCGCATCAATTTAAAAATAGGCCGTACATGATGTAAGTGCAACCTCAAAAATTAAAAGTAAAAATAAGATATGTAATGTGGCTCTGTAGTGTAAAATGCATTGAAATTACCATAAAAAAATGAAGCTTTAAAGAATAAAACTGAGATAAGCTCAGAATGTCAAAGACATAAAGGCCATGATAAAATGTATAAGATAAAAATTTCCAAGAAAGATCAGTCATTTAAATGAGGACAACAGTTCCAGTTTGTGTTCTGGAGACAGGCCATGAAGGCCTTTAAAAGTAACAGGCAAAGTTCTGTTTTTCTAATAGGCAGCCAATGCAGTCATTAAGACTGGTCTGTGTATGTTCACTTTTCTTGGTTTTTATACAAAGTTTTGATGCTATATTTTAACCACTTTAAAGTCTATGTATTGATTTTAGGTCTGTCCAAATCCATCATCATGATTAATCTGATTAAAATTTTTAACACAATTAATCCATCTGCAGCGCAGAATGACTCAAAATCCCTGAAATGTCTCTGTCAACGCATTTCAGGCAGTTTGTCCAAGAAGAGTTAGCTTCACAAATGCGCAAACTTTTGTGCGCAACTCACAAAATATGAAGCATAGGTTATTCGGGGATGCTGCTAGCATCGCAACAAACCACTGTCACGCAGCATCGGGGACTCCGTAAGTCTACCTCGGACAAACTGACTGACACAATTACCAAGTGGATTGCAACAAACTGCAGACCTATTAATATCATTGAACACGCGTTTTACATAGCTTTGGTGCCTCGTTTCAAGGACTCGAAGTGCCTCCCCAAGAGTGACACAGAGAGAGTGTAGACCACACTTGGAAGACTGCTGCATGATCAGTCTCCACCTCAACAGATTTGTGAAGATGGGCCCAGGGCTCTAGACTAACTTTTTGCCATGGGCGCACCGGTGCGCCTAACTTTAAAAATTTAGGCGTACCGGCACAAAAGTTAGGCGCACTCAAATTTTTCAACCGCATCGCTTAACACCGCAGTTTTACATGTGCACTTTCTTTGGGGGGAAGTCCATACAGACAATATTCATTTCTAAATTATTAACTAACAAACTCGTGCTTAAATTGCTTTGTCAATATTGTAGAAAATGTTAAACTTAATCATCATCTCGGCTCCTCTGACGACCTGTTTGCTGCTGCCTGCTGCTGAAAGGCAGTGGGGAGAGGGGACACTTGGGCAGTGCATTTATTGCAGCATATAATGTGTTTTCTGGATACACTGCTGTTTTTTCAGCATTCAAAGATTGATGGCACCGTGTCACTTTCAACTGGACCACGGCCAATCAGAGAGGTCCCGCCCCTGACTATCTCTGATTGGTTTAGTCCACGATAGGGGCATAATGTGTGTCTGTTGTTGACCACACGGAGAGTTGCAGAGATTTTTTATTTTTTTTTTGTTACCCGAAATATTTTTTTTTTAGTCGCACCACTGAAAAATTTGGTCGCATTTGCGACCAAATTGGTCGCACTCTAGAGCCCTATGGGCCGCCCAAGAAAATGAGTCTTTTACTCAGAATCAGATGTTGTTTCTGCCTGACAGAATCATGCACTTGTACAGAGCAGAGCCGATCATTAGTGTGCAGGACTGTCCCTTGGAGTGGTGGTCAGCTCATTCAGGAGGTCATGATAAGCCGGCACTGCTGGCTTGCAAATATCTGGCCACTCCTGCATCCACTGTTCTGTGCGAGAGACTGTTCTCAGTTGCAGGCAACATAAGAAGCGGTCAGCTCTCCTCTCGGACAATGACAACAAGTTAGTTTGTCTTAGTAACAGGGCCACATGAATGTGGATAAATGTTTACAGAGTTTTGTTAACATGAATGTTCAATATGTTCAATAAATGTGCGTATATATTCCCTTCTTTCTTGAGTCTGTTTGCTCATGCAAAATGAAATGCAATTAATATAGAATTAAAATGAATGATATTTAATTGTGATTAATCAAAATTAATCCACAGCAACTCTGTGATTAATCGTTTGACAGCACTAAATGATTTCTTACTGATACTTGATAAGACACCATTACAATAATCTAACCAACCAGAAATAAAAGCATCAAAAGTGTTGGTCATATCTTTGCAATATTCCTCAGATATTAGCAGCAGGACTGGGTGACTACTAATATCAAATATCACACGTAGGTTTGCCACAACTGATTTCACGGGGATGGATTAAGGACTAAGGGAGGACTTGGCTGCATCTTGGCCCAGTGATTTCTCTTGATATTGGTTTTAACATTAGAGAGGTTTGTTGAGTCGATTGATTTTACTGTGAGACAGAGATGTGTCTCATCAGCACAGCAGTGGAAAGAAATTCCATTTCTCTGTGGCCCAGATGTAAGTCCTAGTGTAGACACCCGATGGATCCATAAGTTAGAGTAAGGAAGGCTGTGCTCATGAATAGAAACCAAAACTTTCCGACTGGTCAAAAATGACATAAACCAGCTTTCCCTGATGTATTTGAACCCAGCGCTATAGACTCAGAGTTGTATGGTCTCCTGTATCAAACACTGCACTACAAGAATGATGCATCTATCAGCAGTCCTTACAATATCAATAACAGTCCCCATACTGGAATGCTGTCTGAAAAGTATTTCACAGATGTTGCTCTGAAGTCATTTAGTTATACAGGCTAACTTTGAAATCTAAAGTCAGTTTTCCTCTTACCTGTTCTTGCTTCTTATAGCCTGCTTTTTGGATTCCTGCTTTGTTTGATCCATCCTTCCTGATGTTGTTTTTTCTTTTTTTGTTACTTACCTTTTGTCATCATGCTACTTCATAGTAAAATAATGTAGAGTCTATCGATTATATTGACTGTTACAAAAATTGTAACCCTACTCTCCACTTTCATCCTTGTCTTCCATTACTGATTTCCACCTGAACAGCTTTTTTAGACTTTTTTTAAACACGTGGCCTGCTTCTCCCCAAATAGCCGCTGGTTTGCTATACTCACTTTACATATATGGTGCTCAAGTTAATCAAAGGATCAATGGATAAATGAATAGTCTTTGGTTGAGCCCTCAATATATGTGTGTGCATGTTTGTGTAATTGAAAAATACTTTCTATGCACTACAGATAACAACTGTATTCCACTCACACACACATATGTGCAGTTGCAGTTCATCCCATAAACCGTGAGATAGTAGTTGGCATGTCACACTCACTGGGAATGTGTGCATCATCATAGTATTTCTGTGTAATGGTGCTGATGGGTGTGAAAGCTGTGAGTGAACACAGCTGTGAGCAACACACAAGTGCAGAGCACACACACAGAGCACGTGCACAAACACACACACACCATTTGTGTGTGTCAAATGGACAGATGTCCCCACTCTCTGTCCCACAGATGGGCTCTGTGATGCCACAGTGTCCTTGTCCAGGATTCACAGGATGCTTGGACACACACAAGCAAACCAAACCCAACTGGGCCCACTGCTGAGAGTGTGTGTGTTGCTAGTGTATCACTGGAAAGATGACTGTGTCTGGTATAACACTGTGTGCAGATCAGCACGCTGGCAGTCTTCTTATCCTTCTGCTGCTTTCTGCAGAGACCCCTGCTGCACTCACTGCTCACCTGCAATTACACCATCACACAGATCGGTCTTAAACACCGAGATAGGTGATAATAAAATTATCCCCCCTCCCTTCCCCACACACAAAGAGCTAAGAGTGATAATATATATGTGTGTGTGTGTGTGTGTGTGTGTGTGTGTGTGTGTGTGTGTGTGTTCTGTGACCTGCTGTGAGTTACATAAGTCATGTTGAGGGCCAACATGTCTCCAATCTGTCTCTCTGCAGAGAGGTTTACGGTGAAGACACACTCACCGCCACACAGGTGAAAGTGAGGCCACAAAAAGGGCAGATTAAAGGAACAGTGCAGCTAAAAAATCCAATCTTCTTTAAACCGGCTGTACCTGAACCTCCAGGGTAATCAAACTCATTTTAAAAGACAAAATCAAAGTGAGTGAGAGCCAACTTGTCAAGATTATGGATCAAATATCAAAATGTAAATATAAGGCTTTTTGAACTGACAAGCTGAGAAAGTTTGTACCGAGATTTTTTTTCCCATCCACGTCAAATAACTTGAAGAAAAGGTTGGATCTGAAAAGTCGCTACAAATAATTTGAGATCTCCCACAAATTTTAACTGCAGTCACAATTTGCTATGAGAATGAAATCCATTCGTTTACATGCATGAAGCTTGTTTATGGTCATCGCATTTATACCAGCCCCCTCACTCCATAAGACATGTCGTCATTAACGTTTGCTCCAATTCTCACACCTCGGCCTTTTTCTTTGTGTTTCCTTTCTTTTAAAACGGCTTATTTAGAGCCACTTTTTGCATTCAAACTATTTCCGACCGTTCTTCAGCAAACACATGATGGTTCGACTGAGGGGATTTGTTTCTCAGGTCGAATATTAGGCCTGAGCTGGATTATTTCCTGCGTCTTAAGGAGATGACTTTCGGTTACGGTTCAATATTTGGGCCTGCCACTTCTTTTTTGGTTCTCTATTCAACTAATTTCCTCAAATTTTTAAAGAACAAACTGTGCACCATGTCAATATGTGCCAAGTTCTCAGCTAATAGCACTTTAAGAATCACCTTGTTGGTGCAAAAATACAGTTTTGTGCCTGGCACACTGTGTTATCTTTGGCATTTTTCAGAGATTCAGCTGAAGAAATGGGAACAAATGAAGTGCTTTTGGAACAGGCTGATAGTAAAGATACAAGTTAAAATGGGTTCTATTCTAGGTTTTCTGCTATGTGTAGACACAACACTGAGTCGAGTTTCAAATGTCTCAACGAACAAACGGAAACAAAAGTATTCCTTGGAAAATGGACTAGACATGAGTGGAAAAGCAGCCAGTGTCCAAAGAAAAACTTTAAAAGACCTTTGGAAAGAATAGAGGAGTATGGCTCAAGACCATTTATTGCAGCAGGTAAGATAATTATAATAGGATATGTAATATCATATCATTCACCACATGTTGGTAACAACCTATCCAGTCCTTGGCTGTGTGTTTAGGATTAGTGTTTCATCGTAATCATCCTGGTAGATAGCAGCAGATTTTTATTAAGAATGTCTCGGTACATTTTTCCGTTCATCGTTCCTTCGATTACATGAAGCGTGCCAGTGCTGTATGCTGAAAAACAGACCCACACCATGATGATTGTGGCCCCACCAGAGCTCACTGGAACCTCCAGTATTTATTAAATTCTTTTGTAACCAATGGCGTCAGTATGTTTTGTAACAATGAGGTTGTGAGAGAGCTCGCTGGTTGTACCCATGGTGACGTGTTTCTTGTGTGACACCTTGGTAATGACACAACATTTATGGGCCATGAGATGAACCAGCTGATATTAATTTGCACTAAGTAGCAGGAGTGCTTTCTAATCACTGATAGATTTTAGCTGCTGTCATGACTTTCTTTTCTTCACGTGTTACCTGCTTATGAGCATCTCTGGTTTGATTTCTTTGTCTGGATTGGATGGTTGTTACCAACATCTGATGACGATGATTTCATGTCAATAGCTCATTTACAAATATATTTACTTGGAAAATTGGTGACGTGTTTAATACTTGGCATCCACATATGTGGACATCACATTTTGGGTTATTTAGACCAAAATATTCAATTTTGCTCTATATGGGCCTGATATCCACCTACAAGGACATTATACTGCTACTGTTCTATGGAAGTTTTAAACGAATATCCTCATATGTGGCTCTCGTTTTCTTAGAAACAGAAATCAGGTAAAAAAAAACCAAATCTGGTAATTCTTTGTTTTTACATTCATCGGGTCCCAATCAGCCCAAATATCAAAGAGAAATTAAAAATGCATGTCGTGGAAGAGTTCGGATCTTTGGAGGTCAAAGGGAATTCTTCCACTGGACCAAAGTTGCTCATACTGGTTCTCCCTGTTTTCTCAGTGCAGGCTCTTTGCATAACAATGTAAAGCACCTTGACGTGACTGTGTGGCACTTTATAATAATACAATCAAAAACTGAATTAAATGGAATTAAATTTTATTCTGTTGAACTTTAAGGTATTGTTTTTCATTTAAGGCCATTTCCAGGATTGAATATATTGATCTGAAAGTTATCAGCCATATTACATGACGTTTGCCAGAGTCGTTTGGCTGAGGTAATGATAGAGGAGAGATAAATAAAATTATTTTCTTTATGACAAAGTTGTACGTGTACAAATCATTTAGATAATTTAGTTGTACATGTACAATGACAATAAAGGGCTATTTTGTTCTATTCTAAGTTAACATTCTCCATAAGGAACTAATAATGTAAAAAATGCTTTTTTATTAGTTTAAGAACAATGAAAACATATGTGTACTTATTGGGACAATGAATATTGTCAGATTATAATAACAGCTATTAAATGAACCATTATATGGTCCACTGTATGTGTGTGTGTGTGTGTGTGTGTGTGTGTGTGTGTTGGATGGAGTAAGGTGGTGTTAGTACACCACCACACACACTCTGACAGTGAGAAGGGTGCTGCAGGCGAGTCTCTGTCACATCTCTAATCCTCCTTATTGTCAGAGTCAGATATGCTCTGCCTTCTAGCGCTGTATTCCTCCCTCTCTGCTTCTCTTCCTCTGTTCCTTCCCCACGTTCCCTATCTCTTTCATCATGCCCTCATCTATTAACTAATGATTCCTGTTTTTTTCTCCTGATTTGTGTATTTTACCATCGTCTTTTTTGTCTCTCCCCCATCCTCTCATTCAGTGGCTCTTGTTCTCCTGCCCTGTTTCTGCCTCTCTGTGTTCCTGCTGCGAGGATCAAGCCACTATGGTGGTTGGACTTGCGTGTGTGCTTGCTCGTGATTAAACATCAAAGTCTGTCCACGAATGGGGGAATCGAATAGCGTGCGTCCACAGTGGTTTTGAGTCAAGATAAATAATTAACGTGAAGAACTGTCTCTTTGCGCCATATAAAACAACTTGTTCCCCCTCTGTGTCGTTCTCACTCGGCGTCCCGCTGGGCTGAGTGGGCCGAGCAAGTCAAACTCTTGCATGCTTGGCGTGTACCACCACAGGCTATGTGAACACTGAAGCACATGTGCAGATTTTGCCTCTGCGCCACATGCCTGTTTATGTCCACGAGTGTCGCCATGTCTGTTGAGTTAAAACTGACTGAGTCAAATTAGCTTAAACAAGCACTGCTAATCCCATTGTGTGGGAGGAGAGAGGGGATGGCGAGTGGAAAGCAGGCCTGGTGGAGCCTCTGCTTTTCGAAACACGCAATACTGAATCTGTAGTCAAGAAAACTGAGATGTTTTTCTAATTTTTCTCTTATGTTTTGCTGCCTTCTTTGATTTCTTGACTTTGCTTTGAATTATCTTGAGTATTGTCTCTATCATATTCTAGTAATTTAAGACTCATTAAATTTCAGTTCGATGTCTAATACAGTGTAAAGACAGATGTATCATTATTTTTTCAGGGCCTCTTATTTCCAGTGAGAAGAAATCTTACTTCAGCTTCATAAAGGCATTGTTTGATGGTTGGAATAGAAATACTTAACTGGCCTGCACAAAGTCCCGACTGATGTCTCATCAAACACCAAGATCAGTATCTAACCTAACAATTGCTCTCTGGGATAATTGGTTAAAGATTTTACAGGTGTAGAAAACTTTTCCAGAAGAGTGGATGCTGTTACAGCTGCAAAGGGAACATCAGTTTAGAATGGGATGTCATAAAGGTTGCTGTGAATGTGAAGGTGGCCCCGTCCTTTTGTCTATATCGTTAAAAGCTTCAGTTACAAATGTATGCAGCAATTCCTGGATTGGTTTGTAAAGCGTTTCGAGACATTTTGGAATGACCTGTAATTCCTTATGCTAGCGGTCACACTTTATAATAATTTTGCGTGTGGATCAATACCGCAGCGTTGTAGATGTAATAACTCACTCGGAGCTTTTGAGTTGGCTGTTCGATGTGGCAAACTCGTCAAAAAATAATGAAATCCATAACAGACGTTTCTAATAGGTTTAACTTTTTCATGGCAGTACTCGCGCTGGCACGCAGCCGTCTCTCTCTTACAAATTGCATTCCCACACAGCTTAACTAAAGCACCAATTTTGAAGGGAACATTAAAGCCACCGGATTATGTTTTCTATCAACCTAATAAATACAGTTAGTTAATATATTTGGCACACTGCAGTTTTGCATATTATTGACCATATCTGTAACATGTTCACTGACATTTTTTTTCTAATCTGGCTTAATGTTGCCGATCCTGCAGTGCAGTATCTAGTTGTCACGACACCGTCCATTGTACTAAAGTGCCTGGAGTGCACCCTTAATTAGTGCCACTGGAGGGGATAAACATAGTTAGGCAAATGTATGGCACGATCTGGTATTAGGTTCCTTTGCAAGCTTCTGGCCCTTTTACATAGTGTGTCTTTGTCGTGGCAGATGGCTGCCCCTACCTGAACCATTGTTGCCAAGTGTTTGCTCGTAGGCGGTCGTCTAATTGTTGGGGTTTCCCTGTATTATTGTAGGGTCTTTGCCTTACGGTGTAAAGTGCCTCTAAGTCACTGTTGTTGCGATCTGGAGCTATAAAGATAAAATTCAACTGAACTTAATTGACCTTTGTGCTAAACATTCTTTAAAATCACCATTATGGTTTTGTTCTTATGATGTATTTGTATTTGTCATTATCACACCTTCTTCCCGGTGGGTTTTAAATCTTTCCCTTTCAGGAACCCTCATCATCAAGGTACTGAACTTTAGTGAAAAGTTGTGCGCACTGAGGGACTGCTCAAACGGTAAGAGAAGGGATTCATTCTTGAACACAGAAGCAGGGTCATTCCTGTTTCTTCACTATCTAATAAGCCGATTGGTAGATAAAACTCTCTGCAGCACATGTAGCCTCACCATGGCAGAGCCAAATGGAGTGTTCAAAATAAGTTGCCCAACAGGTTTGTGGATTTAAACATGGCATGGCAGAAGACCACATGGTCTGCAAACATGACCTAAACTGTTGAAAACTGGAGTGTTTAATTTTGGGGCAAATATATATGTCTTATTTGAAAGTATTAGTAACCGCATCTTGTTCTCGATCCACTTTTACAATAATAATGGTCAGCTTTTTTCATGACTATCTTACTTTTATGCAAACTTAGTTTTTAGAACTATTCTAGGTATTATTAGCTAAGCTAACGTTAGCTACTAACCTACTGTCAGCTACTCTGTTAGTGGTGTAAGGTGACAGTATGTCACATAAGTTAGTAACTACAAAAGACATGGTCCTAAATATAACTGAAGGAATAAATAAAGGTTTTACTTACCTTGCAGTCCTACAGCAGTAGCTATAATATGGGTTTGTATTGTTGTGTATTGTTATAATCCACTGGTTTATGCAAGCATGGATCTACGACGCAATACAAAAAGGAGGCAAACAGTGGCTAAAGTTGGCAGTTGGCACCCAGCTCCTTCTTTGACTTTATCCAGGGACAAAATAGAAAGTAGGCAGCAGTCTGCTTACTATTATTATTATTTATGCTTATTAGACGGAACCTACCACAGGTGTTTCCAGGTAATAATCATACACTTTTTAAGATTGCTTTAATAGGTTTTTAATATGTTATTACGTAACTGAGTGGTAATAACTTGGAAATTACCACATTATTACGTTCTTGTTTTTTCCTTGTTACCCTACTATTACCACTTTATTACCAAGCTCTAGTTCCACATTGTTACCCCCAGTTTTGGTGCCCTTATTATCCAGTTACGTACATTTCAGCGTAATATTATTCAACTGTAACCACTGTTGCTTCCATGATATTAGTTGGTAATTGCACAAATTGCATAAATGGTAACTTTACCACCTTATTACCCTCTTGCTTCCCCCTTGTTACCCTACTATTACCCCTTTAATAATAGAATAGAAAGTGCTAGTGAAACTGGATTCACACAGGGTCACCAAACTTGGACAACAGGGCCTTGGGAAAATATTGCCTGTTCTTCTGAGTCTTGATTTCTGCTGCAACATTCAGATGATAAGGTCAGAACCACCCTGGATAGTACCAGCAGTCCAGGCTGCTGCTGCTGGTGTAACGCTGTGGGGGACATTATCTTGGCACACTCTGAGCCCCTCAGTACCAACTGAGCATTGTTTAAATGCCACAGTCTATCTAGTCAAATGTAAGAGATGTTGTAGTGTCAACAAAGATTTGACAGCGAAAAGAAAGACACTGATTGGGCATCTTATTGTATACACATATTAAAGTATACATGGTATACTGAGCTTTAATAGTTGAATAGCTGAACTGACAATGAGCATGAATATTATCAAAGTAGTGCAGCCTGTAACACATCGACGTAACACATGTCCAGTATGCTGTTTTTCACTTAGCTAGTTTAGTGTCTTCTAACTAATCAAACTGTATATTCCGTTTTAAAAATTTTGTATTAATACATTTTTGTTGCATCCAGCAGTGTAAAAACTGAGTTACATCAATGCCATATGGAAGAAGTACTTTGTGTCGTGCAGCCAGTGTTAATTTACCTGCAGGTGGTCTCACCTGCCAGATGATTTAGTAGAGACTTTGCAATCAACCTCTGCGAGAGCTGTTAAGTCTCACGGGATCATGTGCGCCCCTCTGCTCACTTCTTCCCCAGCAAGGTTTCCTTATGAATATTGCAAGCACGTGCAAACAGATAGATGTCAGGCAGAGGAAGTTTGAAATAAAATCATAATTTTACAGGCATGAATGCATTTACAAATATGGAGAAACCTGGCTGTGTGTGTGTGTGTGTGCACACCGCTGCGGCTCAACCCAACCAGCCTGCAAGGCTGTTATTAGGGTTGTTAAGTCATGAGTAGTTAATTAAATCTAGCAGAGGTGATCACAGTTGGGTGTTTTCACTGTGTCAGTGCATGTAGTGATTAGCACAGGGCCTGTGTTAAACATTAGGATGGACCTCATTATATTAATCTTCTGTAATTCTTACTTCCTCTTTGTATCCTTTAAAACCACAGCACTTACTTCAACATCCCCTTTTTCATCTTTTGCTTTTCAACACTTCTATTGTGACTAGTGAACAGTGTTTTTAGCAGTTTTTTTCTACCCTCACACCTGGATTTGTTTTTCACCTGAGTGTTACTACGTAGTAGTATTTTGATACACTAATTGAGAAATATTAATTTGATATTTATAGAGGGTTAGGACACAGCTGTGCAGTTCCATTCAGCCAATGTTATAACATTTGTTCCTTTCCATATTCCACAGTCATAATGTCAGAAGGATAGGTCTGTTACTAACTGCTTGGCTAACATTGGTGTACGATAGTTGAAAGGAACAAGTACAATGAGGGCTTTAATGAAGCAAGTGAGCTTTCCGATCATTACATCTGTAAAGATTTTTGCGTCAGAGCTGCCACAGTACTTAAAAAAATGTACAATGAATGAAAAATGTACGGATGTATAGGAGTATCAGGGGGCAGTTTTAGACCCGCAAGCCTCCAAGCGTGTGATACAAAACCAAAGTTAATGTTGCTCTGTAACTGTTAAAAATCTAAATATGCAAACGTCTTTGGCCAGATCATAATAATCATAACCAACCTGGCAAGGGCCATCGTTTGATACTTAAAAATGCGCTGACCTATGGCCAGATTTCTGTTTTAAATTAAAGTTGGATGCACAGTCCTACTTCCTGCTGACCCATCTCCAAACCCTGTTTCTCTCTCTTCCCTGCTGGACCTCAGAATAACTCCACTGTTGATTTGCTTTTCAAAAATTCCTTCTCAACATGGCCTCACAGAGAGCAGGCTGCTCTCCTGGCAGCAGGTCGTTTCCCTCGCTAACGAGGTGAGTGAGGAGGAGAAATGAGGAGAGAGAGACACACATTCACAGAGAGATGGAGTAATATGTCAAGAGGAGAAAGAGGAGAGGAGGAGAAACGGGCACAGACACATGATGAGATGAAGAAGAGAGAGAATGAGGTAGAAGAGGCATTCAATGATTCATGGACTCACTCGGGTGATATCTGTGGCCCCTCTGTTATACAGACATGTACAAATATATACACTGACAGTGTTAAACACATGCATGAAAACTGAAGTGAAAATAGGTCTGCAAAAATGCATTCAAGTTTGACTTTTCCTCTTGTCCTTAAGAGAGGTGAAGCCAGTAGCTCTGAACGTTTGTGTGAGTGTGAGGAATGAAAGTAATGGTTTCATGGCTGTTGTGTTTTTTCCCCTGCGCAGCCTGAAGATGTGCCTGGGGACTGAGTTCTGTAGCACAAACATCTGTTTTCTCCTCTTTTTTCTCTTTGTAAAAGCCATAACAAACAGCAGCCCAGCACGTTAACAGAATCTTTAATACGCTCCCCCTTCGCCCGCACGCTGATTCTACTCCTGTAACTTAACACAAATCACCTGTATCACTGTAATCTCTTACCTGATAAAAAACATCATTGTAGAGCAGGGATATTATCAGTGGAATTACATTTAGTTATTCCCGGGTTTGCTCAGCAAACACAGGAGTGGTTCTCTCCTAGAAAGAAGATACGGTCAATTCCTCGCGGGAGATAATCTCTTTTTAGTAACTGTGACGCCTACAATCGGCACGGACACGTTTTCCTGGCACCGTGGACACTATGAGGAGGTTTACTGGTAAAATGAGATATAACTGTTTTAAAGAGACTGACACCTTCCCATACAGAATGATTGATGGTAGCAAATTAAAACAAGCCTCAGTGCTTTAGCAAAGATACTATAATCCTTCGTTGACAAAATGATAGACTAGACCATCAGTGTTTTAGGGACTTTATGATGAATTTGAGATAATGATTTTTTTTTTCCTTTGGAAATTTTGCAGCCTTTTGAAAATCTTGTTATAAGTTTTTATTCCACCAAACTATGTTTCCAGAAGTTCTGACAGGTGCTCAGTGATCAATCATCAGTTCCTTTTGCTTTCTTTAAAACGTCAAATGAGCCCAAAGATACAGAAAACTAGAAATGATATATTTTTCGAACCATATTGCAAAGCATAGACTCAGTTTCAGCATTAATTCTTTTTCCTTACAGTTAAAAACAAATAAGTATACAACTGACTAAATTCCACATCAAGTTACAACAGTTGATGGCATAATCACATGGCTGTCACCCAGAGGAGACTTTTCCTTCATCTTCATCAGGGCAGTCACAGAAGTCTAAAGACCTGCTGGGTTTCAGGCAGGCCCACCGAGGGAAAAGTGAATATTCTCCAATAAGCTGCGAGTGGTTGCTGCAGGTCACAGGCAGTTGCCTTGACATCGATTGCTAAAATGCTAGCAACACCATTTAACCTCCATGTATTTCACTGTTGCATAGTGCACTTTAGTGTGCTGCAACAAACGTCTCCTTGCTAACAGAATTCTAGAGTTGCCCTTATTTATTTGGATGAAGCATTTTTTCTGCAAACACTGACCAACTACCACCAGTGCACCAAGCACCAGTGAAACTGTGACAAGTGTCCTGCAAAAATGGAGAATGTAGACTTTTAAAGTAAAAGTTACACCTTTTGGAAGATGCTGCATTCAGCAGTAAGGCACAGTGTTGGTGCCCTAGTGCAACAACACTAGTAGGGTACACTTGGCTATGGTCTCACATGATGCCCTGCACTAAAATCTGTGCCCAGTGCATTAAAATGTGATGCTCAAACAGCATTTATCCTTAACTATAGTGGCAAAATGGAAGAAAAACTAATGATGCATCTAAACTTAAGCTTTCACTCCATTACAGAGACAGAAACAGCAGATCTAGGTGTAACAATGAAATAAAACATAACCTTCCGAGCAATAATGCCGTCTTATTCTTTGTCTTTGAATCAAGTGAGCAGGTGGATGGTTGACATCAGGTCCTGAAACTCGTTCACTGTTCCATCTGTTTCCTTCTCATCCACACACATTTACTCTGTCTGGCTTCCACTGACTTTCAGCCGTCTTCTCTCCAGTGCATACCTCCACCTCTCGTGGCTCTCTTCAGCTTCCTACTCTCACTACAGACTGCAAACATCATAAAATGTACTTTATTTTAATAAAACAAGCAAAATGGTTGGTTTGAGCATTTATATGTCGAGCCAAGCATCTCACCACTTGTTATCAGTGTCCTCATGAATTTTTCTCTTTGCTTATCTATCGCTGTTAAGCTGAATCACCACATGCTGGTCATTAACACAAGGGGTGTCTTTCGTCTTCTCCTTTACTCTCTCTTCATCCCTCACAGAGAGAATCGGCAGCATCAATCGTATAGCTGAGCTCATCTGTTTTAATTGAGACATCTATGTTAAGATCAACATGAATATTAGATTCCACAGGCCTTATTAATATGCTAAGGCCAGTCCAAGTGTTTTAATATTCACCATGTAAATTATTGAGCTTGTGTTCATGGGCAGTGTTGGATCATTCGTCAGAAATGTTTAGTCTCTGATGTTCAAGAAGTAATGGAATTTTAATCGCAGGCACTCAAGCTGAAACAGGAGGTGATTTGATGATGCACTGTCGCATCTGCTTGACCAGCCGTCCCCGCATTGTTGACCTCCAAGTTGCCATTTTTAGCTTTATTAATTAGAGGGAAAGGTGGAAAACGTTCATTGTGACAGATATTTCTTCCTATCTTCAGTCCTGTCTTTCTGTCTTTGAAGTTCCTAACCATGTAAGACACCCGCCCACACACATCGGCACACACCGGAAATTATTCCGAGAAATCCTCATCTGATGTTTCACTGAGCACAGACGTGTCGGCAGTGGCCGCAGCGATAAAGTTGGTGTTTTGAGTGACTGCACTCAGCAATTTATAAAAAGTTGGTTGCATGGCAGCAGCCGAGGACGTTGTCGCCTGCGGTTGCACACATGTACACAGGCGTGCAGCGTGTTGTGGAGGAAGATGGATCGGAGTACAGATTGTAAGTGACATGTTAATTTCTTCTGCATCACTCACGGCCAAGGCGTCCGCTATCAAAGTAAAGGGACACGAGCCCCAGCCATCAAGGCTTTCCTCTTCTTTTTTCCCTTGTCTTCTCGTCCTGGTGCGTTCCAGGCTTGATTGTGCGCAAGGAGATGTTTAATATAGCTTTCTACTCACCCATCTCCCTCAAAACCATTTGATTTATCCCCTTGCTCTACATCCTATTACTGTTTCATGTCCCAAAGGTCAAACCACATGTTTAGTGACTGAAAGCAAGCATGGTCGGGCATCACTATTACAAGGTTACACATGTCAGAGCATCATTAAACATTGTTAGGGAATAATGGGTCAGCATCGTGTGTCACCTTTGATGATCTCCATACATTTCTGTGAGATGTTCTTAAAGTTACAGACAGCTTACAGAGGTCAGGCCACAAATGTACAACCAGTGCCAAAAAGTTACATAGATCAGAAAAACTTCATCATCATGAAGAAGCTTCAACACAACCTTTACCAACAAAAAATGCACATTACGAATTTCACAAGTTTACTGTATATGTTGTTTTGCAATATAACTCACTCTTATTTCTAGCACTTAGTTGTTCAACATGCTCTTTATCCACGATGCAGAAACAGTTTGTGTTTCTATGTGTTTTCTTTTGCACTCGTTTTTTAAATCTTGCTTTGACGTGTTTTCTTCTTTATTAACTTTCAGTGTTCATCTCTGACTATAAAGCAGATATTAAATGATAGAAATGAGCTCTGCTCATATAACTCAGGGTGTTTCACCATGATTAGTACTTCATTTGTGATTTGCGTACACTGAGAAGTGACAGATACAAAACACGCATAAATAAAATACAGTGGTCATACAGACAGGTGAAACAAAGGAAATGCAGTGCTGTGAGGTGCTTATGTACTGGGACGGGGACAGCAGCTCCGCGTTATTTCCTGGGTCCTTTAAATTAAACTGTGAGAATGAATTCTACAACAAACGATCAGCCAGCAGGATTATTGAGGTCAGGGTAATGGTGAATGGACTTGTTCTTATATAGCACTTTTCTACTCCATTTGAGCACTCAAAGCACTTCACACAACCTCATTCAAGTAACCACTTTTTGCTACGCTTTTTCTATCTACCATTCACACACACTCACACTCCGATGGATATCTTCCCCAAGGATATTTGGCATGTAGACTGGAGCAGCCAGGAATCGAACTCATCCATTTTATTATGTAGAATTTAGACTGACTGAGTTCTGATTTACACCCAATAATAAAAAGAAAGGTCCTGTGTTTAGTGCAATGCTCAACTCCAGTGTTCAGTGTTGTTATTGTAAAACTGTAGAACTAGAAGCTTTGCGACACCTGATGGATGCTGTAAGACATAGCATGATGTCTCTGTTTTCTCTCGTGTGTGTATGCAGGCAACCCTGGTACTACGGCTGGGGCTTCAACCTGCCGCGAGGTCAAGCTCTGCTGGATAAGTGGAACCAGATCCCAGACAACACAGACATTCTGGTCACACACTGCCCTCCACTGGGTGAGACACATATTACAACTGACACACACACACACACACACACACACACACACACACACACAGATAAATATTCGATTCGAAACATTGTTACTGACATACATCTTTAGTTGCAATTATTTGGTAGTGGAATCATTTAGATATACAGTATTTCTTGATTTCTTTTTTTTCTCTCTTTTTGCATATTTTCCACATTTACATGTCTCAGATCATCAAATACATTTTTCTATTAGACAAGGATAACACAGGTAAATACAATATGAAGTTATTAAATGGTGACTGTGAGAAAAGCTGCTACATAGCCCAAGTGCCCTTGAGCATCGGTTTGAGAACTGATGGCCTGGCATTCTCCTGCAGAATGTCCCTGGTAGAATTTACACGGAGTGTAAATTCAGAGTTCCACCAATTACAGAAAGCCGTCCATGCAGCCCCAGACCACCATCATCGCCACCTTGTTTTGGGTTAGTTGTACTTTTTGTCTTGTCAGTCAACAGAATATTTTCTTAAAACCTGTTAGAGTACTTGTTCATGTTGCAGCAGTGCAGCATGGGCAGGAAGAGTGAGCTACGTGAACGTTTATAGGAAGTTTATACTGAAGACATAAAGACAAAGTGTGAGTGTTTATGTCTGTTTTATGTCTACCATACAGATTAAATTCATCTTCAGTGACTACAAGTCAAAACTTCAAATCCACACTTGTTTGCATTCAGTTATCTTGTAGCTTCACTGTCACTTTTTTCTTTTGTTGCTTGTGTTTCACGTGTAAATTAAAGGTTCCGTTTAATACAGTACATCCTTAATTCCCCATTGCAGTTGATCTGGCTTGTGTAATGTAATTTATGCCTGATTCATAGACATGGACACTAGAGTAAATCCAGCAGAAAACACATTTTAATTACCCTAAGTTAACCTGTCTACGTCATTTGAGCAGCCCTCCCTTAAATACATATGCAGCGAGGAGAGAGGTGCACTCAGAACACTGAGACAAAGCACACACAGATGGTTCGATAAATACACCACATGTGTTTGGAACAGAATGCGTCACATCTGTGCATGGAGAGACTGGTGCAAAAACTCACCTAATCTTTTATTTATTTTTCCATTTATTGTTAACTTTCAGTTCAATAGAGAGGAGGAACCAAACACGGCATAATCTCGGCTTGTTGGAAGGAGAAAAACTGAGCTTTGCTGTGTGAAATTTCATAAAGTAGGGAGGCCAACAAAACACGAGGAGCAGGCTGAGAGAGATAGCATGGAACCAGAAAAACATACAAAAATTAGAAATGAGAAATTTAGGTGGAAAACACAACTGACGATTGAAATCATGGAGAACAAAACTATGTCATCGTGTCAGTTCATAGGCCACGCCCTCAGACTGAAAGAAGGCTAGAAGGCAAGCTACATACTTTTAGCCTCCACAGATCTGGGTTTTGATGGCTGAGCCTGGTGCTGTTAGAGGTTTCTTCCTGTTAAAGGGGAGTTCTTCCTTCCACTATTGCCAAGTGCCGCTTATCGGGATCATCTGATCTGTTTTTTCTCTCTAATTCACATTTCTATATAAAATGCCTTAAGGCAAGTGCTCTTGTGAAGTGTTGCTATCCAATAAAATTTAAAACATGAATGGGATATTTTGGGTAGTAGTGAGACAGGAGGCGCACCAACACTTAGAATAAATTAATAAACAATACCATAAAGACAAAAAGCAGCAGCCTCACATCTGTACACAAGTAAAAAGGGATTTGTGTTTGTGCTGCATTGGTTATACATTTGTAGATGTGGAGCGGCAGATAGCAGCAGCTTTCTGCCCACTCAGATTATTCTGGTCAGCTCAGATCACTCACACTTACAAACCTTCTGTTATTATTGATAAAAAAGTATTTACTATATTAGCTATTACCCAATAATATTAAAGTCACAATAAATCTATACACAGAATAATGACACAGTAACTAAATTTGAATTTAAGCAAAAAAAAGAAAAGAGAAATAAACTAATAATAGAAAAGTTCAGGGCTTCTGAACTACACTTTATTTTTGGTAGAAAACGAATTATGAGCCGTTGGAGCCGTACTCTGTGTCCTGAAGCTGATATTTCAGAAAAACAATTTAAAAGCCACCAGAATTACATGGTTTTGGTGGATTTGATGTATTAAAAAGCAGCAAACAAAACTTTAGCTTCTGATGACATTTTGACAAATAGGGCTTAATTTACTGATGAGTCTATTTATAAACCTCTCATTCAGCTCCATCAGAATAAAACAGGGCAGTGGTTACCCATTATTGTTTTGGGGGTTTTTTGCATTGAGAAACTGAAATGGGCTCAGTCTCATTGCTCTTGTGTCAGACCTCAGCTGCCTGTAAGTGGTCACAGAGCAGTTATTTTGGGCGTGCTGCAGTCTGCAGCCACTGTTTTCCATAATGTGACTATGACATTATAGAAGGGACTGTGTGCCTCTGACAAATCAAACTCATGCAGTGAATTTGAAGCTGAAATGTGGAACAAGTCGGGTATTAAGATTAAAAAAGCTAACGGTGCTTTTTTTCCATAAATGAGTGGCTTTGAGGTTTTCTGTGAACAGTGTGAACACATGACAATCAAATTAAAAGCGTGTGTCACATGCCCGACACATGAAATTTGACCTCGGTGGTCCTTGTAGAGACACTACAGAAAACCATACAATCTGTATATGCAGACATCTATCCACAGCTTTTGTAGATATGCACACACACACAGCTTGAGCGTGCTCTGTAAATGGTTCATTTACCTTTCAAATGAAAGAGAGCAGTGGAAAAGGCCCTGATGAATCATTGTTGGATTGAGTGGATGCATAAAAGGTGAAAGTAATCACAGCGATGACTCACACAGATCAGTCAGCTCATCTTGCGCTGCCTGAGAGCACACTTTACCTGTACAGGAGATCATTAGCCTTCTTAGTAATCACTTTTCAGCTCATACACACTTGTTTTCATCCTCTTACACACCAGTGTTGCAGCAGTCTGAATAAACACAGATGCTAGCTCACAAGCTGACTGACATCCTGTGCAAGCATCGCAAATATGGCTAAACACACACTCCTTTTCTCTCTGTCTCTCACTCCTGCACACACACTTTCACACCTCATCTCCTGCTGCAGCTGTGGTGTTCAGATGAGTGTGTGTGATTGATTTCCTTGTCTGCGTCTCGGCTGCGAACACGGCCATTTATTTTCCATTCAGCTTAGCCAAGTGTCTCCAGCTATCTGCTCGTAAGCCACAGGCATATGGAGCAGCTACAGCAGGCTACTAATGCATGACACACACACACACACACACACACACACACACACACACACACACACACACACACACACACACTCAGAGCAAGACTTGGAGGGAATGACATGAAAAAAAAAGTAATACGGAAAAAGGGAAAGGAGCACAAACGCGGACGCTACAGTATTTTAAAATTGTTTTTAATAAGACGAAGTAAAACACAACAGACGAGAAGGTGAAGCAAAAAGGAGCAGGAGCAAGACATAATTTCGCACTGCGGCAAAAGCGAACGTCTTTTATGAGGCGCGATAAAGCTGCAGATCGGCGGCTAGAGAGGAAAAATATGGCCCCTTTATCTGGCTGTGAGGAAGAAGTTAACAGCAGAGAGAACAAGGGAGAAAGTGAGACAAAAAGAGGAAAACAGGCTCAATGCCCAAAGCAGCAGCTGCTTCGAAACAAGGAGCACATTAGAGTGAAATACCCCGAGACACAAAGAGCCCTCGTAACTTCTCACTTTACTTCCACTATCTCCCAAGGCTTGTAAAAATACACTTACACTTTTAAGGCATTTTATGCCTAAACCGATCCTAAACGTGTGTGTGTGTGTGTGTGTGTGTGTGTGTGTGCGTGTGTGTGTGTGTGTGTGTGTGTGTGTGTGTGCGTGTGTGTGTGTGTGTGTGTGTGTGTGTGTGTGTGTGTGTGTGTTTTACAGGTAGATAGATTTAGAGGGTAAAGAAGTTGGTCTGTATCACTTTACAACCATGACTGATTCACTGCCAGCTTAGAACACGGATGTCGTTATTCCTCTGCTGAGCACAAGCGGGTCCATTAATTCTGCTGTGAGCAGGTTGCTAGGGAATATAAAAATGTATAAAGGCTGTCTTTCTTTCTCTTTGTTTTAAAAGCAAACAGATCAGGAGCACCTCTGATGTAGTACCTGGGCTTTCATTGTGGGAAAAAGCCCTCGTATTATACAATTAAACTTACAGCACTGAGTGGCCTGAAGCCCCAAAACATCATTTAAAGCTGGACCTTAATCAATAAAAAAAAAACAGGACATTTACATTTGTTTGCCTGAAGCTTTTACCCAAAAACAGTATTACCCTCAACAACTTCAGACCCTTAGATTCTTAAAACTATCAATTCAATTTTATTTATACAGCACCAAATCACAGCAACAGTGGCCTCAAGGTGCTTTATATTGTAAGGTCGACCCTACAGTAATACATACAGCCTCTCTTAAAGATTTGGCTTGCTGTCGTATGTTTGGAACATAAGTGGACTGATTCTTTTACGCGCTTTTCTACTCGCCCAGTGCGCTCAAAGCTCTTTGTACAACATGCCACATTCACACACATTCACACTCTGATGGATGCATCGGAGAGCAGCTTAGGGTTAATATCCTGCCCAAGGACACCGCTGACCTTCCCATCAGTAGATGACCTGCTCTACCTCCTGAGCTAGCACCCCGACTACACCCTGAAAGCTTTGTGTGCTGTTTCAACTTGATAATTCAAGTCTCACTGGAGGCACAGATAAAATCCCCCCAAAAGTTATGTGTTCGTGGAATTTTTGTTTTTTGTTGGTTTGTTTCGTTTTTGTTTTGTACTGTTTTTTCCCATGAAAATAGTCCCTGCGTGGCTTTAAATGACTTCGATTAAACTGTGTACCTTTGTTTCATTTAATATATTACTATACAAATGTCTCCCTGATTCATCCTCAGCCTCGTGATTAGCTGCTCTCTTACCATTTGCATCTCGCACGCCTCACACACAGATTCCCCTGCTGCATGCAGGGAGACGCACTGCAACAGTGAGCGTGTTGGTAAGCAGGAGAGAAAAATCTTCATATGTAAAATCAAGAAGTGCTGAACAGAGAGAGACTGCAGTCTCTGCAGATACGGGGAACTGCTGGGTACAACCTGTTCATGCTAGTCTATTTAAACTGCTCACTGTTTCCTCAGACACTTGTTGGGAAACTTTATTTATACTTACAGATTTCTATGACGTTGTTGTCACTGCACGAATGCTCCATGTGTGTCTATAGATTTCTGCTACACACAGTGGGAAGTGACGGAGCTGTGAACACACACACACACACACACACACACACACACACACACACACAGCAGACAAACTGTACTATGTATACTATACAACATTAGCTTGTAGATATTTTCAAAGAACTAATGAGAAGTTGCTCGTGTTGAACCTTCTTCCCTGATGAGTTCGTAGACTCCCCTTTCATGTCATACTGAATAAAACATATTTACATTAAGCCAGAAAAGAAATTGAATTTTGGTAGCATTTTATATCATTTTACACTTAAAATATGAATTTGCTGATCACAATAAGCATTAGTTATATTTAATAGATCTTTTATTTTCCTACACTGAGGATACTGTAGCCTTTAGCCTTCATTGTTGTTGCCTTTTTTGTTTTGTTCGTCCTCTTTTCTGTTTCCTTTGTGTTTGTAATTCTTGTCTGAGCAGAGCGACAGACAGCAGGGAAGATGGAGGCGCGCAGTCCTCAGTCATTTTATTCCTCTCACTTGATGCTTTTATTGACTCAGCATCAGCAGCATCCGTCCTCGCGGAGCAGACACTAAATCATATACACTCCATGCTTTATCCTTGTCACACATACTGTGAAGTATGCATCTGTGTGTGGCTTTGATTGATCTTTATTTTCTGTGGCTGCTTTTTAAGAGTCTTTTTTTCAGTGCTGTGTAATGTAGTTTGCCATTAGACAAGCAGCTTGAAAAGAAGAGCTTCTTTCTCAAGTGTGAATGCATCAAATTTATACTTTGGCATTCATGTTACTTCCGGCGCCCCCCGTGTGCGGCAGCCTGTTACAGCAGCTCTGCTCATTAAGGTATGGACATTGAGGCTGTGGACAGCTACAGGTACCTTGGTGTTCATCTGAACAACAAACTGGACTGGACTCATAACTCAGACGCCCTCTACAGGAAAGGGCAGAGCAGACTGTGCCTGCTGCAGAGACTCAGGTCGTTTGGAGTGGAGGGCCCACTCCTGAAGACCTTCTATGACTCTGTGGTGGCCTCAGCCATCTTCTATGGTGTGGTCTGCTGGGGCGGCAGCATCTCTGCTGGGGACAGGAAGAGACTGAACAGGCTGATCCGAAGGGCCAGCTCTGTTCTAGGATGCCCTCTGGACCCAGTGGAGGTGGTGAGTGACAGGAGAATGGTGGCTAAGCTGTCATCCCTGTTGGACAACATCTCCCACCCCATGCAGGAGACTCTGACAGCACTGAGCAGCTCCTTCAGTGGCTGCGGCACCCACGGTGTGGGACGGAGAGACTTCGCAGGTCTTTCCTCCCCACTGCTGTCAGACTCTACAACAAAGACTTCAACTGATCAAACACACAAACCCACACATGTGCACTCAGCATCACCAAGGTCACATTAAAAGAATTGGTGAAATGGTCCAGCAAGGATCATTGCTGTGGAAAGGTAAGGATACAAGTATTGAATGAGTTTCCGATGATAGGGAGTACTGAACTACGTAATTAAACCAGAAAATACCATTTCCAGTATCTTTCTGATAGTTTAACTGCACACATATGTGTATAGTGATTTCCTTCCATTTCTTTTCTTTTTTATTGCAATTAGTTAATTACACAAATTAACAAATTGCAGTAAAAGAAAGATTTTTATTGCCTGTCTACAACTGCAGTGAATGAAAAAGCCAGTTTGCTGTCAGAATCACGCTGTGAAGGCGTTCCCATGTCGTTCAGTGCTCACACACGGCCGTCATCATGTTGGATTAACCTCCAGAACAAAAACAAATTGGTGTGTTTTTTAAATGTTCAGAGACGTTGTTGGTAAAAAAGTAAAAGTTAGCTGACTCCTGGCTCAACTGGTTAACCAGAAAGATTAATCTTTCACTGGCATTTTTTAACTTGTATCATCTCACTGTCCCCTCTTCTGTTGGAGGGGTTTAAATACACCCCACTGCAGAACAGCGAACACCAGCTCTTGCATAAAGGTAGTGGATGGAAATGCGCATTATTTTCTTTTTAAATAACTGAAACTAAGCCAAATTTTAAAAAAAATAAAATTTTTAAGGTAAGTTAAAAAAATTAAAGGCTGCATTACTTTTACAGATTTGATTTTGATCATAAGCTTTGTGAGCATGGCAGTGATTCGCATGTCTCTGTGTGCAGGTTTTCTGGACTGGGTTCCCAAGAAGATGCAGCGTGTTGGGTGCATGGAGCTGCTCAACACAGTCCAGAGGAGAGTTCAGCCTAAATTACATGTTTTCGGCCACATTCACGAAGGTACGACTAATTACACTGCTGTCGAATACTTTATGTTTAATGCAGTTATGAATGCTACAATTAAATGGACGTTGATATTTAAATTATAATGTGTATTTAAAGGAAACATAAAATATAAAATGAATCACTTTGAGCCAAAAATCAGATCTGAGAGGACTCTGAATGTTATATTCTTTAGATCAACACAGGCTGTTCACAAATTACAGACCAAACAGCTTACAAGCACTTAGTTCTGCCCCTCAGTAGGCTTCCAGTAGCTAACTAATCAAAAGAAGGCTTATTAGTAAGCAGCCTTTAAGAAACTACTTTAAACAACAGCTTCAAACAACTTTCTTTGTGACGCCACGTAACCTGTGCGGCAGTAACATTACTCTACTATGAGTGTAGAATAGAGAGAAAACCAAACATCCACAATTTAGAATTTCATTTTATGCACAAATATGTTTAAATATACTTCCACTGATAATTTTAAATTTAATTATTAGACTTGAAAACAGAATTTTAAAGGTAAATTTATGAATTACATTCACAAGTTGGACAAAGGTTGATTCAGCCTGAACCACAGCAGAAAGAAAACTACTGTTTAGGTCTTTAGCTACGATATAAAGTGCTTCGAGGTGACTGTTGTTGTTATTTGGTGATAAATTGAAAACATAAATTGCTTTCCTGAAGAAAATGAATAAATAAAGTAGACAGAATAGCTGAGCAGCCACATCCCTATCATCATTTCGTACAGGCCAGCAGGGCCAAAAACTCCCAGCGTTGAGGGTTGCTTTTTTTTTTAGGGTTATCAGGTCAACACTGAACCCCTGGAGCACTAGTCCCCCATCAGAGAGAACCAGATTAGAAACTAGATCAGATTTTATAAGAGGAGAAATGGGTTGAAAGCAGTGCTCTTCATTAATGTGAGGCCTCACAGAGAGGCAGAAATTATCCTCAGCGTGTTTTGTATTCATGTATTCCAAATGTGAAAGGAGCAGCACAGAAATGCAAAGCAATGTTCCAAGAGATGGTGAAAATGACACGTACACTTAAAAAAATCACTCACGGTGCAACGTTAAATTGTAGTGCTTTTTAAGAGATGGCAGTTAACTTATGCTTGAAAAACTGTAGCACTTTAATACATGCACTTTTGAAGCAGACATGTAGTGGTGTTAGTGTCACACTCTCTGCATATATTTTCACAAACTACAATCTCAGGATTTCAGAACACGTGAGCCTTTCTAGCTTCCAGTTTTGCAGCTGTTTCTTCAGTTTAGATCTGCAGTATTTCTTATTTGTCCCTTGAACCACTGCAGTTACGATTCCTCCTGTGGTACACTGTCAGACTTTTGTTTCTCTGGAGTATATTTACAACACTTCCAAGTCTCTTCCATTTGGGCTAAAGAGTCAAACTGCTCCACCCAAATGTCTGGATCTTTGTTTTTTATAAAATAGTTAACATAGTCCCTTTTTTCTGTTTTGCAGAATGTGAAAGGAACATATAGTTATACCAGTAACTGTTGAGTCACTGATTTAAAATTTTCATTTTGTCCTTTTTTTCCACACAGTTTTGTTTTCCTGTTATAGAGAATGATTATGCCTAATATATTACAGTGTGGCACCACCAGAACCAAGGCTGCCAAAGTCAGTAAATGAATAATGGTTATGTCTGTTGTCTTATGTTAAATAATTAGCCATTCATTTGTAGATTTTATCAACCATTTAAACCATAAAAATGAATGAAAAATCTAGTTTAATCAGTGTCATAAACTCTAAGTGTGGAGGTCTGATTAATAACCAAATAAATAACTAAAACCAAAGTTACATATGAATAATCAGTATGGCTGAAGGATTTGAAAGTTCTGAGTTGTCATGAAGTTGTGTGGCACACACAGAGGTCCATTTGGGTCCTGCTTTGGGGTCAATTTTCATTCCCTGTTAATATAATATTCACTGTTATGCTGATGACATCCAAACCTACATCCGTATGAAACTGTCTCTGTCCCCCTGCTGCCTCGGTTTAACTCTCTACATGAAAGACTGGTTAACACAATTTCCTAACCTTAAATGAAAGCAAGACAGAAACTATTGGATTTGGAAGCTGTAACTACTCTTTATCTTAACTGATACCCTTGGTCCCCTTGCTTATCATTATTTGCTTACTGTTAGAAATCTTGGTTTTTAGTGTCTACAGTTGTGAACACCTGTTTTTCTTCAGTTGCGTGAAATCACCAAAGCAAAATCTTATTTTCCTCCAACAAACCTTGAAAAACTTTTTCATTAGTAGATTGGACTATTGCTGTTCTCTCTAGCTGGGTCTTTAACACTCTCCATTGCTTGCTTGGTAACAGGTATTAGAAGACATAATCACATCACCCCAGTTTTAGCAAATTTAAACCGACTTCCATATTGATTTTAAGATTATTTTACTTACTTTTAAAGTTTTAAATGGTATGACGCCCAGTAATCAAGGTGCTTTATATCTTAAGATAAAATAATATATACAGAGAAAAAACCCCATGAGCAAGCACTTTGGTGACAGTGGGAAGGAAAAACTCCCTTTTAACAGGAAGAACCAGCAGAACCAGGCTCAGGGAGGGGCGGGGCCAACTGCTGCGACCGGTTGGGGTGAGAGCAGGAAGACAGGATAAAGACATGCTGTGGAAGAGAGAGAGAGAGATTACTAACAGATATGATTCAGTGCAGAGAGGTCTATTAACACATAGTGAGTGAACAACAAACACCCAGTGCATCATGGGAATCCCCGGCAGCCTACACCTATTGCAGCATAACTAAGGGAGGATTCAGGGTCACCTGGTCCAGCCCTAACTATATGCTTTAGCAAAAAGGAAAGTTTGAAGCCTAATCTTGAAAGTAGAGATAGTGTCTGTCTCCTGAATCCAAACTGGAAGCTGGTTCCACAGAAGAGGGGCCTGAAAACTGAAGGCTCTGCCTCCCATTCTACTTTTAAATACTCTAGGAACAACAAGTAAGCCTGCAGAGCGAGAGCGAAGTGCTCTAATAGGGTGATATGGTACTACAAGGTCATTAAGATAAGATGGGGCCTGATTATTTAAGACCTTGTATGTGAGGAGCAGGATTTTGAGTTCTGGATTTAACAGGAAGCCAATGAAGGGAAGCCAAAACAGGAGAAATCTGCTCTCTCTTTCTAGTCCCTGTCAGGACTCTTGCTGCAGCATTTTGGATCAGCTGAAGGCTTTTCAGCGAGTTATATAACCCAAAAATAGTACTGAGATCATATAGCCAGATCTTCTTACTACAGCTAAGGTCTCAGTGTAAGCATAGAGGGGATCGGGCCCCTAGACACTGGAATAACCTGTAACCCTCTATTTGTTTTGTATGTCTTATTTTTATTGTATTTGTTTTAATGATCTATGATTTTCTTTTGCTTGTTAACTAACTTGTAAAGCATTTTGGTCAACCTTTCCAATGCCCTATAGAAATGAAATTGACACTGACATTTTTAAAACTCCTCAGGTTATGGCATGATGACAGATGGCACAACGACTTTCATCAATGCCTCAGCCTGCACCGTGAACTTCCTTCCCATGAACCCGCCCATTGTCTTTGACCTGCCCAATCCCAGGACTACGTGACTACAGGAATCTCATCTGCAAACCCCTACCATCAGTCAGGAGAAAGAAATGAAGAGAGGTAGGTGAGGCGGCAGGCAGAAAGGACCAAATCCTGTAAATATTGCACAGATGTGTGTTTATCATGTGCAGCACACGTCCAGAGAATCTGATCGTGAAGCTGACCGAGTGAGGGAAGGAGGACGCTCCCTCACGCTGTTGTGTTCTGTCATATGCCATCATTTCTTCATCTCAGCATGGACTTTAAAAAAGAAGAGACAAGGATTAATGGAAGGACAGTAAAATGTAAACAAACTGACGATTCTTCAAATCCTCTCTTACTGCACTGACAATCTGATGCTGCTCTCAGAAATGCAAAAGACCCTGTCACTTTGCTGAAGCGAAACAGCTCAATGCCTCGTCTAAGGTCTAAGGGACAGTTTTAGCTGAACCATGGCTCCACAGCACTAACGGGACATTTGTTTGGGGGATTTTCACCGAGCTTTTCATACTTTTAAACATCAGTTTCCATCTTTTTACAAATTTCCTCCCACTAAGAACTTTTACTACTGCCCTTATCTTCCTCCTTTGATCCCATCCTCAGGCCTGGAGCATGCTGGAGTGTGCTTTTTTTCTTCTTCTTTTTTTTCACCAGCATGTCTGTGCTTGAGAAATCAAAGTGAGTGTATGAGGGCATCAAGAGGTCTACATGTCTGACATGATTCCCTTTTGCCTCATTTGCAACCCTCAGTAAGCCTCTTAACCGCTAAAAGGAAGAGTCCCATTCCTGCTTCCACGTAGTTCTGATGTTGCTCCTACTCCTCCTTTTTCCTCCTCTCCATGCTTCTTGCTAAGAATGACTCGGTCAGCTTTTCAGCCCTTGGCTGGAACGTCTGGCTCACGGACTTGCAAAGGAGACCAGGTAACATGCAACGTAAAGGTGCTATAAGCTAATCTCAACAGTCATGTCACCAGACCTGGGAGGAGTAGTGGTTGTATCAAGGATGCTCCCTCATGTTATGTTATTTATGGAAGATATGGGTCTTCACCTTTTCAATAGAAGCAAAGCTGTAACTAACTGATGTAAATGTTCTTTGTCAATGTAAAGAAAAAAACTTGAATTTTTTCTCTTGAAGATTACCAAGTGTTGCTATGCTTTTCAAAAAAAAAACCAATTGTGTCAAGAAATTTGTGGTTGTTACATTTTATTTGGTTTGTTTAGTAATGTAATGTAACGCTTGTTATAGTATTTTCTTCTTTGTGAAGCTGCTCAGCCCCATTCGGTGAGTATTAACTCTTTTATGTCTCTAAGCAGTTTGTGTTACAAAAAAAGCATCACAAGAACACGTCACACTTTGATCTCCGACATTATGTATGAATGTTCCCCGGGCTGCAGTTTACTCACGCTATACTCTCGCTTCTTTCGACACATCAGCGTTCGTTGCACCAGCTGACGTCTTAATGCTTCCGAATTGGCAAGACAGGAAAAGGGGTCAGAACCGCTCACCAAGGAACGCATTAATGTGGAAAACAGTAGGAGGGCCGTTTACATGTTAGAACACAAACATGGCACAGTTTTAGCACCTTCTCTAAAATCCAAGTTTTAATTGTAGTTTTAGTTTTCATTTCCATTCTTCTCAGCAGCGCAATAAGGAACTTTAAATAAAAGACAAACCTACGGCCTGCCTAGGCCATTTGATGCTGTATATCACACTGATTGGTAGACTTTCACACTTTTTATACCACTTTCATAGTTTCTTAATCTTTAGTTAATACTGCTCTTCCATTGTCTAAATATGTCATATATTGGTTGACATATTTTTTGCTTTGTTTTGTTATTTTAAAGTTGAGTGTTTTGACATTGTAAAAACTTGTTTTATCTGGACCTAGCTGGACCTGTTATTAGTTAACTGGGGCCCAGGTTTTTGGTTCGGACCGTGGGTACTTTTCAATAAGAAAGTTCATTTAAAACCAGCAGAACCAGTAAAATCCAGTATAGTTGACAATAAACTGCTTTTTTGTTTTGTTTTTCTTGTTAAAAATAATTTACCTAAGGCAGATGCCAACTTGGATTTACATTTCATTTAATAGAGAAGTGGCAGTCCATCATCCCAGTATAGAGAACAGCTGGTATTTGTGGCCAACATAAATGTATTTTTTCCAGTAAATGCTAGAAAAAGATGCAAACAGTGGTAATTTCATGGTGTGCTGCTTTGAGCTCACCTTCTGAACAAAAACTGTACTTACACTGCTTTGAATCACTTTAACCCATACAGCTGAACAAGAAAGAATATTAGAGTCTCTCTCTACCTGTCCCTAAATAATTAACTGCTCCCACTTCACTAATTGGCTGTGCTGGATCAGAAGAACATGAAACTGTTGTTTGTCAAAATGTCCAGACGGTACAGGACTGTGAACATCTCAAGAGAAGGATTTTCAGCCTGAAACCAGGGATACTGTAAATCGCAGCGAGTAATTACAGTTTGAATGTAGACAGAGGAAGTTCTGTACAAATGCAGTTTAGGTCATTTTGCCTGTGTGGAAATCTTTAAGCCTTTATAAGAAGCAGCCTCATCATTTAAAACACAAACTTAATTAGCATCTATGAAAGGAAACGTTTCGAGAAAGGAACAAAGACAAACTATTAAAAACTAAGAGATGGGAGGAGCTTTCATCTGGAAGCTTCATGCAAAGCTGTCTGTTTGGTCTGACTCTCCAGTCCCAGTCCCCATTTAGATGTCTCTCCCTTTGATGCTCTTCTGCTTCAGTAGCTGTGTTATGTTTCCTGTTTTATCCAAGAAGAAAAAAGTGCTGTACTATTTCTTGATTTATTTTCTGAGGCATGCTTTAACAAGTTAATGACTTCTGCTTCTCAGACAATCTGCATATGAAGAGTTTTGTTCCAAAATGAGATATTTACCTTGGGCATGGGCAGAATGACTGACAGCTGAGACTTGAAAGCAGGATAACTTGTTGACATTTCTACTTGCTGGATTTTTCTTATTCAAACAGTTCTGGATGCTTAGGTGTTTGGATGAATGGATGTATAGCATTTTGGAATTAAAGTGTTCATATAGTGTTGTATTTTTGCCATTATTGCTGGGGACTTTTTTTAAACTGTACAATAAGAGAAAAAGAACCAACACCTTCTGGAGACATGTAAAGTACCTTTCTTTCTAAGGATCCTGGTTCTGAAGCATTCTTCACAGATTGAATAAAGTCTTATCTGTGACCAGTGGATCACGTTTCCTTATTTACATCCTGTACTCTTCCCTTTTGTCTTTGCTGTACGTTTCTTGCTGTAGACAAAGAAAAGAGCAGCGAGGAAACTTTTCTCGTCCTGGTTCTTTCCTTTGGTTCCAATCAAAGGTATCTGTGTCTCCTATCAATTATGGAGCTCTGAGCAGCGAGTTAATTTCCAGTCGCTAAACCCTTGCTGCTCCATCTCTGTCTTCCGTTTTGTTCCGCAGGTCTTCCACACCTCTGCACATTCTAACGAGAACCTTCTTTCAAATAATTACATTAGTAATCCCGCGGGAGAGCGGGTAATTTATTCTCGGACCGCTTTTTACTTTGCCATTAATACAACAAGCTTTCATATGCTCTATTCTTTCTCAGGCTCTCTCTCTCACCCTCCCTCTCTTTTCTCACTCTGCCTCTCCAGCCACAATGCTGAGCTCTTTTTCTCAGTTCTGATCATCCCTTTCCTATTTCCATCTGCTCATTCTCTCCTCGCTTCCTCAGATAATGATTCTCGGCACTCTGTATTTCTCTGTCCTCTGTGAGTGCCCCTGTGTGTTGCTGCACTGGGATTTCCTTTGAATGAATGACAGACGTCCTCCCCATCTCCTTGTCATCCATCTCACCTCACACTTCCCATCTGATGAAAAGGCGCGCCCGCTACCTCTCGTCATCTGCGTTGTTAAAAAGGTACTTTATTTGATTGGCTTTGGATCACAAATCAGTGTCAAACAGACGGTCGTTGCAAGGAACACCTCTCAAATAATCAGTCCACTATAATTAATCTTTAGAGATTTTTTTATGTTTCTAAGTTCGACTCCCTCAATGGGTCTATTTGTCGTGTCAGAGGCAGATCAAATTTGGAAGTGTAAATCTGTGCTGTCTGGGCTAGATTAACTCATGCCAGGATACAGGGGCAAAAACAGCTCCTGTTTTGATATCATTTTCTCAATTAGCTGCACAGCATGACAATGATAGGAAATGATGTATTTGGTACAGTTTTATTTATATACAGTTAGCTTAACACAACAGTTGATGTAAGCACCTTATATTGAAATATAAAGACACTACAATATTAGCCTTTACATTGGAGAGAAAATCCCCGACATTCAATTCAATTTTATTTATGCAGCGACAAATCACAACTACAGTCGCCTAAAGATGCTTTAGGTTGTAAGGTAGAGTCTACAACACTACATACAGAAAACCCCCTATGAGCAAGCACGTTGGCGACAGTGGGAAGGAAAAACTCCCTTTTAACAGGAAGAAACCTCCGGCAGAACCAGGCTCAGGGAGGGGCGGGGCCATCTGCTGCGACCGGTTGGGGAGAGACGAGGAAGACAGGATAAAGACATGCTGTGGAAGAAATGAACAAATACTAGGTGACTGTGGTAAGAAAGAACTACCTTTTAACAAGGAGAGGCAGCCATCTGCCACAGTGGGGCAGGGGCAGGAAAACTGGGAGATAAAGAAGAATTAATTTAATAATATGCAGTTCAATAAGGTTAGATCATCTGAAAGAACTAAATAGTTTTTTGAAGTACACAGTAGATATAACAGAGTGGAATCCAGCAATGGCAGAGAAGGTCCAGATGGAGACTTGGATGAGGATGTTCAAGTAACCAGGATAAGTTGGAGCTGAGGAGGAGTTACATCACATAAATGAAAGTATGAAAGGTAGAATGACTGTAGCCTCCGATATAGCCGATACCCTAACCCTAACCAAATGCTTTACCAAAAAGAAACAAAACAAAAGTTTTTAGACTGATCTGAAGTAGAGAGTGTGTCTGTCTCCTGAATCCAAACTCAGAGCTGTTTCCACAGGAGACGAGCCTCGTGGCGTAACGCTTGTACTTTTCTGCAGCCTGTAGCGAGAGAGTGTTGCACCTTACCAGCAAGATAATATCATATTGTGTGCTCTTTAAGATACAATCGGACTTGCTTATTTAATGCATGTGAGGACAAGGATTTAAAATTTGACTCTGGATTTTACCAGAAGCCAGTGAAGAGCTAGTATGGAGAATTATGGTCTGTCTTTCCAGTCCCTGCTAGTACTGTCACTGCAGCATTCTGGATCAACTGGCTTTAAGATATGATACGGCCTGATTTTTCAAGACTTTGTATGTTGTTGGATTAACAAGGTTTTAGTGAACACAAGGTTTTATGGGAGATTATAAATATTATTCAGTCAAAACGGTGAGGGTAAAATGAAAACAATGAAAAGAATAAAATGAGCACGTCTGGAATTTTGGTCCACACTTTTTTCATAATGTTATAATTGGTATAATGTATACTTTGGTATACAGAGTTCATAGCAACTCAATAACAGCGAGGTGTGCAGGTCCCATGGCACGATTGTTCAAAAATAATAAATTGCATGAATATAGGAAATCTTCCTCTCAGTGACTGAGTCGTCTCATTGTCTCCTCATTTTTTATAGATCAAGGCAGAGTAACCCAAGCTTAAGTGTTCATTAAGGTGTTTGTCACATAGATACCAAATAAGCTCAGAGATTAAGCGAGTGTTATAGACAGGGTGATTAGTTTATGTAAAAATGTAGTTTGTTGTTCTCCAAAAGTTGAATCTGTTCATCTGGACGTAGTGACGAAACGTTTCTCCCACAAAACGCTACGTCCAGATGAACAGATTCAACTTTTGGAGATTTACTTTCCTGGATGATTGAGAATGCATCAAGATGTAGTTTGTTGTTGTTCTGGTTTATGTGGTGAAATGGGGGTTTTTTGTGTGTGTGTATGTTCAATGTGTTAGACTTGTACATAGTTAAACATATATGATCAAATAATGTTGCGTCCTGGATATGGATTTGAAAGCAATGAAATTTGAAATAATGGGGTAGGAACAGGAAATGTGTGAACTTCATCCTACTCCTTTTCGAGCACACACATTCTGTAAACATAGATATATACATGAAAACTTGATGATTTTTAAGTTTTGTTTTTTGTTTTTTTCTCTTGTTATTTCAATTATATTAGCATGTTCGAAATAAAATTATATCTGTCTGTCTGTCTGTCTATCTATCTATAACCAATAAATTGGATTTTCAATTTTATTTAGATTGCGACAAATCACAACAACAGTCACCTGAAGGCGCTTGATATTGTAAGACAAAGACCCTACAGTAATATAGAGGAAGCCCCATCAATCAGACAATGAGCAAGCGCTTGGCAACAGTGGGAAGGAAAAGCTTCCTTTGCACCGGAAGAAACCCCCAGAAGAACCAGACTCGGGGAGAGATGGCCATTTGTGGGTGAGAGGGAGGAAGACAGGACAAAAGGCACACTGTAGAACAGAGTCAGCGATTAATAATAATTAAATGCAGAGTGGTGTAAAAACACATGGTGAGTGAAAAGAGGTGAGAGAAGCAGAAATGCTAAGCCTATTGCAGCCTAACTGAGGGAGGATTCAGGGTCACCTGATCCAGCCCTAATGATAACCTTTAGCAAAAAAGAACGTTTTAAGAGGGTGTCTGTCTCCCAAATCCAAACTGGGAGCTCGTTCCACAGAAGAGGGGCCAGAGTGAAAGGCTCTGTCTCCCATTCTACTCTTAATCATTCTGGGAACCACAAGTAAACCAGCGGTCTGAGAGCAAAGCGCTCAGTTGGGGTGAAGTGGTTCTATTTGGTCTATGAAATAAGATGATAATTCTGATTATTCAAGACTTTGTGTATAAGGAGAATGATTTAAAATTAAATTTTGGATTAAACAGAGAACCACTTAAAAGAATCCAATATGGGTGAAATGTACACAAACTTCAGCCATGCTGCCATGTTCTTCTACTGAGAAGAGGCTTTCTCCTGGTAACCCTTCCAAAAAAGCCATACTCTTTTTTCTAATTGTACTGTAGCTTTAACATTTACAGTAACATGCTAACTGAGGATGTGGAGTCTAACTTTGCTCTTTTTACACTTTCTCTGAGTCTTGCTGACAAGAATTTCCGGAACATCAGCTCCTGGGAAGATGAGCAACTGTTTTGAAAGTTTTCCACTTGTGAATCATTTTCTTACTGTAGAATGGACTTCAAAATGGCCTCACAGCCTTTCCCAGATTGGAAAGGGTTGTAGGGTTGGTGCCTATCAATCTCAGACTGATGACACCAACAACTGCTTCCTTAATATAATTGCTAATATCTTTCCTCCTTGTTCATTAAGATTAACACACACGCCTAAATGCTCCAGACGAGCAAACTGCCAAAATGTGGGCTTTTATTAGAGGTGGCCAGACTTGATTGATGTTCAGTTTATCTAATCCATTTTATTATGAGCACCTGGCTATTACTTTCCCTCGTAATTCCCATAGAAGTAATATGGGGATATTTAGATTTTGCAGTTTCTGCATTAAATTTTGTTCAGTAATTAATAGCACAGTGTAATATTTCATGATTGTGGTGTGACTTTATCTCCACATGGACACACTGAGAGAAAAAACATACAAATCTATTATTATAATATTTTCAGGCCCATATAAGAGATCGGCTTGGCAGAACTTAATTGAAGAACCAACTGAAAGAGCTGAGCAATCTAGATGTAGAGTAAAAGTATGTAGAGGTTGATTAGGCGTTTAAGACACACAAGGGGGATAAATTTGCTCAAGAGGTCGAAACAGTGACCTGGCCTTGCTCTCTCTATGCTACCCCACCAGGACACAGAGTCAACCTGAGGCAAGTAGCAGCTCCTGGACAGCTGTGACTGAAGGTCAGGTCAGGATCCCGGTGGTCAAGGACCCCCCCCCCCGCGCGCAGAAATGACACTACATCTGAATGGGACAAGCTTCAAACGCTGGAGCTGGAGACGTTTGTATTCTCTGGAGAATTTTACAGACACAGCTTTCACCATGGTGCTAAGTGTTCATATGATTGTTGGGTACTCCTCAGTATGTATTATTGTAGGATCTACCTTGCAATATAAACTGTTGCTGTGATTTGGCACTATGTAAATAAAATTGAATTGAACTGAAAGTTTCTATCTATTGATTTAAGGAACACTGTCATCAGTAAACTGTACAGCAGGTAGAAGGGAAGGACAATAAGTGTTAGCTGCTGTTCTCCTGGGCCAAAATTTCAGTCTGGTCTTGTTTCAACCTTCAGCTTAATTGAACAATTAAAATTACTAATAAGCTGTCAAGTGAAACAGTGTGTGTGTGTGTGTGTGTGTAAGCTTTCACATTTAAGTTTCACTTGCATACAGACAGGTTGATAGAAGAGACCAGAAAGGAGCTCAAACAGATGCATCAGTAATTCATAGAATGGCTGTGCCAAAGCAGCAGAGACAGTGAAGCTCTGTCGTGTAGTGTCAGGAAGCAATGCCTCACGGAGATCGAGTACAAACAGACAGATCCATTTCATTACCTCTACTCTGATTGGACAGAGAAGCCAGTGTTTATCTGAACCACCCTTTAACCTCTGAAGCTACAAAATGAAGCCAAAGTGCCAAAAACTGCAGTTCCTCTGATGACCACTGGAGTCTGGCGCCAAGAGCAACTTATGGACTCTTATGTCATGTTGTCTCCAAAAATCACCGTCAGATTGTTGAGGGTTTACAAATAATTTTCATTTAATGTATAAATGCAAACAGATTAATACCAACACACTGTACTCAGTCTCAGACAGTCTGCTCATTCCAATGTGTGTCTTTGCAATCAGAGTCACAACAGTCAGCTCCCACCAACTGGTTATATTTGTATAAAACAGCAAGGCTCATAATGCATATGTCATTTTGCAGTTAAATTGTTGTCTTGCAACAATTTGGAGGAAGTTCTGAATTTTTCTTTCAGATTGATGAAGTTCTGGCTGGACTCTGAATGTATGTATTTAAGGAGAATTTCTGCTTAATGTCAATATCTGTGTATGTAGACTATTAAATCCCAGTTCTTTTGTATTCTTTACGGCCAAAAAGACATGGCTCAGAAGTGGTCTTATTACTTTAAAAATGATCTTTATTTTACATATCTGAGATATGGAGACCTGGACACAACACACACCACCCCCAGTCTGAAGCACAAACGGAAGCCTAGTTATTTATATACTCGCTCTCTACGTCACATCACACTTTAAGTTTCGATCAAACAGCCTAGTTGGTTTCACTTTCTAGCTGCAAAAGCCTGCAGTTACCATGCTTTTGCAAAAGCATGTTGTTTCCTATCAACACTTTTGGCACCGAGTGTACTCAGAGTTGGACCTTTCTTATAAAGCAATATAATCTGCATATAAACATTTAAGATTATAAATTTAAACCTCAACAGTTCCCCCTCTTGACCTTTCCCCAGAAAGGTCACCATATTTCTATTAGTTAACCTAATTAACTGACTCCCTCAATAACTACTGTCTAACAACAGATATAATTAGCTTTTCCTGGTCAAAGGGCCTACTTACATTTATCACTCTTTGGAAACAGCCTCTGTAGAGTTAAGCTTTCCCACCCCCTCTACGGATAACATAAATCCGGTCTTAGCACTATTTCTTGGGCAATTTACCTAACATAGAAATCCTGGAAACTATTACTAAAGTTGCTCCCATTATTCTTCATTACTTTTATGCTCACATTTAGCCTTAACAAGCTTTTAATCTCCTAAACAACAAATTTTAATCAACTGTGGTGCTCTGTGCTTCTTTTGGGTGCCCCTCTCTGGTGGTTCCGTTCGATCCGATGCTCCCTGGGATCTCGCCACCCCTGTGGTTGCTGTGGTCCCAAAATCTCCTGCAAAGGAAACAAAACACCTTTCCCCACTACGCCTCCCTAACTTATTATGTTCATCAATTGTTCTCTTAATTATTCAAACTTGGTTCAACCTATCATGTTTAGGACTCTCTAATCAAAAGCATTGACCTAATTATGTGTATAAGCGTATTAGCATCTACCCATCGGCCCTCAAGGTCATCCCTACAATATATCAATTCAGTCAGCCACGCTGAACCAGGTTTTTGACTTTTACTTATATATATTCTTCAATATTACTCATCTGAGTAAACAACATTTTGACACCTTTAACACACTCAAAGAGCCGCTTTCACGTCCCTGCAGGTGCTTTCTGTTGCTCACTCTCTTGTCTCTTATCTGATTATCAACATCCTGTACACAAAACTGTTGCTGTGTACTCAGAGTTGGGCCTTTCTTATAAAGCAATATAATCAGCATATAAGCATTTAAGATTATAAATTTAAACCTCAACAAGACAGATTGGGAAAATGTATTTTCCCAAAAAAATGCATATCGCATTTGACCACCAGCTTGAGCTTATCCATTGCCATTTTATCAAAGTCTTGATTTAGCTTTGAAGATGGGAAATGCCTGTGAGTGGTCACAGGCCTAGTACCCGTCTTTAAGGCAACAAGACTGCAAATTCATTGCACATGGTTGAAATAATTTTCGCAATGCCTACATCTCCAGGAAGGTTTCTGAAGAGTATCTGAACTTGTCCAGGTGTTGCAGCAGTCTTGCTCTGAGCCATGTCCTGCACTGATTTATCATAGAAATCATATAGTGAAAAGTCAGGAGGCGCATGACAAGCTGACACCAACGCACACCACTCGGCAGGAGGCGTGACGTCATTTCAGTGCATGCAAGGAAAACAACAACTGATTATGTAGTTTTAACTGTATGTAACTCACCCTCTCTTCTAATATGGCCATTTTTGACTTCCACAGCAGCAGCCAAAACACCAATTGAGTCCAAACCAATGAGTGACATCATAAATCCACCACCATAGTTTATGGTGTGGACTTGGTCCTCCATGTCATAAACTGGTCCAGGTCCAGAGTACCAGGTCTAGAGGACCAGGTCCACAGATAAACCCACAGACAATGACAAAGATAAACAACAACTTGAGGTGAGAGCCCCCATTATCAGTAACATTTAATTACTCCACAAACACACTCTGAACAAAGTGTTTCTTGTTCTGCGATCAGATAAAGAGGTTTTGTCTGTAAACTCGCGTACAGACACCATTAAATCAGATACCATGCAGGGGGTCTCTGCAATTTTTCACAGATGGTAGGTTCGGTTGAGACAATGCAGGTCTTTGTGATTCCAACATTGGTTTGGAAGGTTGCAGCTCGTAGGTTGCCAGATTAAGCCCTCACCCACACGCTCTGTTGAAGCTTGGGGCTTGGCTTAGTTGCTCAGCAGGGAATCTTTTAGAACATGCCCACCCGTGTGTCATTGTTCAAAGCTTCATACACACCTCCCCATGCCAAAAGAAGGGAAAAAAAACTGCAACGCACCAAACTTGTTCAATTTGCCCATCATGGGAGGTGATAGTCGAGAGGATGGGAGGTCCCCATTGAGTTTATACATTCTGGCAATCCACCATTGCCCATCACCTCCTCCTCATTTCACTGTAACCCACTTTAAACTTGCAGCCAATAAAACTACAATATATCAAACCTTAAACGGAGGATAGGAAGAAGAAGAGGATGTCTTGAGATTAATTTGAAATGAGCTTAAGTACTGCTCAGCATGTGCATGTGTAGCTCGAAAGTAGACATATCCTGAGCCCCAATTTCACACCGAATGCAAGTGGCGAGAAAACTGTGACAGTTCCAAACTTAGCTGATTCAACGGCACATTTTTAATGACACACATTTTATATAAAGACTTAAATATCTTTAGTGATTTGATGGCAGAGGAGGGTATTTTTTTCTATGAAAACAAAATGACTGGTAAAAATACTGATCAGCACAGGAAAGTTGCAGAACAACTGTCAGTGTCAACTATCAGTGTTTCTTCTTGTAACCGACAGAAATCCTACAATGGTTTTTCATGTTTGATTAGTCGAGTAATTTTCACAGACTCTCTTTTGCAACAATTTTTGTTCTCTTTAAACAGTTTTCTCAGACTACATAAACTGTAACTGACTTTGCATCTGACACCATATTAGAGCGACAGATAAACCCACTTAGCCTCTAATAGTATCAGTCACACACTTTATACACCTTATCAACAATTATCACAACACCTTGTTTAACATCTCACTGCAGCATAACAGGTCACACAGCACTCAGCAGAGGACTTCATGTAATGGTGAATGTTTGTTGGACTTCGCTCGGCTTCAAAGTAAATATTCCTACATGACTTCTTACTCTACAGTAATATTAAACTTTAAGGTGCTGACAGTTGCTTTCTGAGGTTATTTAACAGAAAAAAGGATATTGTACTCATAAATATACATTCATCAGAGAGACTGAAACAGAGCCGTACATGCTTTGCTACACATAGTACTTTAACGTTGGAGAATTGTGGACAGCACGAGATTTAGGTTTGACAACTAAAGAGTCTGCCCTAAAACTGGTGTACTAAACTGTGACTGAAAACTATAAACATTAATTCTGAATTATTATCACAATAGATGATCCAACCAATTAGAATGTTTGAATTAGAAAGTTTGCATAGGTGAAAAGGATTGGATATGTTTGCAAGCAGCGAGTTCCATTAATATTAACTGCAAGCCACTCTATGCATGACATTATTACTGGGGGCTGAACCCCCCTAAAGGTTTGATTCTAGACTCATCCCTGGTGCATGCAGTCAGCACAAAAATGTTTTATCCCATGATCTATTACAAAATACTCATTCTGTACGTTTGGTAAATTTCCCTGCACAATTGTGTGTAGGTTTTCTACCCTACTGGATGATCTCTGTGAGACAACCCTCATCTGATGCCTTGTTGACGGTTTTCCTTACAGTAATTTTCTGCTTATTGGTGTTGTGCTGGATATTGTAGTACTGGATTCTACAACATTCTGGGGGAGTGGTAGGAATAAATTTAAGGACATTGGATGTTGCACTTGAATTTTTCCAAAGCTCAGCTACTTCTTCAGATGTATATATATATACATATATATATATACATATGTATATATATATATAGTTATATATATAGCAGTACCCTCCATGGAGAAGGAGGCTAGAGGGCAAGATCAAAGTAGCACGAAGGGAGGTTAGCCAACTAACGGAGTTGGAGAAAGGCGCAACAAAGAAGGTGCATAAGAAATACAACAAGCTGTCCATACCTGAGGCCTTGGAAACTGCCAAGCAAAGACTCACAGCCTTGGCCAGCCGCTTGAGGAGGTACACCAGAGAGATAGAAGGCAGGAGAATAAACCAGCTGTTCTCCACAGAACCAGCAAAGGTGTACTCTCAGTGGCAAGGGAACAATAATAACAGAACAGCACCACCAAGGCTGGAGACGGAGCAATACTGGAAGAGCATATGGGAGAAAGACACAACCCATAACGGCAATGCTCAGTGGCTAGTGGATCTGAGGGCAGACCATAGCGACCTCCCTGAACAGGGTCCAGTAACCATCACAGTGGCAGACATCCAAGAAAGGGTCTCCAGTATGAAGAATTGGACAGCACCAGGCCCCGACATGGTTCACGCCTACTGGCTGAAGAAGCTGACTGCACTCCACGAGCGTCTGGCAGCACAAATGAACCAGCTGCTAGTTAACGAGAGACACCCGGAATGGCTAACCGAAGGTCGGACGGTCCTGATCCCCAAGGACCCCAAGAAGGGACCGGTCCCATCCAACTACCGACCAATAACCTGCCTCAGTACTACATGGAAGCTCCTGTCAGGCATCATAGCGGCTAAGATGAACAGGCACATGGGTCAATACATGAGCGGGGCACAGAAAGGGATTGGCAAGAATACCAGAGGCGCAAAACACCAGCTACTGGTAGACAGAACAGTCAGCCGAGACTGCAAGACCAGACTGACCAACCTGTGCACAGCCTGGATTGATTACAAGAAGGCCTATGACTCAATGCCCCACAGCTGGATACTGGAATGCCTAGAATTGTATAAGATCAACAGGACCCTAAGAGCCTTCATCAGGAACTCAATGGGGATGTGGCGTACAACACTAGAGGCCAACTCCAAGCCCATAGCACAAGTCACCATCAAGTGCGGGATCTACCAAGGAGATGCTCTGTCCCCACTGCTGTTCTGCATAGGCCTGAACCCCCTCAGTGAGATCATTAACAAGACTGGCTACGGATACCGACTACGGAACGGAGCGGTTGTCAGCCACCTCCTGTACATGGATGACATCAAGCTGTGTGCCAAGAGTGAACGAGACATCGATTCACTGATACACACTACCAGGCTATACAGCAATGACATTGGAATGTCATTCGGACTGGAGAAGTGTAGTCGGATGGTAACAAAGAGAGGGAAGGTAGTCAGAACTGAGGGGATTGAACTACCAGAAGGCAACATTGCAGACATAGAGGACAGTTACAAGTACCTGGGGATCCCGCAAGCGAATGGGAACCATGAAGAGACCGCTAGGAAAGCTGCAACCACCAAGTACCTGCAGAGGGTCAGGCAAGTCCTGAGGAGTCAGCTGAACGGTAAGAACAAGATCCGGGCCATCAACACCTACGCCCTGCCCGTGATCAGGTACCCTGCTGGGGTAATAGGCTGGCCAAAGGAGGAGATAGAAGCCACTGACATAAAGACAAGAAAGCTCCTTACCATGCATGGAGGGTTTCACCCCAAGTCCAGCACCCTGAGGCTGTACGCTAAGCGGAAGGAAGGGGGCCGGGGACTGGTGAGTGTCAGCACCACAGTCCAGGATGAGACAAGAAACATCCACGAATACATCACGAAGATGGCCCCAACTGACAGCGTGCTCAGTGAATACCTCAGGCAGCAGAAACCCAAGAAAGAGGAGGAAGGCGAGGAACCATCATGGAAGGACAGGCCCCTGCACGGTATGTACCACCGGCAGATAGAGGAGGTGGCTGATATCCAGAAATCCTACCAGTGGCTGGACAAAGCTGGACTGAAAGACAGCACAGAGGCACTAATCATGGCAGCACAAGAACAAGCTCTGAGCACAAGATCCATAGAGGCTGGGGTCTATCACACCAGGCAAGACCCCAGGTGCAGGCTGTGTAAAGATGCCCCAGAGACAATCCAGCACATAACAGCAGGGTGCAAGATGCTAGCAGGCAAGGCATACATGGAACGCCATAACCAAGTGGCCGGCATAGTGTACAGGAACATCTGTGCCGAGTATAACCTGGAAGTCCCGAGGTCAAAATGGGAGATGCCCCCAAGGGTGATGGAGAATGACCGAGCTAAGATCCTGTGGGACTTCCAGATGCAGATGGACAAAATGGTGGTGGCTAACCAACCGGACATAGTGGTGGTGGACAAACAGAAGAAGACGGCTGTAGTGATCGATGTAGCGGTTCCGAATGACAGCAATATCAGGAAGAAGGAACACGAGAAGCTGGAGAAATACCAAGGGCTCAGAGAAGAGCTCGAGAGGATGTGGAGGGTGAAGGTAACGGTGGTCCCCGTGGTAATCGGAGCACTAGGTGCGGTGACTCCCAAGCTAGGCAAGTGGCTCCAGCAGATCCCGGGAACAACATCGGAGATCTCTGTCCAGAAGAGCGCAGTCCTGGGAACAGCTAAGATACTGCGCAGGACCCTCAAGCTCCCAGGCCTCTGGTAGAGGACCCGAGCTTGAAGGATAAACCGCCCGCAGGGGCGAGCTGGGTGTTAGTTTCATGGTTAGACAAGGTTGGGTGTCATCTGCATAGCAGTGAAAATGTATACTATGTCTTCTGATGAAGACTGCTGTGATGAGCTCTGAAACCTGACTGAAACTCTTCAAATAAGCCATTCCTCTGCAGATGATCTGTTAGCTGTTTGACAACTACTCTTTCAAGGATGTTTGATATGAAAGGAAGGTTGGAGATTGGCCTATAATTAGCTAAGACAGCTGGGTCTAGAGATGCTTTTTAAGTAAAGGTTTAACTACAGCCAGCTTGAAGGCCTGTGGTACATAGCCGATTATTAGAGATAGGTTGATCATATTTAAGATTGAAGCATTAATTAATGGCAGGACTTCTTTGAGCAGTTTTGTAGGAATGGGGTCTAAAAGACACGTTGATGGTTTGGAGGAAGTAATTATTGAAGTTAACTCAGATAGATCAATTGGAGGAAAAGAGTCTAACTTAACATCGATGGTACTAAAAGTAGCTGTAGATAATGTTACATCTGTGGGATGATTATGAGTCATTTTTTCTCTAATGGTTAAAATTTTATTTTTGAAAAAGTTCATTAAGTCATTACTAGTTAACGTTAAAGGGATGGTTGGCTCAGTAGAGCTCTGACTGTTTGTCAGCCTGGCTACAGTGCTGAAGAGAAACCTGGGGTTGTTCTTATTTTCTTCAATCAGTGATGAGTAGTTAGATGTTCTGGCTTTGCGGCGGGCTTTCTTGTAAACTATTTCTCCTGTAGCAACGGGCCAGATACCCCATACTCCCAAAGCACTTCAGAGGGAAACTGTCAAATGCTCTTAGTATCCTCAAGAGGGTAAAGGGCTCCTCCAGTGTTCTGCAACTGGGACTAAAATGGCATTGTTCTTCCTGTTTGCCTAAAACATGGACTCTCCTTTCCAGCACCCTGGCATAGACTTTCCCTGGTAGTCTGAGGAGTGTGATCCCCCTATAGTTGGAGGTGTGGGAGTTAAAGATTTCGTGGACTGGGGCCTTTACCAGGCTCCACCCCTGGCCACCGCCCGGTACACACTACACCTGACCTCTACGGTATCTCCTGCGGGGGGTGGGCTTACAGGAGGGTGGGCCCATGTCCCTTTTTTGAGCTGTGACCAGCCAAGCCCAATGGACTAAGGCCCGGCCACTAGGCGCTCGCCATTGGGCACCCTCCCCAGACCTAGCTCCAGGGCGGTGCCCCAGTAATCCTATCCCAGGCAGGGTGAACTCTTCCTTAGGTTTTTCAGTCATAGGTGTTATTTTGTTTTGTTTTTATGTTTCAAATTTATTTCCACCCATCCATCCATCCATCCATCCATCTTCATCTGCTTTATCCGAGGCCGGGTCGCGGGGGAAGCAGCCTAAGCAGGGAAGCCCAGACCTCCCTCTCCCCAGCCACCTCCTCCAGCTTATCTGGGGGAACACCAAGGTGTTCCCAGGCCAGCCGAGAGATATAATCTCTCCAGCGTGTCCTGGGTCTGCCCCGCAGCCTCCTCCCGGTGGGACATGCCCGGAGCACCTCACCCAGGAGGCGCCCAGGAGGCATCCTTGTCAGATGCCCGAACCACCTCAACTGGCTCCTTTCGATGTGGAGGAGCAGCGGCTCTACTCTGAGCCCCTCCCGGATGGCCGAACTTCTCACCCTATCTCTAAGGGAGAGACCAGCCACCCTTCGGAGGAAGCTCATTTCTGCCGCTTGTATCCGCGATCTCGTTCTTTCGGTCACTACCCACAGCTCGTGGCCATAGGTGAGGGTAGGGGCGTAAATTGAGAGCTTCACTTTTACACTCAGCTCTCTCTTCACCACGACGGACCGGTGCAGCGTCCGCATCACTGTGGCCGCAGCACCAATCCGTCTGTCGATCTCCGGCTCCCTTCTCCCATCACTCGCGAACAAGACCCCGAGATACTTGAACTCCTCCACTTGGGGCAGGAACTCATCCCCAACCCGGAGTGGGCACTCCACCCTTTTCTGGCTGAGAACCATGGCCTCAGATTTGGAGGTGCTGATTCTCATTCCCACTGCTTCACACTCAGCTGCGAACCGTTCCAGTGCGAGCTGGAGGCCTTCACCCGATGAAGCCAACAGAACCACATCATCCGCGAAAAGCAGAGATGAGATTCTGAGGCCACCAAAGTAAAAGCCCTCCGCCACTTGGCTGCGCCTAGAAATCCTGTCCATAAAAATTATGAACAGAATCGGTGACAAAGGGCAGCCCTGGTGGAGCCCATCACCCACCGGGAACGAGTCCGACTTATTGCCGGCAATGAGAACCAAACTCTTGCAACGGTTGTATAGGGATCGAATGGCCCGTAGCAATGGGCCAGACACCCCATACTCCCGCAGCACCTCCCACAGGACACGGTCGAATGCCTTCTCCAAGTCCACAAAACACATGTAGACTGGTTGGGCAAACTCCCATGCACCCTCAAGTATCCTTGAGAGGATAAAGAGCTGGTCCAGTGTTCCGCGACCAGGACGAAAACCGCATTGTTCCTCCTGTATCCGAGGTTCGACTAGCGGACGAACTCTCCTTTCCAGCACCCTGGCATAGACTTTCCCAGGGAGGCTGAGGAGTGTAATCCCCCAAATCAAATTTATTTATAGTTTTAAACGTTCTACTAAGCTAGCAGATTTAGCTGATTCAGTAAGTGTAGAAATGTTTGTCTTCAGAGGTCTTAAATCCCCAAGATTAACCTATAATTTTAAAATTATAATAAACTGGCAACAGAGTTATTTGTTTTTGTAAACATAAAACTAATTAAATTTATTTTTATATAATTTGAACCTAAATTAGTAGATTTAAAATATTTTCCAAATTCAGAAAGCCACAATTCAATATGATTTGTGTTTTGGCCTATTTCAGAGAATTTAGGACATACAAATTTTCAATTTAATTCAATTTTTATTTATATAGCTCCAAATCACAACAGCAGTCACCTCAAGTTGTTTTATATTATAAGGTAAAGACCCTACAATAATACAGAGAAAACCCCAGCAATGAAACGACCCTCTTTTAACAAGCACTTGGTGACAGTGGGAAGGAAAAAATCCCTTTTAACAGGAAGAAAGAACCAGCCTCAGGGAGGAGCACCCTAACCAACCAGGTGATGGGAGGACAAGACTTTAGACACATGTCAAAATGCAAAAAAGGATTACCAATATATTGCTAGGAGGAAGATGTTTGTTTGTTTGTTTTATTGCTTAATCTTGTAGCTCTGCTCTCATTCAAGCAGAAGTTGCAAATTAAGTTGTAATATGAAACACAATGTCACTGTTGACAGTGCCAAACCTCCCAGTTATTTCAACTGCTCATGAGTGATGCCAGTATTGAGAGACAGGAGGATAATGACATTACAGTCAGTGTCAGTACCGTAGCACACAACATGTAAAAGGAATACGTCAGTGTCTCATGGGGTGTACCACTGCATACTTCCTCTTCATCTCCTTCCAGATCTGCTGCCTGCAGTCTCCTCTCAATGCCCTGCAGACCTGTTGTTCCCAGCCATCCCACTGAGGCAGGACACCTAGAGCAGTACTGGAGGGCAGACTGGGAGAGAAATGAAAGGAGGTTAGCAGAGAGGCTATGAAACCAAGTGAAGAAGTGTCATTAGAAGGTTAATCTAAGTCATGTGCTATTTCAATAACAATTCCAACTGATACAGCTGATGACAAAATAAAGCACCTTAAATTAAATCTGCTTAATAATGAAATTAAATCAGTGAAAATAGACAGAGCTTTTCAGCAAATGCCCTTTCCACAACACAAACCCTGTGAAACTATAGGTATATATAAAATCATTCAAGAGCATATTTGAAATGAATTGTGAAATTACCTGCAAAAACAAAAACTGCTTTTAGGGTTTAATTTAAAGTCATGTTCCCAGACATGAAATTAGTCCTGTCCTTAATTCATGTCTGGAAAACAAACTTTCAAATGAGATCTTGTAGTCTGAAAAAGCTTCTGTGTAGAGATGTGGTACAAATGAATGTAAAAACCTAAACTCTTTATTCCTGCAATGAGGCGATCTAGTGACTCACATTTGGCTTACAAGCCCTTAGCGGAAAGCGTCACACCAAGTGTCATATCAGTACAAAGTTGTTCTGAGTGATCACCGTTATGCTTATGAAATATTGCTGGCCTGATGGATGTTGTTCTTTGCACAAAGGTGTTCCAACCCTCCAGCAAAGATTTAGAGTCCTGCCACAAAGCACTAATACCAAACCAAGCACATGTTCGGGAAATCTCAGATCTCTCATTTCAAACAAAAATATCTAAGAAATTTGAATTGAGACCATGATCATACAAGAAATAAATATCATCTTAGTTTTGTTAGTACATAGCAAATTTTCTCAGTCTAATATGTTCATCCCCATCTATAGATGACTGTAGAGGCATTAGGCATGGCTGGGTTTGTCAGTACAACTATTCATCCTCTGACTCATTGTGCAACTTAGCAGAAACTCACATTCGTTCTGAGCTTATCATTATGGCTTTTGTTTTTTTCCTTTAATCTGCAGCTTCAGGATTTGGAGTGTTCTGAATAAAGCCTTGGGGTTGGTGCGGTATCTTGTTTTAGGCTGAAAATTAAAAACTCTCACAGATGTATCTTTGCCTGTGGGAAATTTCCACCCACTCAAAAGTTTATATTAACTTTACAGAGCCATACTGTCCTTGCAAAAGAATGTAATTCCTGAATGACCCACACATGGACACTGGAGTGCTTCACACTGTACAAGGCTAGTACTGGAGGCCAACTCCAAAATAATTGTATGTCAGAAGTGTGAAATAAGCAAAAGTGATGCACTGTCCCTCACTGTTGTTTTACATAGCCCTCAAATCCCTATGCCTGCTTATCCCACAGAGTAGATACATATATGGATTGAGGAGTGGAGGGACGATCAGCCACCGCTTTATACATGGATGACATCACGTTGTATGCTGTATGTAGTTAAACTGCAGGAATGTCTTAAAGACATAAAGACCTGGATGCCCTCTAATTTTCTGCTTCTAAATTCAGATCAAACTGACGTCACTGTACTCGACCCTACAAAACTAACCAGATTCTTACTCTGCATGGCACTCTCTTGACTTTGCCTCCAATAAGTTACAACACTGTCACACAGTCATTTTTAACCAGGATATGTCCTTCAGTGTGAATATTAAACACGTATGTACAAGCTGACTCAGAGTGACGCTGAAAAACTAGTTCATGCATTTATTACTCCCAGGCTGGACTACTGCAATTCATTATTATCAGGATGTCCAAAAAACTCCCTGAAAAGCCTTCAGCTGATCCAAAATGCTGCAGCAAGAGTCCTGACAGGGACTAGAAAGAGAGAGCAGATTTCTCCTTTTTTGGCTTCCCTTCATTGGCTTCCTCTTAAATCCAGAATTCAAAATCCTGCTCCTCACATACAAGGTCTTAAATAATCAGGCCCCATCTTATCTTAATGACCTTGTAGTACCATATCACCCTATTAGAGCACTTCGCTCTCGCACTGCAGGCCTACTTGTTGTTCCTAGAGTATTTAAAAGTAGAATGGGAGGCAGAGCCTTCAGTTTTCAGGCCCCTCTTCTGTGGAACCAGCTTCCAGTTTGGATTCAGGAGCAGACACTATCACTACTTTTAAGATTAGGCAATTTTTTAAGCAACAACCATGATAAAGATCCATTAATGTTAGCCCTGGCCAAACTCCTTCAGGAGGTAAAAGAGGTGTTCATAAGCCAGCTCAGCAGTAGCCCACATAGCAAAATTGGTATGGCCCGGATCTGGCCCACACAGTGTGCTTACACATGGCCCACATACTGCAAAGAATGACGGCCCTTTGGTGGCCCAGACCTGGTTTGCCAGAGGTGGCCCACACATGGGCCAGCACAAGGCCAGTTGCAGACACGCTGATGGCCCTGTGCTGGCCCAGAACAGTTTCAGCTGTGGCCCCAGATGTCAGCCTAATGTGTACCTTAATCAAGCCATGTAATAACAACATGTGCTGGAACATAATAGTGCAAAAGTAAAATGACAAAATTCTGTTTACACAGTGAATGGACTGATTCTTATACAGTGCTTTTCTACTGTCCAGGATTACTTGAAGAACTCTATACAACAACATGGCACATTCACATACTTTCCTCTAAACTGAGTGCTTCTTAACTACATTCATACACATTCACACTCTTGACATGCAGACTGGAGGAGCCAGGAATCGAACCACTAACCTTGTGATCAGTTGGTGACCTGCTCTACCGCCTGAGCTACAGCCACCCGGTGGAAAACATGAGCAAACCCTCACTAGGTTTTGGAAAAAGTGTACACTCACAAACCTGTCAAACCTGCAAACGCTGGCTACCATAGCAGTATAGTATTGCAACATGGCATTTGGGTCTTCTAACTAAAATAGGAAAATAGGAACATAAATAGTGCCATCATTGCCAGACCTGGCCCACCTCTGGTTGACATACACCCTGCCATGACACCAGTCAGTATGAAGTGCCAGCTTGATGCCGGATCCAGGGAAGACCTGTTTTCTATGAGCCTGGGCCACATAAACCAAACCATAATCAGGCCAGATGTGGCATGACATCACATAAACAACGCCATCATTGCCAGGCCTGGCCCATATCTGGATACCACTTGCCATGCCAGAAGTCAGCCAGCAGTGTTGGCTTGACACCAGATCTGGGCCAGACCTGTCTGCTATGTGGACGGAATAAGACCTTAGTCATGAATACAAATGCCCTATTAGACAGGCAGGTGGAATAATAAGCTGGGCACAGGAGGACATAGATGCCACTGATATCAAGAAAAAACACCCGAAAAACTCCACACAATGCACAAAGGCCTCCACCTAGAGACCACCACCCTTGCTTTACAAGCAATAGAAAGCTGGAGGATGAGGATTAGTGAGTGTGAGAGCCACAATTTTGGATCAAGCGCAGAGATCCCAGGAATATATCAGGAAGATGGCCCCCTGCGATGATTTGCTCCAAGAGCGTCTCATGCAACAGTCAGATCCATCATTCATCACCATCTTGAAAACATCTCAGTTTCACACACACAGACACACACACATAATGGAACATTATCAGCCATGAACTGGCCTCCCCAGAGCCTGGACCCCAGCATTAATGTAGAGTAGTGTGGAATTATCTTGGAAGTATGGAAGAAAAAACAGCTAACATCCACAGTAGATGTCTGTAATGTCCTTTAAGAATCCTGGAGAACTATTCTTGATGACTAAGAAATTACAAGAAAGCTTGCCTAAGCGAGCTGTGACTGTGTTGAAGACTAAGGGTGGTCATACTAAATATTGATTTTCAAGCTAGTTAAAACTGTACAAGTTCTGTTTTGCCTTATTTATTGCATTTCCATGTAAGTGTGCATATGGTAAATGGACTGATTCTTATATAGCACTTTTCTACGCTCTTGGAGCACTGAAAGCACTTCATACAACATGCCTCATTCACCCATTCATACAATCACTTTGTCTGTGCAGAAGTGCTTCCATCTACCACTCACACTCATTCAAACTGATAGATGCACTGGAGAGGAACTTGGGGTTAGCATCTTGTGCAACAATATTTGGCATGTAGACTGCAGGAGCCAGGGATCAAAGCACCACTAACCTTCCAATTAGTAGATGACCTGCTCCACCTCCTGAGCTACAGCCACTTTATCTTCAATAAACTGGTGCACCAATTTGACATTTTACTAACAGAATATAAAGAAATGAGCTCAAAACCTTTGTACACAGTACATATGTCACCACTGACACAATCAATGGTTTTCTGTTGGTGACTGAATTCTGCATCATCTGCTGGTGTGTGAAAAAAATATTAATGAAGTACTTTGTCTGATAACACATGTTTTAATGTACTGCATGTTACTGTCCCACCTTCAGTGTTAGTACTGACATTGTTGCTACCAGCTCTGTGGACGGCTCGGTGTCGGTGTAATGGATCCTGCCCAGTGTTCCCCGCTCTGACCCGATTCTTTACTTTTATCTGCTCATTGTCAGCCATTTGAGTCCACACATACTCAAACACACACGCAAATATAATCATGCACATTGTGGGGACTAATCCCCCAAGAGAGAGTTACACACAGCATGTAAATTGGCTTTATGGATGACTAAGTTTCTTGTGCAGTCTATAATTATCAGCAAAGATAAATTAGAATGTGATTAGAATAATTAAAGAAAACATAGTCTAAAAAGAACAGAACTGGCAAATGTACCAAAACTGAGATTTAGCCTCACATTTGGAAGCTTATTTGATGGCAGGCTGTGATGTTTGAAAGTGCAGGAAGGGTTGTTGGAAAGCTTCTCTTTTTTGAATTTGCTGAATTATACTGCACTGGATAATATAAGCTATAGTTAACAGTTTTTTATCTTTTATCTCTGAGATGACATCTCTCACATCTCTTTGAATATCTCTACGTCTTTAGTGATTTAAACAAGTGACCAGATGTGGCCTCCTGGATCTGTTGCAGAAGCTCTGTGACCACAGAGGGCTCAGTCTAGTTTCTTTAGTCCTTTCTTATTGTGTCCACTCAGAGCCCTCTCTAATACTTATAGCATTAAAAAAAGAAGAAGAAGAAAAAACAAAAATATACAAAGACTAGGTGGAATTCAGCGTTCAGCATTCTCACTTCTTTGATTAAGGAAGTGAGGTGGTATTGAAGACTAATGTTCTCTCTCAAGCACAAATCTTAAGCTAGGACATGGTTACTGGAAGCATAAAAACAAGAGAAGAAACTACAGCGGTATTCACAGAGCTTTACGTTATGTTCCATGTTTTGTCACATTACAGTCTTATTCCAAAATGGATTAAATTCATTTTCACCTCAAAATACATCACAGAGTGGTCCTGAAGCCCCTTCTTCATTATTTTGCCTGTGTGCTTAGGTTTGTCGTCCTGTTAGAAGATGAACCTTCGCCCCAGTTTGAAGTATAAAGTGCTCTGGAGCAGGTTATCATCAAAGATGTCTCTGTACACTTGGAGCATTTTATCTTTCCCTCAACCCTAAATATTCTCCCAGTACCTTCTGCCAAATAACATCCCCACTGCATGACCACTACCGCTACCATGCTTCAGTGTAGGGATGATGAACAATGCATGGTTCCCTTCAGACATGATGCTTGGCATTCAGGCCAAAGATTTCAATTCTTGTTTCATCAGACCAGATAATTTTGTTTCTCAGGGTCTGAGAGTCCTTCAGGTGTCTTTTGGAAAACTCCAGAGCTGAGCCTTCATACAAACCTTATATAGACAGGTGTGTGGCTTTCCACATCACGTCCAGTCAACTGAATTTACCACAAGTGGTCTCCAGTCAAGTTGCTGAAACATCTGAGAGATGATCAGCAGAAACTGGATGTAACTGATTTCAGTTTTGAGTGTCAAAGGCTGTGAATATTTTGTCAGTTATTTTGAATAAATATCAAGAATTTAAAACAAACTTTTTATTTTGTCACTATGGAGTACTGTGTGTAAAACTCTGACATCGAAGAAGAATTTAATTTTGATACATTTTGGATTACAGCTGAAACATAAAATGTGGAACAAGTGAACTGCTGTGAATACTTTCCACATCTACTTTAAGGCTGTGTCCAAGATCACCTGCTTTACTCTCTCCATAATGTCTGTGAAGGTTCTCAGTCATCCAGGTCATCGTAGTCAAAGGAGTTTGCAAAGAAAAGCGTCTGGACTTCTTTGAGTTGTTCTCTCCATAATCAACAGTAGTGATTAGTTGAACCTCCATCTCCCACCTTGAGGATAAAGGTTGATATAGGAAACGAAACCACTCGTCTTAGGGCTATTTTAAAAAAAAACTGGGAGTACTTCATGAATATCTTGAGTTAAATATTTTGAACTTTGTACTGAACACAGTATAAAATGTCAGTGAGACAACACCTCCACCTGTGCTGGTCTATCACAGAATGCTTACTATACTTTATAAAATAAAATATACGAATGTGAAGTCATAATGCCTTATCGCATCTCACGTTGGTGCTCCTATGCCGTACCAGTGCCATTACTTTAATGCCTGAACATTACTGACCAAATGGAAAAGCTATAGCATCATTGTTCTACTACCTGTCACTGTCGGGTAGACTTTTGTTAAAACTCATATCACCAGTCTAATATTTCTGGGTTCATTTTAGTACGGTAGGAGGAAGTTTATACACACTATAGCTGGTAAAAAGAAGAGTAGTTGAAGTTCTACTCCTGTACTTCTGTCATAAAAGACTGGTCAAAAAACATTTTACATTGCACCACACTCACAGTAAGGTGTTTTGCTAGTGCTAGTGAGGTCTAGTGAGGTACAGGGGAAGTCTAGAGGAAGCTGTGTGATGTTTTGTTCTTCTGAATGTGTTAATATAGTTACATAGAGACATTTTGTGTTATCAAGACAACAAAAATGTTGTAGTGCTAAATTAAATCAATAGCACAAGTCCAAGAGTAGGGTTCAGATTTAGCTACATACATTTTGAATAACTTGGGGTGTGAAAATATTCGCAGCACTGTATCTGACCAAATTGGGGAGGATGACATTTCAGTCCATAAGCTTTAAGACACTGAGATGCAAAAGGTTAAAAGTAATTACCTTTACAAGGACAAACTGTTAAGGATAGCGTTACAGCAAAGTTGCTGATCCTCTATTTGTTGAAAGGGCACCGTTGGGGTAGTTTTGGTTTCTGACTAAGGATGCCTTCTGGACATCTCCATGTGGTGGCATTAAAGGAGTGTGAAAGTGTGGGGAGAGACAGAGGGGCAGGCCCAGAGCATGCTGGAGGGATAACATAGCCCATCTGGTACTGTTGGATGTGCCTAAGAAGAAGGACATCTCAGCTACTTGAAGCATCAAGAAATTAAAATTACTCTAGTACCACTCTTCACTTCTATTATCCAGTGAAGCAGCATCACAGGACATTTCTCTGTAAGTATCCTGTTGGCCAAAAGTTTGGTCCAACTTTTGATTCCAAGACCTCAACAGGATATGACCTCAGTCTTTCCAAGAAGCAACAAATCACTTGAAAACTGTCAAAATGAACTTCACGAGTGTCACTAAGTCATAGTACTTCATCTAACAGTGCAGTGACCACGAAGCATCACCTTGTGACTTTTATGTCAAACAAAGCTGTTCAAATTTGATGCACCTCAAAGGAAAAGGGTACGTGAAAACTTAGTGGACCTTCTTCAGTGTTCAGAACAAGTTCCTATTCCTTTGAGAAGGGACGAAAGATTATCACAACCACATGACCGATGGATGATGTACCCAGTGGGGAGCCACGCTGCGCTGTTTTGACCAAAGCCTGTAAGTATCTCAGACTCTATGGAAAAGGATACAAGACTATATTTAAACTCTGGCCAACTGTTGTTACAGAGGTGTTAAAGACAGACAAGCCATCTGTCAAAAGGGAATATAACAGAAAAAGAATTGAAGAATACGTAGTCCATACAAAAAGTGCACCACTCGAAGAATGAACCTCACAGTCTGAATCAAGGAAAGATCAAAAGACAGATGTAACAGGAAAAAAAGCAGGGATTTAAACCTCAAGGTACAAGCATACTTCCGTAGAACTACGAAGTTCCATGGCACAAGCAACAAAAAGAAGACCTGTTTCTCAATAGCTCCGTAAAAGTAACAAATGGAGCTGTGGAACTGCAATGTGCTCTGGGTAGTTGCCACAGTGTCACGTTTCGTGGGCTTATTTCCCTAAAACAAAAGCATTAAGACCTTGCATTTGCATTGGCCATGTTGCAGCAGGCCTGGAGCATTGAACAATTCAATTCATTTAAATACATTTTTATAGCAGCAAATCACAATAACAGTTGCATTTTATATTGTAAGGTAAAGACCCCACAGTATTACAGCATAAACAAAGAAAAACCCAACAATTAGAAGACCTACAACACTGTAACACTTAGATGTGCACCTACAGTATAATGTAGACTGGGGTTTGGGGCTCTTTTATACAAACAAAACACACAAAAATTTTATTTTATTCTACAGTCGCTATGCTGCCATATGTAAGATGTGTAACATAGCAACGTGTAAACAGCTAAAAGTGTTATAATGAAAACCTAACAGTATGACAAATAATATGTTTGTGTGATCACATAACATATAATTTGACCGCTCAAGTAAAGAAACAGATAAAAATCTTTAGAAATTAATTGGTCAAGGAACAGAGTGAAGATGGCATAGGAGAAATATTATTTCTCACATTACTCATTTTTTCAGCAAAGAAAGAAAGTTTTCACAATTAGTCTGAACAAACTGAGACACAGTTGGAGTAGGTGTAACAGCATCATAAATACCACTGAATAACACAACGCGCACATCACTACCCTCACGTCTCTTACTGGATTGTAAAAGACACTTAAAGATGAACATGTAAATGAGTTGATCTCCACTAATACTCAACTTTTTGACAATAAGGCGGTAAATTGCAAATACTGTCATTTATCCAAGGAAAAGAGTTGTTGTAAAAAGAGTTGTTGATAAACATTGTTATAAGTCGATAAAAATAAATTAAACCATCAAAAAATGTATCAGCACTTAAGGAATTTAAGGCACATGGAAAACAGCCACATGTTGGGTAAAAGGAAAAGAGTTCTGATAAAACTTTTAGCCACTAAGTCAAAGTTGTCATCAGTGTGTATGTTGAAATCCTGAGCTGTAACGTGGACAGCTTCATTGTGAAAAATTAAAAAAAAACTCCTTGATGTCCTTTAAAAGCTATTAATTAAGTTATTTAATAGAATAATAGAATACTGTACTTAAATATTCTCTGATTAGTCTGTAATTCCATGTTCCAACAAATTTATGCATTCTCACAAACTTTGAATTGTGGGCACTGGTTTGTGGAAGCCACTGGTTGCCCCACCATCTTAAAAACAGATGGTGAGATGTACAATTGCTGTTCTGCCTAATCGCATTAGAGACCGGCCACATGCATAGTACACCTTGTAAGTTTAAAAATCACGAATCTTTCAAATCACATATGATTATTTACCATTAGTACATGTCTATTTTCTTCATCTTTTTAAAACGTCTTTTTCCTCTTCTTCATTTGTCTCCTTCACCACTGCTTTCTGCTCCATCATTTCTGTCAGGGTTCCTGGGTGGGTCAGTGTTTTCAGTTTATTTTGTCACTCGTTCTCATTTCCTGTTTTGCTGTTCCAGTTACTTCCACGTGTCTTTACTCAGATTAAGTTCAGCTGTTCACTCACCAGTTTCTAATCACTCATCACCCAGCCTGTATTTAAACCCTCAGTTTTTCTCGGTCCAGCGTCTTGTCATTGATGTTGTCACTGCCGTCGTTCCCATGTGTGTTTTCAGTTCAGTCAGCCATTCAGTTAGCCAGTCAGTCAATATTTGTTCATGTTCTGTTCATCCAGCCTACAATAAACACCGTGGTAATCCTTCACTAATCAACGAGTCATGTGTTTGGGTCATCTCTTCATCGCATCCACACATGACACTCCTGACAATTTCCACCTGATCCTCTCTCCGCTCACCTCAAGCCTCGTGTCCTGAACTGAAGTCAGGGCTCTAACACATGAAAATGTGCATAATCACTCTTACATAAACATCCAGATTACACATGTGACCCTCCCATCTGGACAGCTGACCATGAATTGGCTAAACAACAGCAGCTAGTTATAAGCTAACAATGTGTCTGAGTTAGAACAATATTATATCTGCTTCAAAGACAATGTCATTAATGCCAGCTAACACTGGCTAACATCGGCAAAAAGAAAAGTTCTGAATATCTTCAATAATTCACCTTGGGATCACTGTCATCAGAGCAAAGGTGAGTTTTACTGGTTTAGAACTGGTATCAGACTCCTTTCACAAAGTTCTACAGCCTCCTCCAGACATGATAAATGGACATGAACACACAATGACCACTGACGTAAACAGTGGACTGACAGTCTACTTTCACTACAGAAGAACAACAGCCTGGGAAAATAAGAAGATGACTTTGTGTTTAACCAGAAGAAACAAAGCTAAAAAAAATTACAGCCCTGCCCCTTGTTCCAAAAAAGGAATACAAGCAAACCAGAACAACATAACTGCCACCCCAGCTCCTCACAAACAGATAAAAACACTATACTGCATGCCAGCAGTTTTCATCTAAAGTGGCTTCAAATGTAGAAATAGCACACATCAAAAATACTAAACATGTTTTTTAGTCCAATAAAGTGCATTTTTATTCTCCAAAACACAGTTGGAGTATCTGATTTTTCAATATTCATATCACAGTGGCTGCACACAGCTACATCGCTGTTGCATATCATTATTTTATCATGTTGCTTCTAGATGCTCTTTCTTCTTTTCTTTCAATCTTCTGGTCATAATAACATAGAAATTACCACATTATTACAGTTTTCACCTCCTCCAGTTTACTGGCTCTTATTATGCTATTACATACATTTCAGAGAGTAACTACTTTACCGTAACCACTGTTGCTACCATGATATTACTTGGATATTAAGTGTTTATTACTTTGGTAATTGTGTGGTAATAACTTACGCTCTTGTTATCCTACTATTACCCCTTTATTACCGAGCTGTAATAGAAAGTGGTAACAAATAATTGTATTGTTTTTATTACCTATTTATTTATACTTATAGAGCTATTACTTGTATTATCAGCCACACAAAGCACAGTTTTGTATTTGTTTTTTTCACTATCTCACATGCACTAATTATTTTTTTCAGGACACTTAAACATGTAAAGGAGTCAGCCACTGATAAGCACAGATTAGTGCTGATAACTAGATATTTTCCACAGCTGGGAGGTGAAGCAGACATGAAGCAGAAGAAATGTTTATTGGATCTTTAATTAGTCCTTCAACTTTTGTGTTTTGATTACAATTTAAGAACAGACTTGAAGAAGTAACATAAATTTTTGTGAGTAAACCGAAACAAAGAATGTAACTGTCACTGCCTCTTCCTTACAGGAAACCAAATCTGTTAGATTTGGGAGCTAGGAGTTTAGCTGGGGGCTAGGAGCCATTCAATCCCTGTACAACCATAGCAAGTAAATCCGACCCACTGCCAAGGAGAACCATGGTCTGCCACGGTTCACAAGTAAAGGGAGAGAGGAGCAGGAGACTGACAGATGCACTGGTGTGGCATCTGCAGTGATGTGGATGCTGTGCTGGTGTGTTTTGGTAACGAGAGAGTTAGGCTTAAAAGCAAAAGTGTTGATTTACCAGTTGAACTGCATTCCTACTCTCACCCAGGGGTGGATCTACCCCAACTGCCTCCCTTTTTATGGGACCATTCAGGAACATTTATGTCCTTAAAATATTTTCAAAACCGAATTGCTTGTTTGTCCAAAAGCCTCTTATAGCATTCAAATTAAACATTAATTCACAATACATAGTTTTAAAGTGTTTTTGTGGACATTTTGTTGACTCCATTTACATTTAGGGGATTTTCACATACTTTACTGAAGAGGTATATGCCACCCTGCCTAGACTGCTTGCCTTCCTTTGTGCCCTCCCATCCTCATGTAGAATTTTTTAGATCCACCACGCTCTCACCTCAGATCAGTTTCCTTCAGTACCAGAAGTTTGTGCAAGCCTATATGTATAAACCGGACTCTCTGCTCGATAAGCCCAATTTGCAAACTGCCTGTGAGAAGCTGGGCGCATTTCTGCTTGAAATCCACCGTGCAGCTGCTCGCTTTTGTTTTAGCATCAAGAGCCCACGCCATCTTGGAGCTGTCCACTGATCACTCTGCATTCCTTCACATGTTAGTGTTTGAATCTAGTCCCATTTCAGAAGTTGGTGCACCGTCCAATCATTTTCCAGTTACTTAATTTGATTGTCTCAGCTGCAGATAATAACTGCAGACCAGAGGTGGCAAAACTACAGACATTCTTTACTTAAGTAGGAGTACAGTTACTAGTGTTGAAAAATACTCCAGTACAAGCTAAGTACTGATTCAACTTCTTTACTCAAGTAAAAACTCAAAGTAAGAAAGTAGCTCTTTGGAGGATGTTTCTACCTTTAAGCAAAGCTAATTAAACCTTGTGCTATATTAATTTAATAATAAAATTATATTAGAAGGAATAAAAACCTTATTTCAGTCTATTTTAATTCTAATAAATGTACACAGCTTGAGTTGGTTAAAGTAGAACATGAGCAGATGTTCTACTTGCACATGCACTATATTGGGTGACTTTGCCTCTAAACATGAAAATGAGTGCAGTCAGGAGTTGAAGTGTGACTCCCCTCAGAGTGGGGAAAAGAATCAGAGTCAAAATCATTTCTATTGAGAGCTCCAGTAGATTTTCTTAATGTACACGCTGTGATTAGCTGATGCTTCTCAGCTGACTTGGAAATACGTCAGCGTTCCCCCAGATGAGCTGGAGGAGGTGCTGAGGAAGAGGAGGGTGGGGGTCTGTGCTTACACTGTTGCCTCCACAACCTGAATTCAGATAAGTGACGGGAAATGCATGCATGGATGGATTGACACTGGGATTTTTGGTCCATTTTAAGACGTGTTTTTTGCCCGCAGCCCACAGAATGCCCTTCATGTCAGACAGGCACACTGGGCATTTAACTGCATGACCCAATTTACATTTAATTAGAAGCACACTTGTATTCTTAATCTAGAAAATTACATTTTTATGCCTCAATAACATGACTAACTTTATACTGTGCCTTTGTTTAACGATCTTTTTCTTTTAACTATGCATCTTTTCTTATTTTCTTTAGAGGATACAAATTAGAACGATGCCCCGCTGCTCTGTTTTCAGCTTCCAAAGCATACTATTAGCCCAAACAAGCAGAAATGAGTGTAATTCTGAATCTGTGTGCTTCTCCTCTCTGCTAATCAGAGACAAAGAGGCTCACTCTTACTCTATTTATAATCCAGGATGATTTCTCAAATGGCTCATGTGCTAAGAAAGACATAATTTCACAGGAAGCAGGGGGTTTATGTTTGATCACTGTGGGTGGGGTAGAATTTGGGATGCGAGGCAAGATGGAGTGGAGGGGGGGAGTGGAAGCTGGATAAGGAGTAGGAAGGGATTGTTAAAATCTTTATTTAAACATTGAAACCCCTGCCATTAAGAATTGATGGGATTTCTGACACTGCTGGTCAAGCTCTGTCTGCCATACTCCACTTCTTGATCTTGCCATGCCTGATGTTGTTTTTAAAATAATAATCATTATTATTATAGTTATTATTGTTGTTGTAGTTTTTATTGATAACAGTTTTTTTCTCCCGTGTTGCAGTTTGATTATAATTCGGGCACTGGGTGTGTGCCAGAAGAATAGAGGAGGAAAATGGAAAACAAGAACATTCACAGCTTTCTTTTCAGCGCTGTAATTAGGCTGACACAAACTTGGGCCATGTACTGCTCTAAGTAGTGATGAATTAATTTGTTTCTACAGTGAAAACTGCAATTATTAAAGAAAAATATCATAATGATCCTGTATGTATCACTAGAACAGCAGTGATACATGTCAGAGCAGAGCAGCAAATCCATAGAATAGCCGTTAAAATGCCAAGCAGGTCATTGATGGTTGGTGCATCGACCAGGTGGTCTTAGATTTAGATTTTTTCTTTTCTCCTGTGTATCTTCTTGTGTTACACTGAACAGTTTCTCCACCTCTTTTTAAAACCCCATGCTACCAGATGACAAGACGCCAGCACTCATCCAGTGTTTTGGAAGACTATCAACCAATATCAAACTAGAAATTGCAAAATAATGTGATAAATAAAGTGGAAAACATTGGGAACACTGGTGATTTAGACAGACACTTTATTGATCCCATAAGGGATTTTTTAAAATGAATTAACCTCTGCAACACACCAACTAATAGTCTTTAAATGCAAAAGTGACGAGCAACTGCACTTCAGTTACAGTAAAGTAAAAACTGTAATATTTCCACTGGAAATATAATGAATTATTTTCTTATTAACCAGCAGGCCAAAATTTGTTTCTACACTTTAGTCTTTTTTACTGTCTAATTACATCTTAGCAATTACTTTGATGAGTACAATTTTATCATGACTTTAAAAATAAATAAAGTTTTTGTAAATCAAAATGATCCTCTCCCAGAGTAGCAGCTCGAGACACATTTTCAGAGTCTCGAGTGGGTGAAAGATAACAGGACCAAGCTGAATGTTGTGAGTCTCCGGTAGGAGTGTGTGATAATTCACAGATTCAGCTTCATGGTCTTAGTTATAAGTTAATAAACAGTAACATCAATTTAGACAGTGTGTAAAAAGCAACGCGTAGCTGGTATTTTTAACATCTAATTATTTACTTCTTTAGCATTTTTGCTCAGTTTCTGCCAAGAGTTCTCGCCCTCAGTGCATCTGTTTGTTTCACACACACATCACAAGTTGCTCACTAAAAGCATTTTCAGTGCTTTGTGGAGATATTCTTTGTATATAACAGTGTCTCTAGTCTAGACCTCCGATCACTTAATATCTTACAAAGAAACTAATGCAAGACCTGTAACAAAAAAGAGCTGCAGTACAGTATAGCAGGTGTGATGTCTATACTTTGTTTCAAAAGTAGACCCAAAAAGCAGGATACATGGAGGAGGACAAGCTTTTGGAAACAAGCAAACAAACAGTGTAACTTTTAACAAAATTCAATGAATTTATGAAAAACCAGAGGTGGCTGGAGAAGTCAGGAAAAACAACGTGAATAGAAAAAACCACGAGTTCACAGGGAGGAACTGTTCAAAGGTAAAGTTAAACTGATGACCCAACAAAGACTGAGGAAGATAAAAACCCTCTACCAGAGGCCTAGGAGCCTGACTTTCCTGTGCAGTATCTTTGCTGTTCCTAGGACTCAGACATTGTTCCGTCTATCTTTTGGAGCCACTCGGCTAGCCTGGCGACTGCATCGAGTGCTCCGATTTCCACGGGGACCACCGTCACCTTCACCCTCCACATCTTCTCCAGCTCTTCTCTGAGCCCTTGGTACTTCTCCAGCTTCTCGTGTTTATTCTTCCTGATGTTGCTGTCATTTGGTATCGCTACGTCTATCGCTACAGCCGTCTTCTTCTGTTTGTCCACCACCATTCTGTCCGGTTGGTTAGCCACCACCATTCTGTCCGTCTGTATCCATGATGGTTCCTCCTCTTGCTTCTCCTCTTTCTTGGGTTTCTGCTGCCTGAGGTATTCACTAAGTCAGTTGGGGACATCTTCCTGACTTACTCATGGATGTTTGTTGTCTCATCCTGGACCGTGGTGGACCACTGACACTCACCAGTTCAGGCCACCTTCCTTCCGCTTAGCGTACAGTCTCAGGGTGCTGGACTTGGGGTGAAACCCTCCATGCATGGTCAGGAGCTCCGTTGTCCTGATTATACTGGCTTCTATCTCCTTCTTTGGCCAGCCTATTATTCCGGCAGGGTACCTCATCACCGGCAGGGGGTAGGTGTTGATGGCCCGGATCTTGTTCTTACCGTTAAGCTGATTCCTCAGGACTTGCCTGACCCTCTGCAGGTACTTGGTAGCCTCTTCGTGGTCCCCATGTGCCTGTAGGAATCCCAGGAACTTGTAGCTGTCCTCAGTGTCTGCAATGTTACCTTCTGGTAGTGCAATCCTCTCAGTTCTGATTACCTTCCCTCTGTTCGTTACCATGCAATGACAAATACACTGTACTACACTTCTCCAGTCTGAATGATATTGCAATGTCATTGCTGTATACACTCGTGGCGTGGATCAGTGAATCAATGTTTCGTTCACTCTTGGCATACAGCTTGATGTCATCCATGTACCAGCCAACCAGTGCTCCAATCCATAGTCGATATCTGTGGCCAGTCATATATACTGTATATACACCCTCTAATTACTAATCCTCTCCACTTCCTGATTCAGTAACTGTCCTCCATCCATGCTCCACCAATTATACATGTACTTTACTTAGTGTCTGGGTTCAAATATAGCTAACTCAGTGTAACTTCCTGACTATCCCACTTTTTCCTTTGCCAGCCTCTTCCTTTAAATACTTTGCTCATTCCAAATCTTGTTGTCCTCTGGACAGAGGATACGCCATTCACCGTCTCAGCACTACACCTGTACTTTCCCAATCATCTGGTACATTTAACTCTTCTCTACCATCCAGAGCCTTTCAAGCTTTCTTCCTTCTTCAGCTTCCACCATGTAATCCTTGCCTCTGTCTTCACTGGTTTCCTCTTCTTGATTTCAATAGTCATGCTGCAGACTGCCATTCTATGCTGCCTATCTACATTTTCCCCTGACACCACCTTGCAGCCTCCTATCTCTTTCAGATTGTACCTTCTGTCCTCCTGCATGCAGTTTAGTTCACTGTTCTATTCCTCCCTCTTCATAAGGTATCTGCTCACTACAAGCCTTTCCACTACCTTCTTTCTTGCATTTCTCTCCTTTACGCTATACCTTTCCCACACCTCATCATCTCTGTTCCCTTCAGCTACATGTTCCCTGAAGTATTCTTCAAACACCAATCTCTCTCCCCGGGGACACTTTCCACAGCTTCATCTAACTAAGTCCAGAATTCCTCTCTCTCGTCTAACTGCGATCCAACTTGTAGGGCATATCCACTGACATATGACATTTAATGTCACACCTACGATTTCAGCTTCAGCTTATGATCCTGTTTGACACTCTCTTCACTTCCATAACTCTTCACATACTCTTCCTTCAAGATTACGCCTATTCCATTTGTCTTCCCATCTACTCCGTGGTAAAACAGTTTGAATCCATCTCTGATGCTCCTGGCTTTGGTTCCCACCTGGTCTCCGGCACACATAATACATCTAGCTTCCAGGGTGTTTACCTGTCAATAAAGCATCTTGTTTCAATTATTGTTGTAACTGACCCCCTGAAACCTTCAACTAGAAGTCCACCAATACTGCATCAAAACGTCTTGCAATTCTTCGTTATTTAGCCGCAAGTTCTTTTCAAGAAGTCATGTTGAGCTTTAAAGCATTCCTGACTTCAAAGACGTGAATTGAAACAATGCCATCCCTCAGAACAAAAGAGTTCAGATAAATCTTCTGCCTAATGTCATTCAATTATTTCTCACTTTCATCACCAAAGCCAGCACACAATGTTCATCCCTAACTGCTTATCTTAAATTAAAGAAGAAGTAGAGGGTTAAGGTTGCTGCTGTTTCCCCTTTGTCTGTACTGCCATACCGTGATTAAGGTATGTGTAAAACACTTTTTTGTTGTTATTATCAGTAACAACCTGTGCTTGTGTTATCAGTCTGTCTGTTAATGAGTTGTATATTTTTTTTGTCTATTGAATTACAGAACCTGAGATAAAGAAAATGCCCTTCTCCAACCTTCCTTTCATATCAAACATCCTTGAAAGAGTAGTTGTCAAACAGCTAACAGATCATCTGCAGAGGAATGGCTTATTTGAAGAGTTTCAGTCAGGTTTCAGAGCTCATCACAGCACAGAAACAGCTTTAGTGAAGGTTACAAATGATCTTCTTGTGGCCTCTGACAGTGGACTCATCTCTGTGCTTGTCCTGCTAGACCTCTATGGGCAGAACTTAGTGCCATCAGAAACTGAATTTGAATAAGTTAAATTCGAATTGTTTCACCCTGTCAAACATAACAATGGATGTATGTTTAAAAAAAACCCAACTAATTAAGCATGCACTCAGTAACCTAAGATTTATTAGGGTAGTTAAACACAGTGATAGTCACATATCATATTACTTCAAACAGAGGTGATCCAGTAATGCTGCACTAATGAATTAGACTAAATATTCACTTTAGCTAAAGTCATTAAGTTAGCTAAAGAGATGGGATGCTGTGCAAGACATAAATAAAGCTAAAATACAAAGGTTTGGACATTCTTTTGCATGTTTCCCTGCTGTAGGGGTCTCTGCAAGCATACGGGGCTCTGAGAGGGTACAAGATGACAACTTTGGATTTCTACTAGAAACAGTCGATCATATTTGTTTGTCAAAGCTGAATCCAGGGCAAACTACACTAAATTAGCGTTTTTAGCTAACAGATACAATAAGCATGAAAGTTACTGTATGGCTATCATTTGTTAACATGACGCTTGTTCTTATACATTGAATTGAATCATACTTGTTATTAATCTCTGTCTCTCTTCCACAGCATGTCTTTATCCTGTCTTCCTTCTCTCACCCCAACCGCTAGCAGCAGATGGCCCCGCCCCTCCCTGAGCCTGGTTCTGCCGGAGGTTTCTTCCTGTTAAAAGGGAGTTTTTCCTTCCCACTGTCGCCAAAGTGCTTGCTCATAGGTGATTATATGATTGTTGGATTTTTCTCTATATCTATTATTGTACAATCTACTGTGCAATATAAAGCGCCTTGAGGCGACTGTTGTTGTGATTTGGCGCTATATAAATAAAACCGAATTGAATTGAATACATGTAATACATTTATTACCAACCTGAGAGTTTATCTGCTGGTCATTCAACATGACGAATTTCTTCTGAAGTCTTAATTCAGCTCAAGATGCTTTAGATTCCCATCAGTAACACTTTCAGTCCGCTGGTAAAACGTACTTCTACTAATCTGCGCTCGATTACTCTGAAACCGGAAGTCCCAAAAAACCTGAATTGTAGAAGTGAAACTGAAATTATTCGAGAGCCACATTTTTAAAAGATAAAATACAGTTTCAAAGCAAATGAATTCATTTTGAAAATATACAATTCAATTTCAATTTAGTGATGATCATTTTCAGACCAATAAATTGAATTTCAAATTAGGCTAATTCAAATTCAGTTTTAAAAAGCATTAATTCAAGTTACAATTCACATTCAATCCGAGCAATTCAAATTCACATTTAACTTACTCAAATTCAGTTTCTGATGGCACAAAGTTCTGCCCATAGACCTCAGTGCAGCGTTCGATACTGTTGACCATAATATCCTATTAGAGCGATTAGAACATGCTGTAGGTATTACAGGTACTGCACTGCAGTGGTTTGTATCATATCTATCTAATAGACTCCAGTTTGTACATGTAAATGGAGAGTCCTCTTCACACACTAAGGTCAATTATGGTGTTCCACAGGGTTCAGTGCTAGGACCAATTCTATTTACATTATACATGCTTCCCTTAGGCAGCATCATTAGAAGACATAGCATAAATTTTCACTGCTATGCAGATGACACCCAGCTCTATCTGTCCATGAAGCCAGGTAACACACACCAATTAGTTAAACTGCAGGAATGCCTTAAAGACATAAAGACCTGGATGGCCGCTAACTTTCTGCTTCTTAATTCAGATCAAACTGAGGTTATTGTACTCGGCCCTGAAAATCTTAGAAATATGGTATCTAACCAGATTCTTACTCTGGATGGCATTACCTTGGCCTCCAGTAACGCTGTGAGGAACCTTGGAGTCATTTTTGACCAGGACATGTCCTTCAACGCACATATTAAACAAATATGTAAGACTGCTTTCTTCCATTTGTGCAACATCTCTAAAATTAGAAATATCCTGTCTCAGAGTGACGCTGAAAAACTAGTTCATGCATTTATTACTTCCAGGCTGGACTACTGTAATTCATTATTATCAGGATGTCCTAAAAACTCCCTGAAAAGTCTTCAGCTAATCCAAAATGCTGCAGCAAGAGTCCTGACAGGGACTAGAAAGAGAGAGCAGATTTCTCCTGTTTTGGCTTCCCTTCATTGGCTTCCTGTTAAATCCAGAACTCAAAATCCTGCTCCTCACATACAAGGTCTTAAATAATCAGGCCCCATCTTATCTTAATGACCTTGTAGTACCATATCACCCTATTAGAGCACTTCGCTCTCACACTGCAGGCCTACTTGTTGTTCCTAGAGTATTTAAAAGTAGAATGGGAGGCAGAGCCTTCAGTTTTCAGGCCCCTCTTCTGTGGAACCAGCTTCCAGTTTGGATTCAGGAGACAGACACTATCTCTACTTTCAAGATTAGGCTTCAAACTTTCCTTTTTGCTAAAGCATATAGTTAGGGCTGGACCAGGTGACCCTGAATCCTCCCTTAGTTATGCTGCAATAGACGTAGGCTGCCGGGGATTCCCATGATGCACTGGGTGTTTCTTCTTCACTCACTATGTGTTAATAGACCTCTCTGCACTGAATCATACCTGTTATTAATCTCTGTCTCTCTTCCACAGCATGTCTTTATCCTGTCTTCCTTCTCTCACCCCAATCGCTTGCAGCAGATGGCCCCGCCCCTCCCTGAGCCTGGTTCTGCCGGAGGTTTCTTCCTGTTAAAAGGGAGTTTTTCCTTCCCACTGTTGCCAAAGTGCTTGCTCATAGGGGGGTCATTTGATTGTTGGGTTTTTCTCTGTATGACTTATTGTAGGGACTACCTTACAATATAAAGCGCCTTAAGGTGACTGTTGTTGTAATTTCTTTCATAATAAAACAGGAAACAAATATGGGAAAACTAAACAGGGACAAAAGGTCCAAAGTTCAAATCAAGAGGTTGAGAAAGTTGTGTTTTTAATGAAAGAGAAAAGTCTTACACACTGCTTACTGAAATCAGCTCTGGAAAGGCAAATCTCAGCTTAGTAGACGTTTGGTGTATATACTGTAAGTTTAACGTCTTTATGAACTTTTGAACAGCAGTAACTACTAAGTAAAACTTCAAACAACCAATGAGCTTTTTCCTACTAAATCGCCCAACTTTTGCCAGTTGAGATGAGGTTTTGGTGTTGATGAGCAATGTCCTTCTTCCATTAAATATCAGGTTCTGTCTGTTTGCCATATAACTCAGTTTTGCCTTATCTGTCCACACAACATTGTCACAGAAGTGCTAAGGAACATCCAAGTTGTTCTTTGCAAACTTCAGACCTGCTATAATGTTTTTATAAATGACACATGAGCAAAGATTTTTAGCAAGTTGCAAAAATTTCTTTTTCACCTCTATCAGGATTGCAAGTTATGCTCTTGGTGTGATCTTTGCAGAACGCCCACTCCTGGGGAGAGTAGCAGGAGTCCTGAATTTCCTCCATTTGTGTAATGGTCGACAAATGAACACCCAGGACTTTAGAAACACTTTTGTAGCCTTTTAAAAGCCCCTGCCCGTCTCTATACTACTTTTCTGAAGTTCAGTCACAGTTGTGATTCACTCATGGACTTTTTCTTTTTTTATGGCTTGTTGTTTGTGCTCTCCCTATGCTCATCTTTTCTGTCTTCTTTATCCTGTCATTTATAACCGGTCACAGCCTTGCCCTCAGTCTGGTTATACCAAAGAGTTCTATGTGTTCTTGTCTCCCGCTGTCCTTCTCTAATATTGTGAAGCTTTGAAACACATGTTGTTGTGAACTGGTGCTATGTAACTGTCAGAAACCAGGCTTTGTTAACCTCTACACACCCCACTTCCAGTCTCATGTTAATTAGAACACTTGACACCAAGGAACTTTTTGACAAGTTACCAACAGGTTCAGTCATTTTTTAGCTGAAATCTAAAACGGATTGATCCTGAAAACTGATTCAGCTCACCAATTGAAGACAAAAGAAGAAGACTTCCTGATCTTAATCCCTATCAATAACAGCACAAAATAAAAAGTGAAGCATAAACAAAAACCTGACATACATTTACATTAGTGACACATAACATGGATCAATCTGGAGGCCAGAAGATAAAGGCGAGATGAGAGTTACTAGAGGAGCTGCATGTTTACATACCATGCACAAGTGCAATATGTTATGTGCACGTGAGGATGGATGACTGGTGTACTTCTGCAGACCACATCTACTTATGGGTACAAATAAAGTAACCTGAACCTGAACCTGAATATACAAACCATGACTGGAGGAGGAGTGTACAAATATGAAAACGAATGACGACTGTAAATCAGGAATGATCATTTTCTGAAATGTCTGTGTGTCAACTCCTTTCTCCTCTTGTCTCCTCTCTGCCTGTATCTGCGGTGGGAGAGACTAAAATGTAACGACAGGATTATACACTCTCAGAAAAAAGAAAACTGTATTAATTCAGAATAGACAAAACAACACAACAAAATATGTTGTGTACTTGTATAGAGTAATATCTTACATTACATTCAGAAATTGGGTCTTGCATTTAACACTGGTCATTCAAAATAGAAAATGAGCATGCTACAATAAGCAGTGACTCAGTAATTAAGCAAAGATGGCTGGTCTGGTTCTTGTGCCAAAGTTTTAGGCACATGAAGTGTTTGACAAAAAAAACAAATTAACAGTTTACAATCAAGGTAAAAAGAAAGCATACTCCATTCAGTCAAAGGATTTTACATATCAGGAAATAATACACTGCCATGAAAAAGCATTTGCACCCTTCCAGATTTTTTACTTATTGCATATTTTTCACACTTGAATGTTTCAGATGAATTAAGTGCGATTAACCACATTTTTTTGAAAAGCCAAGTTCTATTTCACCAGCCCAAACCAGGCCTGATTACAGGTGGCCAGACCCGGCTGAGTCATGAAATCACTTGAATAGAACTTGTTTGACAAAGTGAAGCAGGCTAAAAGATCTAAAATACCAACATCTCACACCAATATTTAAAGAAAAAGCTGAGAAACAAAGTAACTGACATCTATTAATTTCAAAGTTACAAAGTCATTTCTAAGGCTTTGAGACTCCAATGAACTCCAGCGAATGGTACCGGACCTTCTCAGTCGTTGCTCTCCTACCAAAATTACTACAAGGACGAATAATCCAGGAGGCGACAAAAGAACCTAGAAAACCATCTAAATAACTGCAGGTCTCATTTGCCTCATTAAAGATCAGAGTTCATCATTCAAAAATAAAAAAAGAGAGTTGGCAAAAATGTCATTCAGAGGAGAGTTCCAAAGTAAAAATTACTTCTGACAAGGAGTATAGCGCGTATTTGCCAACATATAGTCTATGGACTGATGACAAAAAGGTTTGTGTCCTGTTACATGTGGCATACAACTAACACAGCATTTCATAAAATGATAACGCCAACACTCAGAGTGGTGGTGCTGTGATGGTTTGGGGCTGCTTTATTCCTTCAGGATCTGAATGACTTACTGTAATTGATGGCACCATGAATTCCCCTACATGTATCTGTCGAGAAAGCCTCACGTAGAACATGGGGCCATCAGTCATTTACCTGAAGCTCAAGTGTGCCCCCTTTTGTGCAGCAGGACAATGATCCAAAACACAATGAATAACTAAAAAAAAAAAAAAAGGTTCTGGAGTCAGCTAGTCAAGTCCAGACGTAAAATCAAATTAGATGCTTTGGCTTGACTTTAAACAAGCCATTCATGCTGGAAAGCCCTTAATTCAACTGATTTAAAAGAACAAAGAGGAGTGGGCAAAAATATCTCCACAGTGACTTATTCCCAGTTGTGCTTGGTCTGGTTGCCAAGGGTGTCGCAATTACTTTTTCCATATAGGACCCGCATGTACAGCTATTTCCCCCTAATAAAAAGACACTAATAAAAACCATATTGTATTTATGTAAGTTATGTCTAATATTAGAATTTATTTGAATTCAATTCAATCTTATTTATGTAATATCAAATAACGAGAACAGTCACATCAAGGTGCTTTGATGATCAGAAACATGCAAATGTGAAAATATCCCCAAAAAAGGGAATCATAAAGGGGATACATACTTTTTCACATCACAGCATTACACTCTATTTATTTAACAAAAATTAGGCCAAAATATAGAGGCAGTGTGTGAAAACCTTTGTACACATTTATGTTTCCATAGGAGTTCAAAGGCTCAGTAGCAGCCAGAAGCTGCTAATCACATGTGCTTGATTAGCAAGTCTGCCCGTCTCTATAAAGTCAAGTTTTGACAGGTTACTGTTCAGGTGTGTGTTAACACATGCCCACTTTAACGTAATTACTTATCTTAAAGATGAAATTGTTGCAGGCATTCATAATTAGAAGGGTTATAATACCATTTCCAATTTGAAGTCCATCATTTCACAATGACAAAGATTAGCAATATAGGACAGTTGCTAATCTTCCAAGGAGTGGACATAGCAGCAAGTTAATCTTAAGCTCATGGTCAGAGAAACTGCAAAACTCAAGTTTCATCTCACACTTTAAAGGCCTCAGGTAACAGAAAGCCTCTCCTTTCTAAAAAGAACATAGCAGCATGGCTTAGGTTATGCAAAATCATCACAAACACCTCAAACCAACTTTCAAGCACAGTGAACGAAGAATGATAATAAATATGTCTTACTTACTCTCTTACTTCAAGAGAAGGGAAAAGTCGAAATGCACAGAACAACTATAGCAGGTTTTCAAAGATTCTGGCTACAAAATATCTCAAAAATAGCTTCATAAATTGTGTAAGCTCTTATGCTGTTATAAAGGTAAACAATGTTCACAACAAATATTGATTTGATTTAGTTTTACTGTGTGTTTGAAACTTATTGATAACTCCTTATGACATCCTCACTTTACTTTTAGTGCCTACAACACTTGTACAGTGCAGTAAATGTAACTAAAAAATGTGGTTGTTGGCAAAGGTGTTTTATATCTCACTTTCAGCAAATTTATTCTCTGTCACACCTATTTTGACACATTTTAAACATTGTGATTCTAAAGAGAATCTAAACTGATTTCAGTTGGTCAGACAATAGATGCAGGCCGAACTGCTGGCACAATAGGTGCGAACAGGCTTTTCTATACATAGTATTTGTCATCCCCCTCATAGACTGTACAGTGTTTTTTACTTCTCATCTCTGGATGTTAGAACTTTGTTCTCAGTCTGTTTCTGAAAATTACAGTTGCCATCTTATTTTGCGTTCTGTACTTTTGATGGCTTGATAGCACCGCAGTGTGTGTGTGTGTGTGTGTGTGTGTGTGTGTGTGTGTGTGTGAAAAAGGGTTAAAAAGGTTTTAACCTACTATTGCTTGGCCATCTAAGGTACACATCACACACACACACACACACACACACACACACACACACACACACAGGCACATTTATAAACACACCCACATACAGAAGTAAATGAAAAACTGCATTAATAATTAACCCTTCTCTTTTGTTTTGATCTCATCTTCTTATTTCTCCTTGTGTTTGATCTCTGGCTGTATGCTGTGTGTGATACGTGTGATATTTGATCATAGTTAGCACACTCTCCATGAAACAGACACTTTATCAACCCTCTGTGTGATCTGCCTCTCATCTGCCATTTTTTTGCTCTTCCTGAGAAAAAGCAATCAAACACTTATACGGCCTTACAGAAGAGTATGCAACTAGAGAGTGTCGCACATACGCTACTCTGAATCATTTAACAAATATTCACCACTGTCGTCTGAGTCCAGAATTTGGCAGTGTCAAGGTATGCAAAGCATAACAGGGAGGGATCTCATAGATGCTGAGTACTTTGCTCTGAGTTTTATTCCCATCCATCATACAAGGACAATGAATGAATTAAAACAATAGATTTTGATTTGATAAATAATTATGACAAAAAAAATGTAGCCATAATCATGCAACCCTATCGCAAAGTGTTTTCTTGAAGATTACAGTGAATTAACTGTGTCATGGTCCGTGTGAGTGGCAGTGTTTTTCCATAGTGCCGTGGTCTCCACCTCTGGGCGGAGCCCTGGTCACCTCACCTGTTGTCCACACTGGAGGTGAACTAGTCTTCACCAGTTCATCTGCTAACCCATATTAGTGCTTGGCCGTCTAGATCTAAAGTGTATTCAGGTTCCTGTTTATAATTACTTTTTTGTTTCCCTGTGTTCTAGTCATTCTACGGATCTACAATTCACCTACTTGACAATCCTCTCACTTACCTGGACGCTGGTCATTCCTACGAATCACAACCATGATTCATGCTCTGTTTTCCATCTTGCTTCACCTGCCACCCCTCCTGCCTCCGTCATGGCATGACGCCATTCTCCAGCTGCACACAACTAAGCCTTGAAAATATCACTCGTTCCCTTTGTTTCCCATCACCTCGCCCAGTGTTGTTCTGACATCTCTCTCTCCCTCTGTTGCAGTGACTCCAAGGCTCGCTCCACGAGCCACGACCCACTATGACTCTCTCTCAGGCTCACACTTCATGTTCATTGCCCCCAAGTGTAACTCACTTGTTTTTATAAATAAAGTCTTGTTAGATAACCTAGTTCTGTGCCTCCACCTGTATTTGCATTTGAGTCCACTTTCACACTCTGGCCTCCTCTGCTTTAACAATTTGGTCTTTACCATCCGTCTTCCATTTTTATTAAAAAAGGGGGGAAAGAAGGTCTTATTTTTTGTACAACAAATAACAGCCAAAATCTTGGGAATATTTTGTTAAAGTAAAAACATCCATCCATCTCCCTTCAAATTGGGGGACAGCTCCCAGAGAAGCACAGACCTCCCTCTCCCCAGCCACCTCCTCCAGCTTGTCCGGGGGAATACCAAGGTGTTCCCAGACCAGCCAGGAAATATAATCTCTCCAGCGTGTCCTGGGTCTGCCTCAGAGCCTCTTCATGGTGGGAACACCTCACCCAGGAGGCGCCCATCCTTATCAGATCCCCGAACCACCTCAACTGGCTCCTTTCGATGTGGAGGAGCAGCTGCTCTAATTTGAGCCCCTCCCAGATGGCCAAACTTCTCACCCTATCTCTAAGAGAGACGCCAGCCACCCTTCGGAGGAAGTTAATTTCTCCTGCTTGTATCCGCGATCTCATTCTTTCGGTCACTACCCACAGCTCGTGGCCATAGGTGAGGGCAGGGACGTAGATTGTCTGGTAAATCGAGAGCTTCGCTTTTACACTCAGCTCTCTCTTCACCACAATGGATTGGTACAGTGTCTGCATCACTGCAGCTGCAGCACCAGTCCGTCTATCTATCTCCTGCTCCCTTCTCCCATCACTCATAAACAAGACTTCGAGATACTTAAACTCTTCCACTTGGGGCAAGAACTCGTCCCTGACCCGGAGTGGGCATTCTACCCGTTTCTGGCTGAGGACCGTGGCCTCAGACTTGGAGGTGCTGATTCTCATTCCCACAGCTTCACACTCGGCTGCGAACTGTTCCAGTGCGAGCTGGAGGCCATTATACGATGAAGCCAACAGAACCACGTCATCCGCGAAAAGCAAAGATGAGATTCTGAGACCACCCAAGCGAAAGCCTTCCACCACTCTACGCCTAGAAATACTGTCCATAAAAATTACAAACAGAATTGGTGACAAAGGGCAGCCCTGGCAAAGCCCATCACCTACTGGGAACAAGTCCTCTTGCAACAGTTGTATAAGATCGAATGGCCTGTAGCAATGAGCTAGGCACCCCATACTCCTGGAGCACCTTCCACAGGACACTCCGAGGGACACGGTTTTGTGGCCTTCTCCAAGTCCACAAAACAGATAATAAAGTCTTCAGTTCATTTTTATCTCTTTTGTTATATTTTGAAGATGATGTAGAATTCTTGGATTATTATTAGTTGGCTTTAAATTTTTAGGTTAGTCTAGGCGTGTTACCTGTTCTGTATTTCTTGTCTGCGTGTTTCATGTTTTTCAAGCTTGTGCGTCATGTCTATGTCTCAGTGTTTCCTGTTTTCTTTTGAAAGTCATGTGTTTCTTTGTTCACTGTGTTTAGTTTACTCTTCCCCTGTGACATCATTATGTTCATTTGTGTCAGCTGTTTCCCCAGGTGTTCCCACTTTCCCTGATCACCTCCTGTGTGTATTTTAGTCCTCTGTCTTCCTCTGGTCAGTGCTGGTTCGTCTGCTCATCTCACGTCATGTCTGCTCAGGTCCCTGTTCATGTTTCTAGTCATAGTTTTCGCAGGTGCCTGTTCAGACTCATGTCACAGCCATGTCAATGTGTTCATGTTGAGTTCAGTTTATCTCAGTTCAGGTTTTAGTATACTTTCGCCTTGTTTCATCTTGCCTTGTCTTTCTGTTTTGGATTCCAGCCAATAAATGGCTCGCTTTTGGTTAAAACTTCAGTTCATCTCTCTAGTGTCTGCTTTTGGGTCCGTTTCACAAACACACCGGTCTACCCCACCAGATGGGAACCATCACCCTGGTCTGCCAATCCAGAGGTACCGGCCCAGATCTCCATGCAACATTGTAGAGGTCAGAGGTCAGGTCAGACCTCATCCACCCCAGGGGCTCGGCCAGCAAGGAGTTGTTTAACTGCCTCAGTGATCTCCAGACCCTGCTTCCTCCACAGAAGACATGCCAGTGGGATTAAAGAGGTCCTCGAGGTATTCCTTTCACCGCCCGACAGCAGCGCTCCACCCGCACTATACACAGTGCAAGTAGAGCACCGCTTTCCCCTCCTGAGTCACCTGACAGTTTGCCAGAATCTCTTCGAGGAAGTCCAAAGCTCTTTTTCCACTGCCTCTCCGAACTCCTCCACACTCGAGTTTTTGCTCCAGCCACTGCCCGTACCGTGTTCCGCTTGGCCTGCCTGTACCTGTCAGCTGCCTTCAAAGTCCCACAGGCTAACCAAGCATGATAGGACTCCGTCTTCAGCCTAGTGGCTCCCTTCACCTCTGGTGTCCACCATTTGATTCAGGGCCTGTCAACTATGACAGGCACCAACCACCAACCCCCAGCTCAGTGGACCGACTTCGGCAATGGATGTGCTGAACATGATCCATTCGGACTCAGAGTGCTGTTGAAGCTCTGCTGGAGGTGTGCGTTAAAGATCTTGTGGACTGGGGCCTCTGCCAGACATTCCCAAAGCACCCTCCCTATACGTTTAGGCGCGCCAGGTATGTCCAGCATCCTCCTCCGCCACCTGATCCAGCTCACCACCAGGTGGTGATCAGTTGACAGCTTAGCCCCTGAGTGACCCGAGTGTCCAGAACATATATCCTCTGCTGCTTATGTCCTCCGCGAATCGCTACTTTATTGTGGTGGAGGGATTTGTGTGTCCATGGGATCCCATGTTGCTATGTTGTCTGGGGGCATTTGCCCCCTGGTAGGGTTTCCCATGGCAAATTGGTCCTGGGTGAGGGACCAGACATAGAGCGATTCAGAAGACCCCTATGAGTAGAACATCAAGGGAGCAGTTCACCCTGCCCAGGATAGGGTTACGGGGGCCCTGCCCTGGATCCAGACCTGATGGCGAGTGTCTGGTGGCCTGGCCTTAGTTTACAGGGCCCGGCCGGGCACAGCCTGAAAAAGGGACATGGGCCCATCCTCCTACAGGCCCACCACCCGCAGGAGGCGCCATAGGGTGTTGGTGTGCTGGGCGGTGGCCAGGAGTGGGTTTAGGGGTTACCGGCTACCGGAAAAATCTAAGTGTGACAAACATTAAAAAACACACACACTTTTTTACACCACTGCATGTTAGATTGTGAATAATAAACCAACAATATTAGTCAAATTCTTCCCCAGAGACAGCCTAAAAACTATAGTTGGCTTAAAACCTGTGAGAGTGAAAACCCTGGCATTATAAGGACACTCTTGTTTGATCTCCCACCCGCTCAAAACGTTTTTTTAAACAGTTGATGGGGAAGATTTTTTCCCCCCTCACATGCCATTAAAAGAAGGAGATTCTGGCACACAGATATGCATGATTCATATCTGGGAGAGGCTTCACACATGTACACACAGACATATGCACACACTTTCTTAAACTTGGAAGCAGAGTGTTGTTTTATGAGTGGCAGCAGCAACATCAAACATAACTGTAAATTAATGGAACCCCCCCGACACACACACACACACACACACACACACACACACACACACACACACACACACTGAAGTTTAGTTAAACTCCAGAGTTTCTTCCTGCTAAAGAAGAAGACTGATTTGAAATTAAAGAGGCAGAACTGAATGCGGAGGCGTGTAGAAGGGATTGGCTGTCAGATGAACATATGGCTAGTGACTGAGTGGCTAACCAGTGGCCATATGCAATCATCTAATCATGTTTATGGCCATCAAAAAACTGTGGATGATGATTGTCTCATCTGTAAAGCTGTCTGGCATTTATATTTAAAGCATACACCTGAGCATGTGCCTTTGTCTTTTAGCAATCTGCTGCGATTAGTCCCTTGTGTCCTGTCTGATAACATTCAAAATCACTTCTGGCTCATCTTTTTACTACAAGTTTTGCAGGGCAGTGCAAATATTGGCAAGTTCTGAAAGCTTGCTATTTGTACAAGTAGGAAATTCAATGCTCCATTTTACTCGTTCCAATAATTTATATCCTAGTCCTACTTCCTACTATGGCGATAAAGGATCTCTTTCAGACAAGAGCTTAAAATCTGGAACAGGCTCGTAGAGGCCCCTGGAGAAGGGACAAATACTTCAAAGGAAAAAAAGACAAAAAATAGAAGAAAAGAAGATTTTTGCAAGTACATCTTTCTAACTGTCACCTAAATTTTGACTTTTCCAAGGAAGCATTAACACTCTTGGATGATGGTTACATCATTCTGATCAGGGTTCCTGCACAATTTTGTATAAAAATATAAAGAAATTTGTATATTAAAAGAGGACAGTCGGTGGCTATTCTAGAGTCTCTTGGGGACATAGACAATAGTTCATTGGGGCTCTTCCAACTACAGTTCATCACCATTATGTTAACAATCTAGTACCAACAAAAAATTCCCCGAAACCAAAATCGACATCTCTCCAGCATTAACTCGACCCGCAACGTTTGAAGGAAGAAAAATACAGAGTATGACCCAAAAACACCATCCCCACAGTCAAAGACGGAGGTGAAAACACAAAAGAGTCAGACTTCACTGCACTGAGGGCCCAGTGGACAGTACCGTACAAACTTGGACAAGAACCTTGAAGAACAATAAAGATGGGCTGTGGATCCATCTTCCAACATGACAAGGACCCGAAACATACTGCCAAGGGTCATGGAGTGGCCTAGCCACCCTCCAGACCTCAATCCTATAGAAATTATGTAGAGAGAGAGCGGACTCTTCACAATGACAGAGACAGCTAAGAAACCTGAAGGATTTAGAGTTTCTGTATAATCCCGCCTGTTATTTGTGCAAACCCAGTGACCAAGTAAGAAATGTCTTACTGCTGTGGTTGCCAAGGAGGGTTTCCCCAATAAGCACTAAGTCATGATTTACTTGGGGCATCAAATTCTTATTACAATTCATGAATTAATTTGTAAGCACAACAAGTTGAGGTCAGGAGTATCTGTAACTGACTGTAACTGTAATCTGTGGGAGCCAAAAAAATGCAACAACAAAAAAGCAACAGGCCTACCATTCTGATGTCCATTGATTTAGGAATTATTATTATTATTATTATTATTATTATTATTATTATTATTATTATTATTATTATGGTTTAGCAAACACTAAACTTTCTACCACACTTGAAAGTACACATTGGTATATATAAAACACTAGATACCTGCAGTCGAAAGCAGTCTTTACTAAGCCAAATGTAAAAAGTGTGATTTTTCCTGAGAAACCCATATTTAGAATGTTGCTGACAATAAAACTGTAAAAACTGCTTTGTTGATTATGATTATTCAGGGAGAAATGTTACTGCATGCACAACAGTTCAGCTGTCGTAGAAAATCATTTTCGCTTAATAAGACTATTAAAGACTGAAATTTCACAGTTCTGCTGTGTAATGCAAATGTTCCTTAATGAAGTAAAGTAGACAAAATTCTATTTTCAGCACAAGACATTTAGAACTGGTTTCATTTTTCAAGCTGAAGAAGGCGCGTGCAGAATTTGTGGAAATCCAGATGTGAGATGTAAAGGCCTGCTTCACTGAGACTGAGACGAACAGAAAGAAGGAAAAGACAACAAACTCTTAAAAAGTTATACATGAGCTAGTTGTAGTAGAATTGTATTATAATTATATATCATTATTAAAGCAATATTAACATAATTATATTTCATACTTTACTTCGAGTTGTTGGTGCTGCCCTACTGCATTATGGTCACGTGCAGGAGTTACTGTTGCTAGTATTTTTACTAAACTGCACCTGTTTTGAACAACATATATTAATGCTGCAAAGAATTTCTCCCAAAGGGTGCAGACTTTACAGGGGTGCTGTACAAAAGACTGAACATTTTATGAACCATCAAATAAACCCCAGATATTAAAAGGAAATTCATACATAAAACTACTGGTAAGCTCAGGCTGAATGTATTGGATGGACAACTGCAAAAAGATTCTTCTGGGTTTTTTAAATTGCTAATAGCATGTTTGTCATGTAAGTCATGTTTGGTTTGAGCTCATAAATGTAAGGCTTTTCTGTTGTTTTATATGTTGATACTCTGAAGGCGACAATGGTTGCTGTGTAAACCCAATAATATATGAATGGAAAAAATGTGAAATTAAAAAAAATATAAATAATATTTGAACATTTTCAATCTGGTTTCTATTATAATTTTATGTTTCTATCATTACTAATGTTACAATTAATACTATTAATTCATATTATATAATTTATACATAGTTTAGAATTATATATCTACTAATAATTGTAATATATACATATTATATACCATATCTTAAAAATGCTATTAGAGCCCAAGGAAAATGCCTACAGTATATTACTCACAGTATATTTTTCATATTTCTGCAGGATTTTGTTAACTCTGAAATCAGATGGCATTAAGTGGCTCAGGTTCCTCCTCCTGTTGCACCTAAAAGCAGCTGCCTAACACTACATATCATTTTCTCATTAATACAGTCGATGCCACACCTCATATAAGATAACTGTCTTTGTATGACGTATTTCTCATCAGTGCTCAGTTATTTGTCATGCTGATGAAAACATGCCTGTCAGTATGACCATTACATTAGACACGATGTGAACATGTGAGTGAAGTTTAAATTATTTTAAGATTCTAAAACAGGATGTGTGTTAGAGTAACTTTGTAGATGTAGGCTGCAGATACTCCAGACATTTTCAACTCTCTGAGCCACAGCCACCACAATAACACCATCATTTAGATGTGTTTCCACAGCTTATCCCCTACCTTTATTTACACCTGTATTAAAATCCAAAAACACAGCTTCACCAGCGCCGGTTATGCCCAGTGGGATGAGCAGGTGACCTCAGACCTATTGCTGAGAGCGGCTGGCCTCTGCTTTTCTGTCAGTCTTCACTGTACCTATCCAAAAACCAAAAAAAAAGTAATGCAGCTTCACCTCTGCTGACAAAGCCTCACCTTTACCTTTAGGGGTAGTATTAAAGATTCAGAGCCTTGGGTGGGGGCTTGCTTTGCTTTGTACTGTAGTGTCAGAATGAAGAGCAGAACAGACTCAAGACTCAGAAATATGACCTGCACATATTGCGCAGAATAGATGATAGCTGTATATCTGAGATTGAAGGAGTGAAGGCAGGTAGGCTGAGACAAGGAACTGTGGTTAGTAAAAGAGAAGGGAAAAAACAAAAAATACTGCTCTGCACAACACATTATAGTTCATCAACATCTGCTAGACAGCAGAACATACAGACATTCATGTTTTTGTGATAACCAATCTCTTACTTTATCTTTCTCCTCTTGGTAAGGACAATAAGTGAGTCATTTATGCTTTTGGTTGCCATGGAGAACATCCCAGTGCAGCTCCACTCTCTATGCAAGAGCAGAGCCAGCCCCAACTCTGCCGCCTTTCCCGTAAATTAGCCCTGATTAACACACTAACTGCGGAGCTGATTTTTCTGTGCAAACATTTTAATTAGGAGTGTTCCCTCTGCCGTGTGCATCCTGACGCACCACTTAGAGCCAATTTACCCCTCCGCCTTTAAAGAGGATAATGCAGGGGAGAGGGCCAGATGGTGACACGCAAACAAGATGAATAAAACACACAAAGCCAATCAGACAAGTCTACCTTTTCATAGACAGAAGTATGAAGCTTTCGTTGAGGCAGGCTGGTGATGTGCCCTACAAGCTGGTTTCAAGTTCTGCTCTTTGCTTCCCGACTGTGTCCAATAGAGTTCATGAAGGTATCCAGCCCCTCTGTGATAGAGACGTTGGCTAGCAGTCATTTCACAGTTAATAGTTTTATATTAGCTTTTGTAAGCTGTAAATTATAGTGTATATGAGCATATGTATGTCTACTTTTCTAACAGGTTTGTATTTATGTAACTAGCCTAGATAATTCATATAAATGAGTATAGGAAGGTCTGTCCACTACTTTGACACAAATACAGACACAGTGATTTTATTATAATGTTGTTTTGTTTTGGTTTTCAGAGAAATATCTTAAAAACTGTCGAACCAGCTGCCATGAAATGTAACCATACAGAGTCCAAAGGTTCTTGGTAATCGCTTGTACCAGCAGCAGGTTAGACTGTTCACATAGTCCCATAATGCACTGCACTGGTGACATCACAGTACTGCTGGTAGCCAATAACTATTTAAATCAACCACACCATAAAAGCCTACAACTCTAGATTTTAATGTTCTGGATCTGAAAAACATTATCTAATTTACAATAGGGCACATATGGGACCAATATTATGTATTCAGGAATTGTAACCAGAGTGTTTAGAACAGGCTGGAGCAATCTTAAAGTTACGGCTGTCTCCTCAGCGCCTGTATCCACAACCAGTTTGTACAGAATGATGGCCATGTTATTGGGAATTAAATGATTAAACAACAAAAGAAAGAGTAAACAAAAGAAAAACAACAAAAAGATGGTTTGTGTTTAAAAAATACAACAGTAACTTGTAATCTTAAAAAATCCATGTCAGTGAAAAGATTAGAAAAGAGGTTGTGCTTTACGCTTGGCTTTGTCTGTTCTAGTGTATCATCAGGGAGAGCGTCTGTGTGTGTGACAGAGTCCTGAACAGTAAAACCAATTAAAGCCAATGAAAATGAACCTGTCACACACAATCCTCTAGAGTCACATCAAAAACGTTGAGCAGCGTTTGCAGAGTGGATTTGACTGCAGGGCCCAAAGTTTTAAAAGTCAATTAACTCTCTCACTTCCAGGCACAAAGGCTGACCACAAAGTTAGCGTTAGGAATCTCATCATAGCCAGTAGACAACATATCACAGCAGGGAATACTGGAAATAGTTAAAGTGGTGCTGGTTGGTTGGCTGTGTGTGTGTGTGTGTGTGTGTGTGTGTGTGTGTGTGTGTGTGTGTGTGTGTGTGTGTACACACATATTAACTATCGATATGTGACCAGACATTCACCAGCAGAGCTCATGTGCAATTATGCATTTGCATGTGTATGTCTGGAGCTGTCAGTGAAGTCTGCTCAGACTGCAGCTTCCTCACAAGGTAATCTTTGCCTGCGTTCCACTCATATTACTTTACTCTTGTTCATGTTACAGCACGTCAGCCCTTGATATGAATATAAGATGAGTTATTGTATCATTTTAGTTGCTTTTATTTTAAGTTTAAGGTTTTGAAGTGACTTAACTCTATCAGTCCATCCATCATACATTTTCTACCACTTATCTGTGTTTGTGTCACAGGGGCAGCAGTCTGAGCAGAGAAGTCAGATCTCTCTGGCCACCTCTTCCAGCGCAGATTTAATCTCTCCAGCAAGTACTGGGTCTGCCCCAGGGCCTCCTCCCAGTACGATATCCCTGAAATAGCTCACCTAGGAGATGTCCTAGTCAGGTGTCTCAGTGTCAGCCGCTTCCTTTTTGATGCAGAGGAGCAGCAGCTCTACTCCAAGTCCCTCTCAAATGACTGAGCTCCTTACCCCCTCTCTCAGAGAAAGCCCTGCCACCCTTTGAAGGAAACTCTTTTCTGCTGCTTGTTTCCAAGAAATTAATTTCCTTCTTTTGGGCAGTACAAAGAGCATGTGAACAATAGGAAGCCAACAACAGACTCTCCAACACCTGGCTACCCCTAGATACTCTGTCCATAAAAACCATGAAGAGAACTGGTGACAAAGGGCAGCCCTGAGCCCACCACACACCTGAAACAAGGCCTTACAACTTACAGATGTACAGGGCCGACGGCCAGAAACAAAAGGCTAGACACCCCATAATCTGAAAGGACATCCTCTCCCAGCTTCTCTCCTGCAGACCTTGCCCACTGCCATTCAAACTGCACCAAAGTAAATAAGCACTAAATTGATAAGTGTCTTTTTTTTACTGTCATTTTTTTTGTTTTCCAACTGCAAGAACTGCCTCTGTAGAGTCTATTTCAGAACAGAAACAGGTGCCTATCCATTGGTAGTTTTGCAGTCTGGGTAATGTGGTGCAACCTTTCTTTATTTGTGTTGACTTGACATGACTCCTGGTATTGTCTTCATCTCGTCTTTTTTTGTAGCATTAGCATTTCCCCAGATCTTACCAGTTAACTTGGTGAGTATCATGTGATGGAAATAAAAACTAAAAATAACATCCAAGTTCTAATAAAACCTCAATTATGTCTTATCCCAGCTGGCTAAGAGCATAAATAAAGGACGTGAACTTGAAGATGAACTAATCAATGCTTGTTAGAAGAATCAGAATATTAGCAGTGCCTGTAAATCAGATATAGACGTTGTCAGTGTCCTTCTCAGTTGAAGTCAAACACTCCTCCTACACTGCCTCAGTGGGACTCCTGAACTCCTGAACCTGTCTGACTTGTGAGGCTCAGCTCACCCGAGCTTTCATCTCTGTGAACATGGTTATTGACACATCTGCCTTGATCTGTAGAAGCCCAGGCCTGATCCCCAAAGTACTGACAAGTGATGAATGAGGTGGAGAGAGCAAAGAGGAGATGCAAAGATTTCTGGTAGACAGATGGAATAGAGAGGAGAGAAGAAGAGAGAGATCACTGAAGGGGATCATGGGTCAGTGAGGCACTAATGGTTTGGAACAGCAGCTTGAAATATATATGTGCCCCTGTGCTTTATAACTAAAAAAGATTAGTGCAGCCAATCCCTTCAGCAGTATGTGGCAGAATTAAAGCCCACCTTTCAAACAAACATAACAAGGATCCTGCTGCATAAATGCAACTTTCAGTAATCACCTGCATTGCTTCCACATTCTAATAACCATCACATTATTATATAAAGCCAAAATAGCATTAAATAAATGAATAAATAAATTCAGTTCCAGTATGACAGAAGTTAATAATCACATAAAATACAAACATCTAGGTTTTCTTACAGTTTATATAACAAATTAATGGATGTTTTCACCCTATACTTTGTTAGCTCAAGACAGAAAAAAGGTACCATTGGACTATTGCTTGGATACGTGTGAAACTGCTTCAGAGTTTGTGTACATCCTCACTTATGTTTTTTGTCTCTTCTTGTGATTTATAAAAAGATCAGCTTGATGATCAGTGAGATCTCCCCGCCTGCACCGGCTGACGTCAGGCCCAGCCAGAGACGGTTTTGCTTGAACACACTGTGTTTCCTCTGCCAGTCACTAAAGAGACCAACACTTGACCCAGGGCTTTTCCACAGGTCACTAAGCCTGAGACCTCACCAGAGAATGCTCCACCCAGGCCCCCCTGGAAACTAAACCGATGCAGGTTGGGCCTGTCAGGCTGGTCCAGTTATTATAACCAAGCAGGTTAGCTGTGAGCAATCTGACCCAACTAACCAAGAGCAGCCTGCACAGCGCCAGCCTGCAGAGAATCCAGTGGGCCCTGTGCAGCCCGAGTACTCTGAGTATCCAGCGGGAGCTGCTCAGCCCCACCCAGAGGCAGTGCACCTAGAGCCTGAGCAACTCGAGGCACCACCTGATCCCACTGATCCTGAGCTTCTTGAGTCAGAGACACTAGAAATCCCTAAGTCTGTGACTCCTGAGTCATCTAAGTCTATCGGTCGCGAGCTTCCTAAACATAAAAGTGTCCAGAGTGTCCAGAGGGTCAGCCTCCAGAGGGACTGTTTTGCTCTCCTTTGCTGCCAAGATCCTGGGTTGGCCCCCAGCTAAACCTCCACAGGGGTCCAACTTGTAATTCTAAGAGAGAGATATAAATTCTTCTTGGCATTGTAACAACACCATAGTCACACATTACAATAATAATAACTGTGCTGTTAAAAAAAGATTAGAGAAGTGTGTCATGATCAAATTCACATGACAGCTTGACAGCTCATTAATTTCTGGGCTAATGAAATGTTGGATAAAGATGAGTTACTGGGCCAAAGAAAATAGTAGAAAAGAATGAATTAAACCACTACAATGCCCTGAAAACATTTGAACGATTTTGTTTTAAATTATTATAATTATCATTATAATTTGCAGTTTATTTGTTACGATCACTCATTAATTTTAATAACAAGAATGTTGCAGTTTTATATAAACAATAAAAATATAGTAATTTAAACAAAGCAACATAAAATGTCCAAAGCCTAAGAATGATGATGACTATGACCTATTTTTATTAAATAAAACAAGACACAAAGTAATACATTAACACATTAAATCAAGATAGTTGAACCTGTGATTATCCTGTTACATAAACACCAACCTAATATTACAAGTTCAACACACAACTGTAAACTCCAATATCATACTTTAGTAACTACATTAATTTGTGTATCATTACTTCTTTAATAGTTTATTACTGTTACTGTATTAATATTACTGAGTCATAATATGAAGTGTTACCAACATTTGCAATAAAAATGTAAATGGATTGGAACAAATTAATGTTTTCATCGTGGCAAAAACAGCAAGCGTAGACGATCAGAAGTTTAAATGTCTGACACTGAACAGCTCCATAAAAGGCTGCTGAATAGCAACAAAACACCCACATTTACACCATACCTTCAACCATAGCTCCACTTACGATACAACGGGCTTCTCTGTCTTACAGATAAGGCATATTCCTGACAGCTGAAAGGAATTTTAGATAATAAGTATGGTGACATTGATGACCTTGCACCAGATAAAATCTGTGGTGATTTAGAACACATTTTGCTACAACCCTATTGTTTTAGAACATGCTGGGAAACCTCCACCCACTGTTGGGAGTAACACTAGCTTTCTTGTGAAATCAACACTGTGAAGTCGTTTCACATAATATGACTTTTAACTCCTTGTATCAACACCAGCACTTTTGGGGGGGGAACCATCTTTTAGTTGAATTAGACTAAACAAGAGCTGATATAACTATATTTGTCCTCTCAGTTCTAACACAGAAAATTTTATGGGCTGGTTTTTGCTGTGTTCCCCACAAATTGCAGGTAAAAGCCCAAAATGACTGCAAATTGTAGATTTTTCATTTATTTAGTTTAGCGATGCCTGTCAAATGAAAAAAAGACATTTTGGCATGTGTGGCAAGTGGTAACTTGCTTTTAGCAAGGAGCAGGCTTTGCTTTCCTTTCTCTGCTCACCAGCTTTCTCCATGTGTCTTTCCTTTTTTCTTTCCATCCGAATTGTGGAAGACACAAGGACAGACACGTGGAGTCTCGTTCAACAACTAGGTGTGTACACTATGATGCCCTGGAAGTCCTACAGGTTTGATCATTTTTATCTTTACAGCACAAACTACACCTCTGTTTTGCCTTCGGGAGAACAGCAGTCTGTTGGTATTAATGGCAGATACAACAGGCCACATTCAGAGGTCAGTCTTCATACCTACTGTTGTTAGAAGCAGTAAAATCATAGATACGTAGTGATCTGCTGAAAACAAAAACCGAACCATAGTCACCTACAAAGAGCCTTGTTTCTGGTATGATTAACTCTGCCGTTCCTTCACTATGACATCTTTCTCTTGCATTAGACTGACAGCACACTGTACGCTACATTGACCCATTATCCTATGTTGAGGTACCTTAGCCAAGTTCAGTAGTATTGCTGAAAAACACCTATAGATGTCTCTGACATACCATAGCTCTGTTGTTAAAGTTGTAACTGTTATTAAACTGACAACACAATAATTTATGACTCTCTAACACCAGACTCGGAACACACAACATGTTTTGTTTGTTACAGTGTGTCAGATGAGAGACTATATAAAGTTTGTTATAAAATGTCACCTCTTCACGACTGATAGGTGTGGGACAAATGACAGATTACACATTGTTCCCTTACAATAAGGCCTTCTATCACGACATGCATGATGTCATTACTTACATAGCACTGTGTATGACTGTGTATTTCACAGTTTCATTAAGCTTCACAGGCTACATCACTCCTCCTGTGCTTTGCCACTTGTACGTGGCCGAGCAGGAAAAAAAGACTGAGGAAGGAGTTCTGTGCTCATAGCGGTCGACCGTACCGAAGTGATGCAAATACAGTTAGTATGTCGTGAGGTGCCCCTGATCCAGTACAATTCATTCATTTTTATTTAATTCACTTCCAGTTTGCTTATATAGCACCAAGTCAGAACAACAGTTGCCTCACTATGCTTCATATCGTAAGGTAAAGATTCTCCACTATGAGCAAGCACTTAGCAATAGCAGGAGCCAGCAAATAATAATAACTAATGGTTAAATACAAAGTGATGGATAAACACATGATGCTATACATGAAATGCAATGATTGATTCTTCTGCATGAGAGCAGAACAGACTGCCCCACATCACCGCCATCGGGCCGTAATCAGAGTGGTACTGTGTAGTCTGAACCCAGAATAAGATAATGAGCAGTCTAAGATTGGGCAGCAGAGCACTGAGGAGCTTTGTGCCCAGGAGATTTGGTTTATGTGTGATTTGGACCGCCCTCACACTCCGGGAAGCTGGATGATGAGGGCTTGGATCAGGGTGACATTGTTAGAGCTCAGTTGCAGTCAGTCAGCAAGTGTGAGCAAGCACCCCAGCCAAGTCCAGCCAGTCCCAGCTTCCAATGTCTCTGCCATGCACCATCTCTCTCTGTAGCTTCGGGGCGCCATGCTAACCACGAAGGAACAGGAGCAGAGATACTAAATATACCCCCAGTGACTCTTGGGTAATCAGAGTCTTCTGTCGCCCAGAGAAGTCTCTGTCTAATTGCTCTCCGATTAGACGAGCTGCCAAGTTTCTTAGTGAAAGGCATGGAGTGAGCCTCCCTCATGTGCTGTTACACTGACATTGTCTCTATAAGACACAAAATAGAGCAGATGGAGAAAAGTCGGGCAAAAATCTAGATGCTGTCCTCTAAAACACCACGCTTTGCTCTTCATTTGAGCACAACGCACAAGGTTATCTGCAGTTCTAGATTTCTTTTTTCCCCTTTCAATCACAGGGGAGATTTTTTTTGCAGTAAAACTTTGAAAATCTCTACTTTTTGTAATCTAACAACTTCAGCTAGAGTGCAAGCTTCCTTACAAGCATAACAATTAGCCCTGCATTTCATTCTGCCAGAGTCAGGGGAAAGAGAAGAGGCGCTCCACAGCAGCCCGTGTGTTTAAAAAAAGATCAAATGAAAGTGAATTTATTAAAGACAGATATAAATATGATTCTATCCCCTCAATCTCCTCCCTCCCTCCCTTTCCAACTTAGAGGATTCTGTGCTAATTAGAAATGTGTTAAAATCACAAAGGAGGGAGAGAGGAGATCATACGGTATTAATGAACAGAGACAGAGGGATATCATCCAATCTCCAACTCTATCTGCATCTCATCTCTCCCACTGCACACACACACATGCTCGCTCTTAATTTATCTGCCTTTGTTTCTCCTCTTCTTGATTCTCTGAAAAACTTTGTTTCTCTTTCTTTCTTTCTTTTCCTTTTGTTCTTCAGCCCGTGACTCCCTCTGCCTGTTTTTAGTTACAAATTCCTTGATTATTTAGTTTTTTATCTCCAATTCCCCCCATCCCCCCTCTCTCTCCAATACCCCATCCTTTAGTGGTGCCAGCGCCCCATTAGGCAGCTGTGTTCTGCTTGGCGTGGTTAGAGGCCTGGCACTGTGCCCTGCTCAGAGTGTCTCAGCAGCCCTCGCCCATCCGTCTGCCCGCCCAGCCCCATGGTCCTTAATTAATGAAAGCTCTGTTGTTTTTGTTTACCAGCCTGTTATATGCTAATCCAGCTAGCCCTGTGAGTGCGTGCCTCTCCTTCCTTTTTGTGTGAGTGTGTGTGTGTTAGTGTTCTCAACTGATTAGCTGAAAATCCTTGACCCAACGACAGGTCTGATAGCCATTTAATCGCTACATATTTGTCCATCTCTTTATGACTCGCGTACATTAAAACGGTCACTTCACATTTATTCTATTAAAAAGGAATAAACCTCACGGTCCTTTGAAAGGTTATAAAAGAGAATCCCAAAGAGCTGAAATATGAAGCCAACATCTGATCTAAGGAGCTTGGACTGGAGTTTCTTGAAAACTTTTCACCTTTTATCCGAGAAGCTTCTTCAGTTCTAAAACCAAATGGTCGAGAGTTGCAGGTGGTTAAACCCTAGTGGGAGTTGTCCCTTAAGAGGTTTGTTGACACACTATTGATCATGTGCCTCATCACATGAGCCAAAGTGTGGAAAGGGTGTGGGTCATTATCAGCAGAGGTTCTGGGTGAAGCTATTGTGAGACATGATAGTGTGAGGTGAGGTCTCTCTGCTATTAAAAAACACAACTTTTCAGCATAAAATACATATTTAGACAAAAAGTGATTTTAGCCTTCATGGATAGTTTTCCACTTTAAAACAACTGAATGGGGTAAATATCTTGCAACTCTTCCATCTGGATCCTTGACTTAGAGGAGTGGCCAACGGTCACTGGAGCAGCTAATAGGCCTCCTGTTTAGTAGAGTCTGTGAACAGTACTGCGCTGTCATGTTTGTCTCGCTGTATAAAAGCCCACACATAAGTTTCTGTGTCAGTTTTAGTGAGGGAAATGCCAGTATTTCATCAGTCATTAACTTAGCACTTAGCATTAATTACACTAGTTACACCAGTATGTTTTCACTAGTCTGTTGCATTTGTTCTGTACTGTGTGCTTAGATTGCTTAGCGTTTGTCTGTTCCTTCCCATCTTGTCTTTCTGTGTTTGTCTTTGATTTCCAGCATTTCTTTCTCCCTGTCTTCATGTTGTCTGAGTCTTCTTGTCACTGCCTTAAGTATTTGTCTTTCAGATACTTCCTGGGCCTGTACAATGAGTCAGTGTTTGGTCTAATGCTGCTTTGAGGTTAACCCTGGGTTTCCTGTGTTGCACTTTTAACTGTAACTGCTCTGGAGCAGGTTATGTTCCAGATTAGAGATCACCACGTCAAAAATCACTTCCTACTGACAGATCAGTTCTCCAGAAAATGGTGTCCCCATTCCTGGAAGATCCCTCCTTATTTTTAGATTTTATTTTATTTTATTTTATTTTATTTTATTTTATTTTATTTTATTTTATTTTATTCTGTTGGTGGCAAACAATTTTACCACATGTATTGTTGTAAAACAGGACACCTACTCTGTATTTGCTGACAAAGGTAAACAAACTTTGCACACAGACTAATCCTACATTTGAATTCTGTTTTTATATTTATTCTTATTTATTCTATTATACATTTAAACACCTGCAGCTGAGAGAAGCTAACACTTTCTTTTAAACAGTCTTTTAATCAAATACTGAATTATAATCAGGTTCTGCCATGTCTTAATGAAATAGTTATTGTATTGATTAGTCTGCATTTTTGTCAGCTTTCTTTCAAATAAGCTAGCATTACTAAGATAACTTTAGTAATATAGTAGCTCTGCCCGAGTCTTACTGACCAAAACAAGCACTTAAATGCGAACCTTTAATTTAATTCAATTCAATTCAATTCAATTTTATTTATATAGCGCCAAATCACAACAAAAGTCGCCTCAAGGTGCTTCATAGGTACATAGAAAAACCCAACAATCATATGACCCCCTATGAGCAAGCACTTTGGCGACAGTGGGAAGGAAAAACTCCCTTTTAACAGGAAGAAACCTCCGGCAGAACCAGGCTCAGGGAGGGGGGGGGCCATCTGCTGTGATTGGTTGGGGTGAGAGAAGGAAGACAGGATAAAGACATGCTGTGGAAGAGAGACAGAGATTAATAACAGATATGATTCGATGCAGAGAGGTCTATTAACACATAGTGAGTGAGAAAGGTGACTGGAAAGGAAAAACTCAAAATATTTCTCTACAGTGCCTTTCTTTTCACACTCACACACACTCAGCCTCTTCATATTTTACCCAAAGTGTAGTTTCATCTTCTTTGTAACATCAGCTGCTCTATTTTTGATACACTTATCCATAATTTTGATTGGCCAGATGTTGCCAACACCACCCCATGTGTGAAACCCTGGGTTAGCTCAGCGAGTCTATAATCATGTGACCACTTATTTCCAAGGCTAGGGTATGTTGAGCTTGCTTCATAGGCTTCTGCTTTTGCTTTGAAGAATTATTGTCTTTGGTGTCCTGTGTTCTTCTTCCTGTCTGTGTCTTCCTAACTGTGTGTGTAAACGCTTTCACTTTCACTCACTGTCCTGTTGACCTCATCAAACACCTGTGTAGAAATAGCCCTGTGGTTTTCATCTTCGGACCATGTTCAAATTGGTTTAGACATTTAAAAAAAATAATAATGACGTAATGACGGCTGGGCATAAGAGTGTATGAGCGGTTCAGTCTTTCCCACCATTTGAATGTTGTTATCAGTTCAGGAGCTGAGAGATTTCCAGATTAAATAGAGGGAGATCCTGCAGTTTGATAAGAAGAGAAAAAGTCGTGAATATCTTTGCTTGGTGTGACCAAGTGAGTGTTTTTAGGCAAGTGGGGTTTTTTTACCGGTCGATCTACGTCCCTACCCTCACCTATAGTCACGAGCTGTGGGTAGTGACCGAAAGAACAAGATCGCGGATACAAGCGGCAGAAATGAGCTTCCTCCAAAGGGTGGCTGGCCTCTCCCTTAGAGATAGGGTGAGAAGTTCGGCCATCCGGGAGGGGCTCAGAGTAGAGCCGCTGCTCCTCCACATCAAAAGGAGCCAGTTGAGGTGGTTCTGGCATCTGACAAGGATGCCTCCTGGGCGCCTCCTGGGTGAGGTGTTCCGGGCATGTCCCACCGGGAGGAGGCCCCGGGGCAGACCCAGGACACGCTGGAGAGATTATATCTCACGGCTGGCTTGGGAACGCCTTGGTGTTCCCCTGGATAAGCTGGAGGAGGTGGCTGGGGAGAGGGAGGTCTGGGCTTCTCTGCTTAGGCTGCTGCCCCCGCGACCCGGCCTCGGATAAAGCGGATGAAGATGGATGGATGGATGGGTTTTTTTACCAGAATTGGGAACTGAAGAAGCTTCTCGGATGAGAGGTGAAACGTCTTCAAGCAACTTAAAGAAGTCCAGACACTTTTCTTTCCAAGCTCCTTAGACTACGAGGACCTGGAAGACTGAGAACCTTCACACACATATTTCTACCAGAATAAAAAGAATGTAACATTTCTACCAAGATAGGCAGACCATATTCTGTCATCATTCACGCCTGCCTGCTGCCATTTTCTCGGTCTGTTTCTGTCTCCCTATGGTCTCTCTCTCTTTGGAGCAGGACAAAATTTGTATTATTCTTGCTGATGTGTGAAAGTTATTTAGTGCCTGAAAATATTGAAAAAAAAACAGAAAAAAAACAATAAAGCATCATGTCATGTACGCTGTATATTGTATGTCTTTTTTACATACGTTTGCTGCCATGATGCCAGGTTATTTACCTGGATAAATAAAGGACTAATAATAAATAAATAAATAAACACTCAGAATAAACTACAGTAACTCAGAAAACTGCAACTGCCGTTATGAGGAAAAAAGAAATGGAACAAGTAAAAATTGTGTCCTAACTTCTGCACGATTTGGTGTAAATGGAATTCAACTTCATCATCATTTGATGTTTTGAAAAGAAAAAATGTTTCAAGGCAACAGCGGCATTACTGAGATGCTGAAAAATTCCAGAATATTTCGCCTTCAGCCCTGATAGAGAAGCTTCTTACCGTCTGCTTCATACAAATTAATATCAACGAGCGCAGGCTTAGGCAGGATTTAGACTATGCTGAATTTATAAATAAAGAAATAACGTGAATGAAATGACATTGCTGGTTCTGCTTGGTTTAAATTACCTGACCTGCTTAAATACAGGAAAACATCTTCAGTGATTTCTTAAGCGTGAAAGGTTCTCAGCTGCTTAATTAGAGGGATGATTAATGACTAATATGATGTGCTTGTGCCTTCAGCCTCCCACCTCATCTGCTTGTTTGTATTACACAAATACTGTTTGGCTTGGCAGAGTGTGCGAAAGGTATGGAGGGCCATGTTTTTCATTTGGACAGTGCATTTCGACTTTTCGTTTATCTAATTAAACAGAAAGATGCAACCCAATTTCCCCCAAACGAGGGAAGCTGCATCATAGAACATGATAGGATGATATTTGTTATAATAAACAAAGTGCTAATCATCACATCACAGCTGTATATGACAACAGTGTCACACTAAATTTTCGTGTTTTAAATTAAACTGTGCTGACGTGTAAACAGTGTGTAACAGCAAAGCTTTGAAAGGCACTTGAGCTGCGTTGTGCTTGTGCTAACCTTTCCTGTCACGATAAATTATGGAAAGGAGATGAGCAGAGGGATAGGACAGCTCTCTGAAGAGGTGGGATGAAAGTGGGAGACAAGGAGAGAGATGGGAAGTTGGACGGGAATGAATGGAGACAAATCACAAATGGGAGCAGAGGTGGAGAAATCACAGCGTAACAAAGGTAGCTTGAAGAGAACAGAAAAAAGAGGATATCAGACGACGATCATCAGAGAGCAGAGGGATGAACTTTCTTTCTCCCATCAATTAGGAGGCTAATTTCTCTCTGGTTGGGCGCCAGAGTGCTAGAGACCGGCTGCATTAGAGTGGAGCTCAGAAAGGATAATAAGGGGCTGTGGGACGTGCTATTGCTGTCGCGTGCTATCCAAACATTAGCAGTACAAAGGCACTACATAACCTAAACAACATGGAGGGTCTACAAGGGGGCTTCCCAGAAATATTCAGCTGTGGCTCCTGATAGATGTAGATTAGACAACAGACCCCCATGTGATGAAGATTTACTCCAGGGAAAACCCAGATGGAGGATTCCTGCTGTTGGTCTATTCGGGAACTTCTCAGGAGAGAGTTTTTACATTCCAAGTTAAAACTAAGGATGAAAAATCACACGTACAATAACAAAAGAACACAGAATGAATATCTAAAGAACTTTAGTTGGCTCACTTGACTTAAATCCAACTGTGCTTGGATTTCAGAGCTTGGACAGGCCATTTGTGTTCAACAACCCTCCAGTGTGGTCAAATTAAAACTATTGTTATTACACAATGAGAATCACAGTTATTACAATAAGAAATCAGGAATGAGGTAAATACTTTATCATTGCACTGTATGTCACTCTTCCTGCAGTAAGTAGAACTCCCAGACGGACAGCAAAACTGGCAACATCAGTGTGCTTTAAATATCTATGCTTGAAGTACATTTATTGCTCCACAGTTAGATTTAAATATTTGGGAACACTTTGATGTAGTTTTTGGATGGTCAGTGGTAACACGGTTTTTTTACATTAAGTTGTTGCTTTTCTATCATCTCTTTTACTTTATGAATCCTTCAGAGTCAGTCCAGTTAAACCTGCTGCTGAGCATTTACTGAAAAATCTTTTGCTGCCACAGAATAAAATGAATTGAAAATGAGAAATGAAAATTCCATACCGTTCATAAAGCTTCCTGACATCCTACTGCGGAAGTGAAGCAGGGAACAAATCGGTCAAACAGTCATTAATTACAGCTGTCAGCGATGATGAACTTGGATAAATGCTGACTGTCAGAGAAAATGATTCTGAGCACTTCAAGAGCCTGTAAGAGCTGTCTCGTCATCATTCATCCTATACTTAGGCCAGTACAGAATGTGTCTGTCATTATTTTACAAAAATTGGACGCAAGAAGCAGACTCAGACAACTGACAAAAAGTTTGCATGATTTATTTACAACAGGATTTGGGTTAATAAAGTACAGGCTGTTACTCAGCTGATGGCTAACTGCAATGGCGGTGTTCAGGGACAATTCAAGGTAGGCATCTGGGAAGCAGACAAGACATAAGAGTTACTGTTCAGAAGTTACAAAGTAAAAGTCAAACAGCTACCCTGCTTGACTTTTACTTAGTAAAATCAATTTACCACCATAATCTGGAAACAAATCCCTGCCACAGCTGGTCCTTAAATATTCAGGACTGGTTAAGGCTGTGGCTTACAGGTATGTGAGAGCAAGCCCAGGAAAGGGCAGCTCTGTCCATGGAGGCACAGGTAATCTGCCCACCTCTTCACCTGAAAGAAGAGAAGAAAAAAAGCCAGAGAGAGAGTGAAAGAAACAAAAAGGAAGTATTATTATTTTAACAGTGGCTGGACATTGTTTGTTTGATTATGGAAAAACCTACTAGCTGATTGCTTTTGTAGTATTGATGCAGTCTCATGATCTTAAAATCCATTGAAAATACATTAAAGTGAGGGCTGTTTTGTGGAAGCTGCCATGTTGCCCTGCCATCTTGAATACAGTGGCAAAGATTAATATTTTCATTCTGCCTAATTCCAAGTTATGTATTAATGCTTCAATTTTAAATATGATCAACCTATCTCTAATAATCGGCTATGTACCACAGGCCTTCAAGCTGGCTGTAGTTAAACCTTTACTTAAAAAGCATCTCTAGACCCAGCAGTCTTAGCTAATTATAGGCCAATCTCCAACCTTCCTTTCATATCAAACATCCTTGAAAGAGTAGTTGTCAAACAGCTAACAGATCATCTGCAGAGGAATGGCTTATTTGAAGAGTTTCAGTCAGGTTTCAGAGCTCATCACAGCACAGAAACAGCTTTAGTGAAGGTTACAAATGATCTTCTTATGGCCTCTGACAGTGGACTCATCTCTGTGCTTGTCCTGCTAGACCTCAGTGCAGCGTTCGATACTGTTGACCATAATATCCTATTAGAGCGATTAGAGCACGCTTTAGGTATTAAAGGTACTGCGCTGCAGTGGTTTGTATCATATCTATCTAATAGACTCCAATTTGTGCATGTAAATGTCCTCTTCACACACTAAGGTCAATTATGGAGTTCCACAGGGTTCAGTGCTAGGACCAATTCTGTTTACATTATACATGCTTCCCTTAGGCAGTATCATTAGAAGACATAGCATAGCATAGCATAGACCTTGTAGTACCATATCACCCTATTAGAGCACTTCGCTCTCGCTCTGCAGGCCTACTTGTTGTTCCTAGAGTATTTAAAAGTAGAATGGGAGGCAGAGCCTTCAGTTTTCAGGCCCCTCTTCTGTGGAACCAGCTTCCAGTTTGGATTCAGGAGACAGACACTATCTCTACTTTCAAGATTAGGCTTCAAACTTTCCTTTTTGCTAAAGCATATAGTTCAGGGACCCTGAATCCTTCCTCATGCTGCAATAGGTCTAGGATGCATTGAGTTTTTCTTCTTCAGTCATCTTTTTCACTCACTATGGTTCACACTCAACATGGAGACTAGAGTCGGTAACTCTCTTAGTTGCCCACTCTAAATCCTGAGCCACAGCTACCACAAGAAATCAAAACAGCTTGAAATCTAGCTGCCATGTTTATATGGACTACTGGCCAAAGTAACAGAAAATGTAACATAGGACGAGATCATGACACAGATTCTGTTAGTAACATAATTCATTCAACCCTTGGAAGGCTTCTTCAGAATGTGTGTGTTGGGGTGATCTTAATTGAATATTGATAAGTGAGGCAAGCACACGGGGTAAACAGCTGTGACCAATATTTCATCATGTGTGCGCATCACTCATTATCAGGACCAGCTGCTCCTCCGAGAGGAGCCATCAGAGAATGGCCGTGCACAGACATTCACACAGCCACACACTCTTATTAAAGTACTTGACAAACAATTTTGACACAGATCAAAGTCACCAAAACTGTACGCTGCAGAGAGGGATTCCCTGGTGGCTTTGTTTGTTCATTAAACAGTCATCTCAATATCCAATTTTATTTATCGCAACTTTCTCGCAAACAGAGCCGCTTCCCATTCCTCCGAAGGGTCCTTACCTGCTTAGGTTGACGTCTTTGGCGTATTGCCATGACAACAAAACCCTCTTAGTAGAAGAAGTCAGATGCAGTGTTTTTTGTGGAGATGGATTTAGAAGCTATGAGCATTTGTTTGGATGGAAGGAGGACGTATGTGTAGAATCTGTGCAGCTGTGTCAAAATTATTCCAGGAACCAATGATGATGCCATATTTATGAACTGTGCGTAGCAGACTAGTGCAATAAATGGAAAAATATTAAGTAGCCATTGTTTTTCAAGCAACACAGTGACAAAACAGACAAATGAGCAACTAAAATAACTTCATCATGTCTTCATGACTTATGGTGTGTAACTGGCAGTATGTAATTTAAGTAGTGTGTATCCCAGGAAGACTGAGAGGGAGACTGCAACCTGGCAATAACTGACCTGTTACAGCGAAGACTGAGAAAACAAAAGATGTGAGGGACTGTGCTTTATCCTGACTGAACTTGGCTCAGTCACAAGTTTTACTGTTTTCAACTGGATGCTTTTTTTCCCAAGCTGAGTGTCAAAGCCCAGGGGGAGAAAAAGAGGGGGGGTATACTCTAGTTTTCTGACAGTTATGCTAACCAGGACATATTGTATTGCCTGATATTTGGCTATTTTAGCAAAGCTGCTGAACTCTTAGTCTTTTATCACCAAAGCCAGGTTAGCCTCTCTTGAGGTTTAGCTGCTACAGCTGAACATCTCAAAGGAATGAGATAGAACACTAACACTTGTTTCAACTACATATTGCAAACTGTGAGGTGGCTAGGTATCAGGATGACTGCTCTTTTCTTAAAAGTAGTCCGATTCTGGATAAGGAGCGATGGGCGATGCTAAAAATAGTAAATGGGACTTTGTTTAAATGAAATTCGTGTTGGGTTTATTAGCATTTGGGAAAATTCATTCATCCCACAAACTAAAGTGCAGTGACACATCCAACATAAGCAAGCAGGTCTGGCCCGGATCTGGTATCAAGCCAACACTGCTGGCTGACTTCTGGCATGATAAGATGTCTGTCTACCAGATATGGGCCAGGCCTGACGTAGATGGCGCTGTTTATGTGATGGCATGCCACATCTGGCCCGATTATGGTTTGGTTTATGTGGCCCAGGCTCATAGAAAACAGGTCTTCCCTGGATCCGGCATCAAGCTGGCACTTCTGACTGACTGGTGTCATGGCAGGGTGTATGTCAACCAGAGGTGGGCCAGGTCTGGCAATGATGGCACTATGTATGTTCCTATTTTCCTATTTTAGTTAGAAGACCCAAATGCCATGTTGCAATACTATACTGCTATGGTAGCCAACATTTCAAATGCAGGTTTGACAGGTTTGTGAGTGTACACTTTATCCAAAACTTAGTGAGGGTTTACTCAAGTTTGCCACTGGGTGACTGTAGCTCAGGAGGTAGAGCAGGTCACCAACTGGTCGGAAGGTTAGCAGTTCGATCCCTGGTTCCTCCAGTTTGCATGTCAAGAGTATGAATGTAGTTAGGAAGCGCTCGATTTAGCGAAAGTGTGTGAATGTGGTATATTGTATAGAACACTTTCAGTAATCCAGGAGAGTAGAAAAGTGTTATTATAAGAATCAGTCCATTCACTGACTGAGCAGATTTTCTTCATGTTACTTTTGCACTATTATGTTCCAGCACATGTTGTTATTACATGGCTTGATTAAGGTACACATTAGGCTGACATCTGGGGCCACAGCTGAAACTGTTCTGGGCCAGCAGTGTGTCTGCAACTGGCCTTGTGCTGGCCCATGTGTGGGCCACCTCTGGCAAACCAGGTCTGGGCCACCAAAGGGCCCCCATTCTTTGCGGTATGTGGGCCATGTGTAAGCACATTGTGTGGGCCAGATCCGGGCCATACCAGTTTTGCTATGTGGGATAATTACATAAAGCTGTTTGAAAGTTTGTGGACACAATTCTTAAAAGCAGATAAAGAGACCCAAAGTAAGCAAATTGGAAAAAGAAGGAAAACAATAAATATATCAGTGAATGGCAAAATTGTGTGGACCCTTTTTTTGATATTACGTGTGACTGGCGTACGCCAAAAAAGCTGTATAAGAAACTGTGACTACTGTACAAGAAGTCATTTCATTTCATTCATCGCTGTGAATCAAAAGTGCAACAAACTATACTACACAGTGCTTTTGCCCTTGAAGTAAACTATTGTATGATACAATGCAAAAATACCAATTTTCAGTCACTTTATATCATATCAACTGTCTGACATTTTCCCTGTCAAATTTGTAACCCGTCAGTTTGGTTACAAGCGTGCAGTCTCCTCCATGAGCAAATCTTTTCCTGCTGAAGTCCTTTTAACTGTTGCAGTTCTAGAGCTGATCTCTTGACCTTGTGACTGAAAAGGAGTAACATGACATAACAACGATTTTTACAATGTGAACAATCACCTTGAAAATTGAAAAAATGTCCAAAAATGCACAAATAATATTTAAATTATCTAAATCTGTGATTTAGCAATCAGGTTCGGCTGTCTCTGAAAAACATAGTTAAGAAAGATGACAATTCAGGTAACATATTGTAACAACCTGAGGACAGCAGTCTCTTGGGTAGTTCAAGTTAGCGGTGTTGTCATCATTATTACAGTCATGTTGTCTTACATTTAGCTGGCAGCAACCTTGACTACAGAAACTGTGGCAGCTAGAGACATGTTACCAGTCTACATGCTCTCTGTGTGCTAATATTCAATACGTTGTTCAATATGTTATATTTTGTAACTGTAGAATTAAGATGAACAATAGCATTTTTGAAGGAACCACATGGATAAAAGAAGTAATTATGTTTTTGTTTGCCTGTATTATTGTGTGTATTGTCTGAGTGGATGGGAATAGGTGTGTGTGTAAGATTTTTATAACTGTTTCCCCTTTGTTGGTGAAATAAACTGAAAAGTGTACTCTGATTGGGTTCTGTGTGTGTTACTGTGACATAGTTCAGCCTTGTTTTCAAAGTTCTGACAGGAGCTGACATTTTATTGTTGCTATATATCAAACTGTTTAGACACATCTGGTCACCTGGTAGCAGCAAAAAAAAAACAATATTATAAAACATTTTAAAATGGAATAATTTTCAAGAATGAAGAGACAACAACAACAACAAAAAACAAGTGTGAATTGGCTGCAGAGTGACGTAACAGTCGCTGTACACTGTGGGATTTCTGAATATACCATCTTTGTAAAATGTTAATTAAATATTATGTATCTATAAATTTTATCTGGATAGGTATTAATAATTTTGGAAATAATGTTTATAATACTAGAGGCTGGGTGTCATCAGGACGCTACAACACAGAGCGAACACCATCCCCACTGACACAGCGGTCAGGGAGGCAGAAGAACAGCACATCAAGAAGGCCCTGAGTAAATGTGGTTATTCCAGCTGGACATTTGTCAAAGCTGGGAAGGCGCCTAAAGAAAGCTCCAGCTTTCTTTAGGACAACCGCTGACTAAGCGAAAAACTGTAGTGATCCCGCATGTGTCAGGAGCAGCTGAGACACATTTTCTCTAAAATAGCGTCTCTGTGTCTTTGAACCCCAAAACACACTGTGCCAAAAGTTGATCCACCCCACAGATCAGAGTAATGTAGTGTACGCTGTTAAGTGCCAGGAGGATTGCCAGAATTTATACTTCAGGGAAACCAAACAACCTCTGGCTAAGCTGATGGCACAACACAGAAGAGCTTCCTCATCAGGCCAGGACTCTGCAGTGTGGGGAAACCTGCAGTCAGCTGAGGCTAAAGAAGTCACTTGGATGAGTGACGTAACGTTTCTCCCACTGAAAATGCCAGTTCCAATGAACAGACCAGCTTTCACACAGAGTCGATGACACAGAGCAAAGTGGGAATCCACCCCCAAAAGACTTCAATCGCCACAATTATTCTACTTTAAAAAGAAGACCAGGTAGAATCAGAGGCTTCAATGCTCACTGTTCAACAGTGTACCTGTTGAAGTTCAGGGCCTGACTGCTGGGCTGAGGTCAGTATTCATTTGGCTTTATAATCACTCTGGATTCTTGGCAGCTGTTGTAGTTGTGTTAGCAGTATATTGCAACTGTTTTTGTCCTGGATGCAGTTTACACTTTTGTCCTTTTCTGTAATAAAAATAAAGGTAATGTCCATATCTCCTCTTCTGAAAAGCTGTGTGGTTGTGCTGCTCCACTATTTTCCATCTCCTGCACACAAACTGCAATCAGCTGATTATAGCAGGAGTGCTGAGTGGAAAAACATTTGTTTTATTTTTTTTTTCTTTCAGCACACACAGGGACAACCTGTGAACTCCACACAGAAAGGCCCCTGCCGGGAAAGAGCAAGGTGGCAGACAGCGACGCACCCTGGCGCCAAAATGCTGATGGTAGAAGCAGAGGCTCTTCCCGCAGTGACGTCGCGTAACGTTCCCCGCCATCAGCGAAGGATCCGATGCACCGGGGGAGGCAGGTGGAGATGCCGCCGGCGGGTCCATAGCCAGGGCGTGCACGTCAAAAGCGCGGGTAGCGAGAGGAATCCGATCCGCTTCCTCTGCCAGGGAGCGGTAATCCCTCGCGGCCAGGAACGGAGAGTTGGCGAGGCCGGCTCTCACGGCAACCGGCAGCTGTCGAAGGAAGAGGTGGGCGAAGAGGAATCTTCCGTCATCCGGTCCGAGTAAGGACAACATGTTTTACATGAGCTCCAGAACCGTGCCACCACCCAGGCCTGAGAGGGAGAGAAGCTCTTCGGCTCGCTCCACGTCAGAGAGGGCATAGCGCCGAAGAAGCAGCCCCTTAAGGGCGGCGTATTTCCCTTGGGGGGGTGGGTCCCGGAGGAGGGTCATCGTGCGACGGGTGGCTAGCAGGTCAAGCGAGGCCACCATATGGTGATACTTCGTGTCGTCAGCAAAGATGCCGCGAAGGGCGAACTGAGCCTCCACGTGCATGAACCACGACGGGGGATTGTGGAGCCGCAGCTTCAGTGCCACAGCTGCAGCAGGAGGCGGAGGACCAACGGCCGCTGATGCATCCAGAGCGGAGCCGGCATCATCCTCGACCTGTAGCATGTTCAAGTCTGGGGTCACCAACGTGGAGGTAAACAGACGACACGGAGCTATTAGTTCTCACTCCTGCTTTACTCCTCTTCTCACATCAACTGAACACATCGCGCCACAAAACACAGCAACACACTTCCTCAACACTGGGTGTGAGTGGAGCCCTCTAGTAGTCCGCCACAATATCATATAATTACATTAAACTCAGTGAGTATTGTCTCTTCTGTTATTTAACATAACAGAAAATAGTGTTTATTGTTATTCTGTCTTCTTTTTGCTGTTGCAGTATTTGCATTTTGTTGTTTAATGGAGTTTAGAGGGTGAGCCTGAGCAGTACTGAAGAATAGTTACCAGAGCAGCTTTGAACCAGGATCCAGTCAGACGTTTAAGAGGGAGAGGATGCACACTTTCAGATACTTTTTTCATCTCAAGCATGGACACTAAAGTTGAAACAAAAACACAAGGAGCCAGAAACCAAAACACAGGGAACAAAGTCCAAAACAGAACAAAACAACAGCACTGAGGCCCAGGAACCGTCCAAAAGAAAACAAACAAAAAGGGCCCACGAAAGGCGCAGAGGCCCAGGCAACAGCCCCGACGGTATAACAGTCCAAATCCGGGCGGTTCAGGGGGCCGGCCCGGAGGACGACGGCCCAAGAGTCCAGAAAAAAGTTCAGGAGGGAGGGGAGGCACCAGCAGCGACGGAGCAGGTCAGGAGGCTGGCCACGACGGCAATGACGTCCAGTCATCAGCCTGGAAAGTGGCCAGAAAGGACATGCAGGACGAGCAGGCCGGACAGGACGAGCAGGCCGGACAGGACGAGGAATCAGAGGCCTGGAAGGAGGCCGGCGCTGTAGAGGCGCAGGATGTGGTCCGGACATCGGCGTGGCCGAGGCAGGACCAAGCGAAGCTGTAGCCGAGGCCAGACCGGGCGAAGGCGAAGACTCGGAGGCCGGACCGGGCGAAGGCGAAGACTCGGAGGCCGGACTGGGCGAAGGCGAAGCCGCAGGCAACGGCATGGGAGCCGGAGATGGTGGCGCTGCAGGCGATGGCGTGGATGCTGCTGCCGCTGCCGCAGGTGGCGTGGATGAAGCTGCCGCAGGCGGCGGGGATGCTGCAAGCGACGATGTGGGCGCTGCAGGCGGCGATGTAGGTGGTGGCTGAACGGTCTCCCCGGAACCGTCAGTAGAGATGAGGATGTGTTGGCTGGGTCCTCCAAGACCCCCAGCTGACGAGGCAGGAGGCTGGATGGGCTCCTTGGACCCTCCAGCAGCAACAGACGGCTGGACGGGCCCCTCGGACCCTCCAGCGGAGGCAGCTGGCTGTGGCTGGACGGGCCCCTCGGACCCTCCAGTGGAGGCAGCTGGCTGTGGCTGGACGGGCCCCTCGGACCCTCCAGCGGAGATGAACAAGGGCTGGCCCGGTTCTCCAGAACCCCCAGCGGGAACAGAAGGCTGGACGGGCCCCTCGGACCCTCCAGCGGAGACGAACAAAGGCTGGCGCGGTTCTCCAGAACCCCCAGCGGGAACAGAAGGCTGGACGGGCCCCTCGGACCCTCCAGCGGAGACGAACAAAGGCTGGTTCGGTTCTCCAGAACCCCCAGCGGGAACAGAAGGCTGGACGGGCCCCTCGGACCCTCCAGCGGAGGCAAACGAAGGCTGGACGGGCCCCTCGGACCCTCCAGCGGAGGCAGACGAAGGCTGGACGGGCCCCTCGGACCCTCCAGGCAAGGCAGGTGGTAACTGAGCAGGCGACTGAGCTGAGATGTGAGCTAATGTTCGAGCTATGGATAGAAGTTTAAGTTCTATTGACTGTTGTAACGATGGTAGTAATGGTGGGTTAGGTGGTGGATGAGCAGTAAGCTGAGCTAGTTCCCCTGAGCCTCCAGAACCTGAAGAAAACCACTGGACGGGCTCACCTGAGCCTCCAGCGAGGTCAGAAACAGGTGCAGGTACCTGCCGGATACCGGCCTCTCCCACCCGAGGAGAAGGTACGGGTGCCGCGACAGGCACCGGAGCAGGGACCAGCTGGACCTCAGCCTCCCTCACCTGAAGCACTGAAACAGGTGCAGGGGAATGCTGGGCCCGAGCCGCCCTGGGAGCAGGAACACAACTGGGTGAAGGAGCAGGGTCAGAAAACACAGAATCCTCCAAAATGTTTTTTAGCTTCCTACCACCACCATGTCTAATAGTCTTAACAGTCTCAGTTTTAGCAGTGTTCATATGATTGTCTTTTTCCAGCTCAGAGGAACGAAAGCAGTCTTTATAACTCACCACTGGGACTTGTTCCACAGAGAAAGAGTGGTGACGGTGTGAGCGCCGCCTCCTCCGGGAAGTGGGAGGTGGCAAACTGGGCTGCAAATCCTCCAACAGACCAGGCTGCAATGAGGAATCTGAGAGTTTATGAAGCTCAGAACGCTGCAGACCCAAAAACAGAGCGAAGGACTGCAGCGGAGTGAGTCTAGCGTCCGGCGTCACATAATCCTTCTTTCTTCGCTGCTTAACCCTCTTGTTGGACTGGAAATCCGGGGGTGGAGGCGGAGGTGTAGCGACGGGAGAGAATGAGCACGTGCTCAATCTGATCCTCCGAGGCATAGGTGCCGGCTCGGCCGTAGCCATGGCGGTTTGGAGGCTGCGGGGCCCTCCGAAAGCCAAACGAGACCCATAGAAGGGTGACTGGAGCTCCTGGGCATGCTTAGCCTCCTGCCTCACGCTCTCCTTGAGGAAGGTAGAAACTGCGGGTCGCCGATACCATACGGAGTCTGCTGGGTCCATGTTCTGGTCGCGATCTTCTGTTAGGTGTAGGCTGTGTGCAGGCAGGAATGGTGGACCCATAGTGCAGACGCTCGGAGGCAAAAAGGTGAACTCAAAACAGCTTTAATGCTGAACTCAAAAAAAGGTAACAAAACTAAGACTCCAAATAAACTCAGGCAAGCAGACAGAACACACAGCATAGTAAACGGTAGATCGCGACAATGACAAACTGAAACACAGGGCTTAAATACATAGAGGGAGCAATCAGGGAATGGGCAACAGGAGGGAAACACAGCTGGGGCAACTCAGGACTAACGAGACAAGGAAAGCAAAACCAGATACACTAACATGAAACACGGACTTTCAAAGTGAAACAGGAAACATAACACAGAGACGCGAACTTAACAAGGGAATACAGCCGACAGGGGAGACAGCAACTATAGAACACAGAGACATAAACCATAAGACGGAACTCTAAGAAAGAAACCAAAAACTAGAAATGATAAATAATATAATAAACTCAAAAGCCCTGGGTCAACCACCCAGGCATCCTAACAGAGAGTTGATCCAGAAGTGAAAGAACTTTTAGAGGTGTGTGCAGGAGGAGTCTGTGATGCTTTGAGGAGGGGATCGATGAAGGTCTGGACGGCGAGCTGAGTTTACCGATGAGGGCTGACCTGAGTTCCAAGGAATCCTGTGAGGAGCGGTGGCAAGAGGGCAGGCAGGCGTGATACTGAAACCCCTTACGACACAGCATGAAGCTGAGTGGCAAATCCTGAGAATATGATCCAGTGTCCGAGTGGTGAGCTTAGTTGAGGAATGGAGCAATGGCACGACCAGAGACCTGTAGCACAAAGAAAACAAGGTAAGTACGGAGACTTGATCCAAGAACAAGAAGAGTGAATGCCTGTTAGCAACATAGGTAAGTTGACAAACTGTGAAGAGATGGCAACACTGGTCTTAAATACCCTCAGTAGATTAGCCCCAGATTAGCTCCAGGTGAGCTGGACAGGTGAGGTGATGGCAGTCTCAGGTGCGGACACCAGAGAACATGGAACTCAGTGGAAATTTACCAGCAGCTCGCCCGCACCATTACAAAAGAGTTCTGTTGACTATGTCTGAATGAAACATACAAAGTTGAAGTGTATCCAGCAGCCACCTTACAGCACCTAAAAGCTCTAGCAGAGCACGACATTTCTTTGTTTAACAAGTGTGCTCTACAGACATGCTCTGCAAGACTCACTCTACTGCTGATGATGATACTGGACAGCAGGAGCGTGCCCGAAACACTTCAGAAACTGAATGCGTAGTTCATCCTCACACCATTCTTCACACACACCAACAAGATGCCACCAACAAGATTATCTCAAGATGGCGCGGCCACGTCCAGACGCCTTCCTGACCGCTCCGCTCCGACTATCCACTTTTCTTGTTTTTTACTTATTTTTTGCACTGGTTTACATTCCAAAATCCTCTAGTCTTATAGTATACGATGGCAGATCACTTGTAAACATCGGTGACAAGGTTGCACATCTAATCTTGGACACTTTTAAACCCGACCCATCCTGGCCACCAGAGATTCTACGTGGCGCGGAGAACAACAAAGGACGGGCCGCTCATCCGTGGCATAGAACAAAGAAGCGCCGGGGGAAACGCGCTGGCATTAGGAACAGACTGAGACAGCAGGCGCATCGCGCACCACTGCCCAGTATCCTACTGGCCAACGTACAATCCATGGAGAACAAGCTCGATGACCTAAGAGCAAGAGTCACCTTCCAACGTGACATGAGGGACTGCAACATTCTGTGCTTCACGGAGACATGGCTGACCCCCACCGTGATGGACCAGGCCGTAACTCCGTCGGATTCATTCTTTGTGCTCCGCGCGGACAGAACGGCAGAGTCGAACAAAACCAAAGGTGGAGGAGTGTGTTTCATGGTAAACAGAAAGTGGTGTGATGCCAGGAACATTTCTACTCTTTCCAGCAGCTGCTCGCCACATCTGGAATTCCTGAGCATTAAGTGCCGCCCTTTCTATCTGCCCCGTGAGTTCACCTCGGTCATCGCCACGGCGGTCTACATCCCACCCCAAGCGGACACAGGTATGGCTTTGTCCGAACTACATGATGTGCTGAGTTCGCTTCAAAACAAGGATCCGGGCGCAGCCCTCATTGTAACAGGAGACTTGTCATGATCCTGGGTCCGTTTGACCCAGCGTTTTGTGTTTTTCTATTTAGTGTGATTTTGGTTCTGTTCTTCCTCTGTTTAGTGTTTACACTGTTCGGCCCGTGTGTGTCCTTGTATGTGTAGTTCCTGTTTTATTGTGAAGGTCTGTGTCTTATGTCAGTGTGTTCTGTTTACGTTTTCCCCTGCCTCGTCAGTTGTGATGTCTTCCAGGTGTGTTCCCCTCCTGTTTCCCTTCCCCTGATTCCTGGCGTGTGTATTTATAGTGTGTGTTACCTCGTCCTCGTTGCTGGTTCGTCTATGTGCTTCCCCTCCATCGTTCTGTGTATTTCTCTCCGTGCTCCTGGTCTTTCTCCCTGCAAGGTACCCTCGTTCGTGTTCTGGTTTTGTGTTAGTTTTAGTTTTCCCAGTTTAGCGTATTATCTGTTATTTTCCTCGCCCCCCTTTCTGTTGTGTTGTATTCCACTATTGGTTAATAAAGCTCACCCTCCACTTAAGCAGTCTGCCTCTTGGGTCCATTACTAATCATCACACGGCCTGCCTCGGCACCCCGTGACAGTACGAACCAGCCACGACATGGATCCAGCAGACTTACCCGGGGAGAGCGATCTGATGCGAGTCCAACGCCTGGTCGAGTGGATAACCCACACCTCGAATATGAGAGCAAGGATCGTGGGGATAAATGCTATTGAGGTGATCCTCAAAGGAAATCCCTATCTCCGCCAGGTCAGAGGATGTTCGGACTTATTGGCCAACTTGTATGAAGCCCGGGAGGCGGCGCGAGCTCGGGAAATATTGGACTTTGTCCAGCAGCAACAGCCAACAGCCACCCCGGAGCAGCCGCGTCAGCCTCACCTGCCGGATGCGAGTTTACCCGGCCTGTCGGAGCCGGCTGCGGGGAAGAAACGTCGATCGCGCCGCCAGCGCGCCACCCCACAGTGAGGACTCTTTTTCCGTTGTGGATTGTGGAACTGTTTGTTCCAGGGCAGTGTTTTGTGCAGCAGATAACAATGTAAACAGCCACTCTCCACTCAGTCTCCAGTGTCAGTCGCTCACTCACCGTCAGCTCAGCCTCCAGCGCCCCTTTCAGCTCAGTCTCCGGTGCCACACTCTGCTCAGTCTCCGGTGCCACACTCTGCTCAGTCTCTGGTGCCACACTCTGCTCAGTCTCCGGTGCCTCCAGTGTCACCTGTAGTTCAGTCTCCAGTGCCTCCAGTGTCACCTGTAGTTCAGTCTCCAGTGCCTCCAGTGTCACCTGTAGTTCAGTCTCCAGTGCCCCCAGTGTCACCTGTAGTTCAGTCTCCAGTGCTCCCAGTGTCACCTGTAGTTCAGTCTCCAGTGCTCCCAGTGTCACCCTCAGTGCAGTCTCCAGTGCTCCCAGTGTCACCCTCAGTGCAGTCTCCAGTGCTCCCAGTGTCACCCTCAGTGCAGTCTCCAGTGCTCCCAGCTTCACCCTCAGTGCAGTCTCCAGTGCTCCCAGCTTCACCCTCAGTGCAGTCTCCAGTGCTCCCAGCTTCACCCTCAGTGCAGTCTCCAGTGCTCCCAGCTTCACCCTCAGTGCAGTCTCCAGTGCTCCCAGCTTCACCCTCAGTGCAGTCTCCAGTGCTGCCTGTTGTCCAGGCCCCAGTGCCTCCAGCGTCACTAGAAGGTCAGGCTCCAGTGTCACCAGTGTCTCCAGTGCCTCCAATGTCACCGTTACTTGCAGTTCAGGGTCCAGTATTACCAGATTCACCCGTTCACTCCATGCAGGGAGAAGGCTTTATGTCTACGCAGTGTACTTTTCAGGGTTTAACCGCCATTGGCACAGTTAGCCACTCCAGGGCTTCCCCAGAGGCTGGGTCTCGGTCCCCAGCCGATTCTGGACCCCTGCAGTTTAAGCAGCCCCCTGAGAACCACATCCTGTCAGCGTTGCCTGGGCAGAGCCAGTGCTCAGTGCAGTGCCAGTTGCTTTCGTGTTTGCTAGTGGCCTTCATGGCTACTGGCTTAGTGATGGCTTCTGCTGGAGGGTCCGTGGGACCGCTCTGGCCTTCATCTCGTGTCTCCGCTGGAGGGTTCGAGGGACCCCTCCGGCCTTCGTCTCGTGTCTCCGCTGGAGGGTCCGAGGAACCGCTCCGGCCTTCGTCACGTGTCTCCGCTGGAGGGTCCGAGGGACCCCTCCGGCCTTCGTCTCGTGTCTCCGCTGGAGGGTCCGAGGGACCGCTCCGGCCTTCGTCGTCAGTCTTCGCTGGAGGATCCAAGGGACCCGTCCAGCCTGCAGCGCCTCTGGCTCCCACGCCGCCGCCAGCTGCAGCGCCTCCGTCTCCGGCTTCCACGCCGCCGCCTGCAGCGCCTCCGTCTCCGGCTTCCATGCCGCCGCCTGCAGCGCCTCCGTCTCCGGCTTCCACGCCGCCGCCTGCAGCGCCTCCGTCTCTGGCTTCCACGCCAGCTGCAGCCTCTTCATTCACGCCAGCTGCAGCGCCTCCGTCTCCGGCTTCCACGCCGTCGCCTGCAGCCTCTTCGTCCACGCCAGCTGCAGCCTCTTCGTCCACGCCAGCTGCAGCCTCCGGGTCTTCACCCTCGCCTGCAGCAGCCTCCGAGTCTTCAGCGTCGTCTGGTCCAGCCTCCGAGTCTTCAGCGTCGTCTGGTCCAGCCTCCGAGTCTTCAGCCCCGTCTGGTCCAGCCTCCGAGTCTTCAGCCCCATCTGGTCCAGCCTCCGTGTCTTCGCCTTCAGCTAACCGGCCACTTTCCAGGCCACTGGCCAGGCGCCATCACCGTCGTGGGCGGCCCCCAGACTCCCTTCACCTGAGTTGCCACCGTTGCCTTCCGCACGGTCGGCCTCCGGACCAGCTCCATCACCTCGTTCGCCAACGACGACGCCATTGCCGTCCTCACGGTCGGCCCCCTGAACTGCTTCCACGTGGCCGCCGCTGCCTTCCGCACGGCCGGCCTCCTGAACTGTTTGGGCTCCGGTGCTGTCGGCCCCCTGGCCGACCCCCTGAACTGTTTCCACGTCGCCGCCGTTGCCTTCCGCACGGCCGGCCCCCTGAACTGTTTGGGCTCTGGTGCTGTCAGCCCCCTGGCCGGCCCCCTGAACTGTGTCCACGTTGCCGTCCTCACGGCCGGACCACTGAGGTGTTCTGTTTTGGACTTTGTTTTCTTGGGCTCTGGTGTGTTTCTTTTCTTTTGGTTTTGGGGCTCGTGTTTTGTTTGTTGCTTCCTTGTGCTCCTGTTTTGGGTTTGCCTCGAGCCCTCCGTCCTGGACCCCCGCCGCCCGCCCTGATCGGGTTGTTTGTTGTTTTTTCTGGCTGTTTTGTTTCCTTGTTGGGCTGTCTGGGGCCAGCCTTTGACGGGGGGGTACTGTCATGATCCTGGGTCCGTTTGACCCAGCGTTTTGTGTTTTTCTATTTAGTGTGATTTTGGTTCTGTTCTTCCTCTGTTTAGTGTTTACACTGTTCGGCCCGTGTGTGTCCTTGTATGTGTAGTTCCTGTTTTATTGTGAAGGTCTGTGTCTTATGTCAGTGTGTTCTGTTTACGTTTTCCCCTGCCTCGTCAGTTGTGATGTCTTCCAGGTGTGTTCCCCTCCTGTTTCCCTTCCCCTGATTCCTGGCGTGTGTATTTATAGTGTGTGTTACCTCGTCCTCGTTGCTGGTTCGTCTGTGTGCTTCCCCTCCATCGTTCTGTGTATTTCTCTCCGTGCTCCTGGTCTTTCTCCCTGCAAGGTACCCTCGTTCGTGTTCTGGTTTTGTGTTAGTTTTAGTTTTCCCAGTTTAGCGTATTATCTGTTATTTTCCTCGCCCCCCTTTCTGTTGTGTTGTATTCCACTATTGGTTAATAAAGCTCACCCTCCACTTAAGCAGTCTGCCTCTTGGGTCCATTACTAATCATCACACAGCCTGCCTCGGCACCCCGTGACAAGACTTTAATAAAGCAAACCTCAGACAAGTCATGCCAAACTTTTACCAGCATGTCTCGTGTCCAACGAGGGGGGATCGAATTTTGGATCACTGCTACACGCCATACAAGCAGGGCTACAAAGCTGTCTCACACCCGGCTTTTGGGAAGTCTGACCACAACGCCATCTTCCTCATTCCCCAGTATAAACAAAACATACGGAGGGAAGAAGTAACCACGAGGGAGGTGAAACGGTGGTCTGCCCAATCAGAAGCTACACTACAGGACGCACTCGACGACGTCGACTGGGACATGCTCAGAGCATGCGCAGTCGACATCAACGAGTTTACGGAAGTAGCAGTATGCTTCGTCAATATGCTAGCGGAGGAGATTATCCCCACTGTGAGAGTCACCACATTCCCAAACCAGAAACCGTGGGTGGACAGATCGATCCGCGCTGCAGTAAACGCCAGGACCGCCACCTACAACGCGGGTCTCGGCACTGGCGATATGAGCGCCTACAAAGCGGCCTCATACGGCGTGCGGCGCGCGGTGAGAGATGCCAAACGCCGGTACCGGGAGCGTGTGGAGTCCCGCTTCCACCAGGGCGACACACGGAGTATGTGGCACGGACTACGCACCATTACGGACTACAAACCCAGGGACACTGCGCCGATCAACACCGACTCTGCATTCGCCAATGAGCTGAACCAGTTCTATGCCCGTTTCGAGGTTAGCCAGGCGGCTAATACCATCTACCGCCTGACTGCCGAGGACAGTGACGTCATCAGCGAGAGACCGGTGACCAACTTCGCGGAGCATGACGTCCGAGCGGCATTGAGGAGAGTGAACACAAGGAAAGCGGCGGGGCCAGACGGCATCACCGGCCGTCTGCTGCGCTGCTGTGCTGACCAGCTAGCAGGTGTGTTCACTTACATCTTCAACGAGTCCCTGGCGAAGTCTGTGGTCCCCACCATCATCCCGGTGCCCAAGAACAGCAAACCCTAATCCCTGAACGATTACCGGCCAGTTGCGCTGACCTCGGTAGTAATGAAGGTGTTTGAGAGGCTGCTGAAGAACATCATCTCCTCCTCCATCCCAGACACCACAGATCCACTCCAGTTCACCTACCGACCCAACAGATCCACTGAGGATGCCATCGCCCACGTCCTGCACACCACCCTCAGCCACGTGGACAAGAAACAGGGTAACTATGTGAGAATGCTGTTTGTTGATTACAGTTCAGCGTTTAACACAATAGTGCCCAGCAGACTGTTCACAAAGCTGAGGGATCTGGGACTCAACAGCCGTCTGTGTGCGTGGGTGTTGGACTTCCTCACTGGCAGAACTCAGGTGGTGAGGGTGGGTAGGTGTGTCTCCGACAGCATCACCATCAACACAGGAGCACCACAGGGGTGTGTCCTCTCGCCACTGCTCTACTCCCTCTACACTTCAGACTGTGTGGCCACCCACGGCTCCAACACCACTGTGAAGTTTGCTGACGACACAGTGGTGTTGGGCGCCATCTCCAACAACGATGAGGCGGCCTACATGGACGAAGTGAAGAATCTGGCATCATGGTGCCAGGACAACCACCTCCAGCTGAACGTTGGCAAGACCAAGGAGCTGGTGGTGGACTTCAGAAGGAGTCAGCACAGAGACTACAAGCCCATTATCATCAATGGAGCTCCAGTGGAGAGGGTGCAGTCCTTTAAGTATCTTGGTGTCCACATCTCCTCAGACCTGACATGGGCTGCCCACATTCAGGTCCAGACCAAAAAGGCTAGGCAGCGCCTGTATCACCTACTACAACTGAGGAAGTTCAGGGTCTCTCCAAAGATCCTCAGGATCTTCTATACAGGCGCTGTGGAGAGCATCCTCACACAGAACATGACATCGTGGTTTGGGAACAGCTGTGTGAAGGACCAAAGGGCTCTCCAGAGAGTGATCCGTACAGCAGAACGCTGCTGCAGGATTGCTCTCCCCCCGCTTCAGGACACCTACACCAGGAGATGCCGGACTAGAGCAACGCAGATACTGAAGGACCTGTCCCATCCTGGCAACAAACTGTTCCAACTTCTACAATCTGGTAGAAGGTTCCACATCATCCGGGCAAGGACAGAGAGACTCAAGAGGAGCTTCTATCCTCAAGCCATCCGGGCCCTAAACCAACCAACCCCCCCCCCCCCACACACACACACACACACACACACCCGCCCTGTCACATCATCTATAATTGACTGAGATTCTCCTCCAGACACTCAATTCCTTTAACTTAAAATATGTTTATATTGTCCATTCTGTAAAATAGTCAGATGCCTATTCATATTAATGTACAGAATTCACCTGCTTGCTGCTACTACTGCACATTCACCCAATGTATATACTACATATATATATATTTATAATGTTATTCCTCTACCCACCCACCCCCTTTTTTTTGCACGTCGAGGAGCGTGTCAGGATACATTTCACTGTGTGTTATACTTGTATAACTATGCATGTGACAAATAAAGAACCTTGAACCTTGAACCTTGAACAACAACCACAAAGATGTGGAAACAATCCAAGCCATATACAGTCAACAACACAACTGAGTGACTGATGATGATTAAAAACCAAAAGAGGATAAAGGCAAAGCATCACTCCACATCCAAAATCATCCCACACTCAAACCCACTCCAAACTTTTCAAACATTCCAACAGTGGCATCTGTGATAATAGTGTAATGGCATCTCCCTGGAGACTGGAAGAGATGCATGATGATGTGGCGATGTGCATTAGACAGGGGCAGCAATACTTTTCAGGGCGAGCTGTTCTGGGATTTTACTGGGTGTTGTCCTCTCCAGCAGGACACACCTGAGGAATGCAGTACTGCTACTTCTGTTCTGACCTTGTGCTTTATTTTGCTCTCTCACACACACACTCACAGAGGTGTCACAGACAGACAAAAAAGAGAACAAGGAAAACACACATGCTCTACATTTAGTCGACCACACAAAAGCACACACACACATATATACCTATTTTGGTGGCTCATAATCAAAGTACAGTCCCTACTGCCCTGCCCTACATCCTTCCGTGGTGTAATCCAGTACAGCAGTCCCCAGAGGTGTTCCTGGCATTGAATCTTATTATAAGTACCACACTGTCCAATTATCACTGCTATCAGGAGCCATGTAACACACACACACACATACCATGTGTACTGGAGTTTGAAGAGACTGTCACGTGAAACCTACCACAGTTTTCATGTGATATCAGAGCCACAGGCATGTGGCAGGCCAAAACAGCACTGTTGTCCTTTGTCCTCCAGCCATCCCTTCAACATCTTCGTGTCTAACTCTGTGCTATAGGATGCACAAATCAACGTTTTTTTGACTGCGGTCAAGTGAGCCCTCACTTGCGAAGTCACAGTCAAGCTAGCCGCCCCGTCAGCCGCACCTAAAAGCAGCTGTCAGATGGGTGTAGAGCAGGGGTCGGCAACCTGCGGCTCCGGAGCCGCATGCGGCTCTTTAGTCCTTATAGTGCGGCTCCGCGTGGTTTGGGCAAATAAATTAGAAGAATTTAGCTGAAGTGTATTTTATTTGTGTTAGTTCTTTTTAACTCGTAGTTCTAAATTGGAAGATTATTATGATATTGAAATATAAAAATAAAATTATATTCTATTATTTTTTTCATCGCTCAAAATAAGAGTCACACTCGCGGAAGCCGGTGTACCCGCCGAAACGCCGTGCATTTATCGAGACTTTCAACCCCAGGTAGGCCAATTATGGATCTTCGGATCCACATTATGTCAGCAGCTGTTCTCCACCGTGAACTATGTTAAAGACAAACACCGTTCACGCCTGACAGATGACGGCTTACAGTCCTGCGTAAACTGACTTCTTATAGCCCCGATTTGCGGACTCTGTGCGCAGAGGTTCAGGAGCAGAAGTCCCATTGTAAACAAATCACGGCAGACCCGACGATGTTTCCATGAGCATGCTTTTCAGCATCTCTATATTGAGCCAAGGGCGTAGATTTGGCATGGACGGAAGGGACATGTCCCCACCAATATCCAGCGATTATTGAATTGTCCCCACCAATAATTTGATCTCTTTGAGTAAAGAAAAACAAACCCGATAGAAAGAAAAAAAACGATCTGTCAACGTCTCATTCGCCCAGCAGTGCAGAAAGAGTTAAATTACGTTCTCTACTGGAGTCCTACCTCATGTGACAAATATGGCCAATGTGATTGGCTGTGCCTTTCAGGGAGCTCTGTTTAGTTTTAGCAGCGGCAAGCCTGCGCTGTAAGGACCTGCAAGGAGGAGAGGAGGATGGCAGCAAAAAGGAAGAACCTGGATATAAGAAAGTATTTTTCAAAGAAACCTGTAAGTCATTTAAAGCCAAGTTAACTCATAAAATGTGTCCGTCATAATAACGTTACAGGCTATGCTAGGCTTTGGCCCACATCAGTCAAAAATTGTATGTAACCATGAATAACGTGTTTTGGAAACTAACTGCACAGCAGGCAGCACTATTAGTTACCTCAGTCTCCCAGAGTAGCATTTCTAATTTTGATTGAAACTGTTAGAGAAAACTGCAGCCTCGAGCAAGCCAGGATATTAGTTTACAGAGGCTGTTAAAATTATATGTCTAACGTTAAAATGTTGGTGACACAATAATTTCATCCTAATGGTACTGACATATTCACAGGGTTAATTTTTGAGACAAAATATCATGAGGTAGTCATGATTTTGCAAATATTCCACCTTGTAGTGCAGTTTGCACAAATTGTTTTAAAAATGCACTCACCCTACAAACATTACTGATGAGTCAAGATCTGCACAAATTGACAGAAACACTGAAGCAGCTCCACATTTTATTCTTATTGTCATGTATGTCCTATTTGTCAGGTGACAGAAGAACCAACACAAAGCTCAAAGGTGATACAAGATCACAGGTGAAATTGGATGATGACTTGTTGGTTCATTACTGTATTTGAAGCACATGTGTGACTGCATGTATTTGGAATGTCTCACTGTTATTTATCAGGTGACAGAGGCAGCTCTGCCATGTAGCTCGGACAGAGGTGAAGAGGCGAGGTCACAGGTGACTGACTGATATTTTGGTGCTATACATTAATGAGAGGAGAAGGCATGTGTTTCGCTCCTTCACATAGTGGACATTGAGTTGTTGTGTGGGGCACCAGTAGTCCATGTCTGTTGCTGTAACAGTAGTTCATGTTTAGAATAAAAAATCCCAGCTCACTGAGCTGATCGGGGCAATAGTGTGCCTAAAATGTTGCTAATTTTGCTGAGAGATCTTTTACTTTGTGGTAATCTTAGATGAGTAGTTTTATGGACAAAAACCAGCAGGTCATTCAGTGTTCCCTTAGTGCTGATGTATCAGAGATGTTGTTGTACTATAACTGAAGTAATGTTGTTAAGTCCTTAAAGTCATATTCTTTATTGTCATGACTGTATTTGAAGCTATTTTTATTTTTGTATGATACCTGATTTATATGGAATATGACTGAAGTAAACTAAAACCTAAAATACTTAGTCATTTGTTTAATAGTAATTTAACATTATATAATTCACATATAAAACTATGAATTGTAATTTTAAATGGTTTAAAAGCATGTAGAATAGCACATGTAGGCAAGTATTTCTCCTTTTTTATCAAGAAGCAAAGACAAAAAGGAAAAAAAAAAGAAACAGGGCAGGGTTCGGTGGTAGAATCATCCGTCCCCACCAATGCCAAAACCAAATCTACGCCCTTGTATTGACCACTTTTCACACACGGTTGCTGTACGCATACAGCCGGCTGTAGCTTTTCAGCTCACACCACCAACAACACAACAGCACAGATAGCGCAGACGTAAAGGCAGCGAGGCGTGATTGCGGGTGCCGCTCAGGTGCGTCCGCCTCCCTTGAAGCGGTGCTGCAAACCACGCCCCGCCGCACGCATTAACCAGGTAAAATACATATTTAGGCAGGATTTTGCAAATATCTATTTTTCATTTCATTTCATCTATTTTTATGCTTTCAAAAGCATAGTGCTTTTTTCCAATTATTTTTTAAGAGTCAGGTCAAGGCTCCAACAGCCCAAAGGCGATATAAGGGAGGCGGCTGACAACAGTTTTTGTTTGCTACATGGATCATTTTAGTTCAGGTTGGTGTCTTTCCTTTTGTTATATTTCTTTAAGAGTTCAAAATGTGTTGATTACATAAATATAATTTAATTTTCTCTGTAGCACTTCATGGATTTCATAAGCAGCACACCTTAATTGTTCACACAAAGCATAAAGATAAAAAACAATATATACAGTGTTATCTTCATTTTAGATGTCAAAAAGTATTTGCGGCTCCCAGTGTTTTCTTTTGCGTGGAAACCGGGTCCAAATGGCTCTTTGGGTGTTAAAGGTTGCAGACCCCTGGTGTAGAGTATGGCACCAACACGTGAACATACCTCTCCTATCGCTGCCTTGCAGGCTAAATTGCACCGATTGCTTCTCCACAGCAACCCCAGCTTTCGGGGGTGGCTCATTTAAATTGTAAATTGATTTACCTGACACTGGGAAGGTCAACTTTACTCTCATGACACAACATTATTCTGATAATTAACAGTACAGGAACTTTTCTGGCCGTACACCGCCCAAATAATAAAAAACATAGATAAGATAGCTATCTACTGTTTACCTTTGCTTTAACGATAAAAAACTTCTTGCTCTTCACCTCTCACACGGCAGCGTTATTTACCCATCCAGATCAAAAATACATGTAGCTGTCTGTACTTTGAAAGCTTTTATCCCAGCAGCAGTATAAGGTTAGTGATTCTCTACAAGATACACCTAGGAGTCACCAAAGTGGAGCTCTAGGAGAGACGTCGTCACTTTCAGGGATTTAAATGAAGCTGCTGGGGATGGATCACAAGTCCCCAAAATTCATATCTTCATTTTTCCTCTGAGAATAGATGATCCAAGTAGTGTCAGGCTCACGATAGATGAAAAAACAATTCTGTCATGTGACTGGTCATCTATCATCAGTCTGAAAATATTTCTTTCTACTCCTCCCTGAATCACCACCTTATCATTGTGGAGGGGTGGAGGCGTTAGTGTGTCTCAGAAATCCCAGGGGCCCTGTTGTTGGGTAGGATCTCCCAAGGCAAATTGTTCCTGGGTGAGGGACCAGAAGAAGAACAATTCAGGTGACCACAATTAAAAGCACAACAAAATTACTGGCACCTTGGAGCCAGGCCTAGGTAGATCTTGAGAGAGAGAACCAGTCTCCTGTAGAGGGGCTGGACTCTGTTCAAGTCTGGAGTTGCCCTCAACAAGAGCCAGTTAACAGGAGTAGGTAAAGTCTTGAAGCATGCTCTATCATCTAGGTAAGTAAATCCCAAAGAGTTGATTCTGTTCATCTGGACGTAGCACTTCAATGGGAGAAACATTTCGTCACTCCGCCAAGTGACTTCTTAAGTCTCAGACTGAAGAGTACCAGCCTTCTTGGAATATCTGGATGTGGTCCTAGAAGGTCCCACTCTGCTGTCCTACTGAGAAACTTCAGCACTCATAGAGGGGAGTGATTGAAAGAACACCCTACCCTAATCTGAACCTAAGTGGTGTTCTGTTTTACTTCAGTGCTACTTTATCTGTAACAAACAGAATGTTAGGTGGTTCATAAGTGCACATGGTACCAGGACCCTGTGGGACATAGTTGATCATCAGTTTTGTAATCAGATCTGCAGTCGTGCTAAACGCCCAAATAAAGAGTTGAGCTTTCAGCTGATTGCTTCTTGGTGATGAGTTGGATCAAGTAGTGAGGAAGGATACTGGACAGGCTTGGCAAATCCAGACATGTAGTAAGCGTGCAGACGGACCATCTGGTGGAAGCCCTGGCTGTGTGTGCAAGGTGGTTGGCACCTCTCATGGTGGCAATCTTGAACCAAATGGTGGAAACCGGAGGTGAGTCGAGGAATTAAGCTGAAGGGGGATTCTTATCAGGCTTGGTTTATCTTGGTGTGTCTGTGGCTCTGGCTGAAACCACAATGTGGGAGGAGTTAGGTGAGGCCATGGAATACGACTTTCAGTCAGCCTTGAATGGGTTTTAAGAAACTGTCACGTGACAGGAACATATATACAGTCTATAGTTCAGATGTGGTATTGCTGACTTCAAATGATGATACAGTCTGAAAACTTCCAGGATCCTCAATCCCTCTGATACAGTTAAACAGCTCCTTGATGGCATGGCCCCTGGGGTGGATGAGATTTGCCCAGAGTTCCTTAAACCACTGGATGTTGCAGGGTTGTGCTGGTGACACATATCTGCAAAATTACGTGGAGATGTCGGAAGCTGCTATTGTAGACTGGGGTGGTGGTTCCCATCGTTAAGAAGAGGGTTTGCTTCAAGTTTAGGGGAATCACACTACTTGCCACACTGGGAAAATCTAAGCCAAGGTGCTTGAGAGGAGAGTCCATCCGTTAGTCAAACCTCGGACTCAGGAGGAACAATATTTTTGGGGGGTCCTGGCTCTTTATCCTCTCGAGGTTATTTGAGGGTGCATGGGAGTTTGCCCACATATGTTTTGTAGATGTGAAGAAGCATTCAACCACATCCCTCAGGGGATCCTGTGAGAAATGCTTCAGCAGTATGAGGTGTCTGGCCCATTTGGTCCCTGTACAGTTCTCAGTTCTCAGTTCATACTGGAGGAGTTCACTGCCATCTGTGAAGTGGCAGGCAAGAGAACTGGAGGAGGTAGCTGGGGAGAGGAAGGTTTCTGCATCTCTGCTCAAACTGCTGCACACTCCTGGTCCTAGATAGGCAGGAGAAAATGGATGGATGGATTTTGTCATTCTCTATTGAAGGTCCATGTTGCCCTAGCTGTTTAAAAACAATCAGTCTTAAATAAAACCAGCGTGTTATTCTTGGTTTTGTGCATTGCTGATCATGCACATAAAATCCGGTCTTTAAGTGATGACATGATGAATCCTGCTTCCAGGCCCAAACTACTCTGTGTTAAATAAGGCTGTTGTGTTTTTAACATGTTCTAATGCTTTGTATCTTGTTTTATTTATTCTCAAAAAGCCCCTAAAAACAGTCAGTGATCACTGTCGGCCTCTCTCGGTTTTTATTACCACTATTTACCACTATAGCTCAGTTTTTAAACCCTTACGATGTAACTACAGCCCAGCCCATGCAGCAGTATATTAATGACTAACCTGGTATTGTGGATGGATTATCTCAGTTGTTCTCCTGACTGAAGTTTGGTCCGTTTACAGCATCCTGCCATGCGATTGCATTTGTCCCTAACCATCGGGAACCCTCACGTTAACTTTTATCGAGTGGAAAAAAGTTAGCGTTCATCCTCCAGCTTCACTGTTTATATTACGCTAACATAGCTGTGTCGCTAGCAATCGCGTAGCACATCATTATATACCAGCTAGCCCAACTTCAGTAACCCTACAAACGTCACTGCTGTTTAGTTTTCTGTCTTCATTTATGTTGGAAGTGATAGCAGAGCTGTACGTCTTAATTTGTTTCAGAAATCCCTCTGTCAGAACAGGCTATATTATATTTAGATAGCGATAGCGATAGCGACTAGCAAGCTAACTTCCTGCTAACTTCTAACTCCGTTAAGTTTAATAAATTCCGTTTTCATGGATGCCTGGATGTTAACCTAATTGTTACACCTGGTAAAGCAGCAACACTTCCAATGATCCTCTCTGCTGTCCTCACTATCCGCTGCAGAGACTTCTTTTCAGACCCTCGCTGAAAAGAAGTCTCTGCAGTGGATAGTGAGGACAGCAGAGAGGATCGTTGGAAGCCCTCTCACATTCATCTCCCAACTCTATGACAGACACATCATTCGACATGCGAACAGCATAGTGAAGGACACTTTCCACCCCTCACATGCACTGTTCTCCCTCCTTCCATCTGGCAGATGGTTTTGCAGCATTAAAACTGTAACGACCAGACACTGCAAGAGCTTCTTCCCCCAAGCAGTCAGAGCCCTCAACTCACTACCACAAAAGGACTGATATACACATGCACCTTTACAAACACCTTACAATAGTCATCAAAAGACTCAAAAACAACAAAAACTACCACCTAAATTATATTATATTTGCATATTTTGCAATAATATCCTGACAATAACTTGAAACTGGTATTCAATACCTACTGCACATTCCACTTTGTATTGTCTCTGTCCTGTCTTTGTTTATCTTTGTTTATCGTACAGGTAATATTGTATAGTTAACATTATAGTATTGTATAGAATTGTATAGTTAGTAATTAGTACCTTTTTATCCCGTAATTTTTTCCGAAACTTTGCATGTTATTTATTTGTAATTCCTAGTTTTATATCTCTTGGAGATATATCCTTTATATATTTATAAAGGCACCATGGGGGGCTTAGGGTGAAACAGCATTTCGGTACACTGTATACTGTGTATACTACTGTATTGACAATAAAGCTCTTGAATCTTGAACACTGATCATTTTATTACAGATGAAAGAATTTACACAGTCTTTAACTCTCAGTGATGTTGCAGTGATCGTTTGACTTATGGACCTGCAGCGGAGTTTGGGCCCAGACACGGCTAATGACGTCACACTTAAAGACCGGATATAGAATCCTTACTAATTAGCATGGAAAGAGATCTCAACCATTATTCATTTAAATAAAAGCAACAAAAAAACTCCTCACTAACACAAATAATCCTTCCAAATCAGGATTTACAGTATAATTCTGGAACTGATTCTGCAATGTCTTGAAAATCATGGCTGAAAATGTGGGATTACAATTGTTTTTAAACTGTAGCATCCTAACATCCTAGTCCTGTACAAAAGTCTTGAGCCACTCCTTATTTCTTTATATTATGACAAGAAAATAGGAAATAGGTGTAATAATTTCCTGACACATGTAAACATAGTTGCAGTGGATTCACCATGCAGTGCCATATGTTGATACTTCCATCCATTTTGGGAAAATCCCCAAGACCGCTGGCTGAAATGCAGCCTCAAACCATCCATCAGTCTCCACTATGGTTTACAGATGACTGTAGACACTCACTGTCGTACCCCTCCTCTCACCTCCTCCATAGGTATTGATGATGATTTGAACCAAAAGTGTAGAATTTGCATTCATCGCTCCATCAGACCCACTACTACGGATTTTCAGTGTTATTCGTGTGTATGTTGGCATCCCGCTGTCATTTGCCTTTTCTTCTTCCTCTCTTTTTTTGTTTCCCTTCCCTAAGAATTGCTTCTTGTCACTCACCCGTTGACACCATTTCTGAAGAGGCGACGGAAAACAGTAGATGCATCGTACTTTTGAACGGACGCATCTATTGGGTCCTGCTATTTATTTATTTATTGTAGACAGTTTTGGAAGAGAAAATAAATTGGTCAGATGCAAGGACTGGACTGAAAATGAATGAAAACGCAACCAATGTCCAAATAAAACCTTTAAATGGTCTAAGGAAGGCCTGTTGCCCAAGACCACTTTAATTTGAATGAAGTCTGTCTCCTTGGAAATAAAAAATAAAGAAATCAGAGCCATTGAGTCATAATTATAAAATATTTTATGGGGGGGGGTTTTTTCATTCTATTTTTTCTTCACTAACCCTTGCTCATTCTATGCGAGCTCTAATTATCCCAAAAGGATCTCTTCCACAGGCACAAATACCAGGACACATAAAAATTGATCAATATTTAACAGAAAAGCTCCCACCCTAGTTCTCAATGTTGATTTTTGAAGAAGCAGTCGTTCGGCTGGGTTGTGGAGCTGCTTGTGGTATGTCGCTCCCTCAAGCACAAAGCGACTTCCACATCAAAATGTCACCAGCAACAACAGCTGCTGCTCCGGTGATAGTCCTTTAAAGTAAACTTTCCCCAACTCTCCTGAAAGCACACACATGCATTCACCCACAAAGTGTTTTTAATGAATAAGACAGTGAGTTGGGAGATGGGTAGGAGATGGAGGAATGTGAGGTTGGGTTTGTGCTAGTGTGTGTGATTGTGTATGTGTTTGGGAGGTGGCGGGGGGGACACAAAGAGCTGATATTATAGGAAGAAATCTGTGTGGGAAAGACAGGCAGTCAAACTGTCAGGCGTGAGCGCTGAGACGGAACAAAGAAGAACAGTGGAGACGATTACAGTGGCGAAGCAGAGTGACAGAGGCATGGTGCACACTGATGAAGATGAAGGGAGAACGGGAATTACTCCAGCACGCACAGATGCCAAATACACCAACAGAGACGCACACGCTCGATTGATCAATGCCAGAGAGGAGAAACATCCTGATACAAGGCCTCGTATTCTCATTAGGATGTGGATGCAGAGTAATGACTTAAAACCGCATACACACCACCCAAAAATATTAGCAACCTCTTTTATTGTCCAAAGGATTTTTTTATACCCTTATTTTTCGTAAACATCTGCAGGCTGCTGAGGGAAACATGAAATAAAACATAACACAAGGTAAGCCAGTGGGCTGTAGCAGAGGAAGAACTAGTGCCAGCTAATGCAACAGAGGTGAAACAAATACCGGCTGTTAGACTCACTTGTTGTCTGACCGGGCCACACAGCCACTCAGCCTCATTTATCAATGTCAGCTCCCTTTCAGATGCTTTAAAAAGCTTCTACTGCCATCTTCTGGAGGATGTCACACAAGACATTCCAACTTTGAAGACCCATCTTTGTCAGCCGTATCTTGAGGTTATATTAATTATTTAATTTAACTAAATAATAATAAATGCACATAATTAATAATTATATTTCACATTTCGAGAAAATCAAATAATCCACAAAAAATCACAATTTGAAGACCCAGTTGATATTGTTTTAAAGAGGTTAAAATATTCTTGTAAGGCTGATTTTAACTTTCTGATTTGCAGTTTCAAATATTTTAAGGCTGGATTTTGGTTACCCTATGATTCTGGAGGCTTCCCACGATGCACTGTGTGTTTCTTCTTCACTGACCTTTGTTCACTAATAATCGTTGGTTATTATTAATGTCTGGCTCTCCTCCACAGCCAGTGTCTTTGTCCTGTCTTGCTTCCCACACACTCAGCTGGTTGCAGCAGATGTCTCCAAACCTGGTTCTGCAGGAGGTTTCTTCCTGTTAAAAGGGAGTTTTTCTTTCCCACTGTCACCAAGTGCTTCTCATCTGATTTGGTTTTCAGTAATATTGTAGTATCTTTAACTTACCATATAAAGTGCCATCAGGCGACTGTTGTTGTTATTTGGCGCTATATAAATAAAATTGAACTGTTTTGTCTTGTTTTATAATTTCATGTGTGTTTATTTTTTTGCTTGTAAATAAAAAATTGATTGTAAAAATAAATCACAGCACCGCGATACAGTCTATAGTAATGTGATATCTTGTTCGGGTGTGAGGCATGTGGCATCCAGCAGTGAGATCTGCAACATCAAAAATGGTGGTAGAAGCATAACTTTAATGGGGGCAGGAGGTTAAAATGATTTTGACAGTTTTTATGTCCTGTTTACCACAGAAATGAAAATTTCGATAATGTGTTGCTGAGTTATGGGACTTGCTTTTGGAAAGAGTCAGCTTAACCTGCTGATGGTCTTTAGTAATGCTTGACAAGTTCCACCTTTACACTAACTTTTCACTGGCTAAGACTTGAACAGCAGTCATGATGGCTGATGTAACATCTATATATGTAATATTTACTTGGCAGTGAACATCAGAGCAGCAGCACAGGTCCACTGACAGCTGACACATGTGTAAGTAACACTTTACCAGAATTTACCACTTTTACCTATTGCCAATTTCCAATCACCATTTAAACTAACAAGCATTTTTAAACATGAACTGACCTTAAAATATACAAAAATGTCTGTTTAGAACCTAAAAGGCTCCATGCAGTCATTAGGAATAATGTGTCTCACAGTGCTTTCCAGATGTCTGTTGTCAGCCTCTTTTTTCAGAGCAAGAATTTCTGAGCAAACAACTGAGTAACTGATTCTTAATCCCCATTTGTCCAGTAACAATATTTTAAAACTAAACTTTTTTTTAATAAATTGCATTAAAGTAATTAAAATAAAGAATCCCCATCCATCGGATATCACATGAAGACATTACTTTATTAATAAACCAGCAAGCAAAGCATGTCAAATACAATAAAAGGATGTCCTGAAACAGAGACGGGCATGTATAAAAACCCAAAATAAAAAGATAAGTGGAGTTGGGCTTGCTAAAGCCTTGCCAATGGTTGTAAACAGTGTTACAGTAGGAAACAAGAACAATGAAAAAAACAAATGTGCAGAGTTGTGCTGAGGTTGTAGTGTACATCCACACAATAAAGACATTCACATGTGTCAAGTAGAGCGCAGGGACTAGTCTGCATGAAGTACTGCAGCAACAGAGGATGAGTAGGAGTAGAAGGTGCTGTACTGTTTGTAGGTGGTGCTCAGGTTGATTCCAGTCTGACTCCAGTTAGACAGTGGTGCTGTTGTGGCCCTACACTGGGTAGCAGAACACAGTTAATGCTGGTTATGGGTTAATATTCTGCCCACCTCTCTTAAACCTGACATTTCTGAGAAAAAAAACATTTTTACTGTTCACTGTGGTACAGACTTGATTCCCTTTGTGTTCCCTTGTTTGTAGAGAAAAAACTGGTTATATTTTGTGCGTATGTCGCAACAACTGGCCCCACGCATAAGGTCAAATGCGTGGGATAAGCAGGGGCCAGTAGGAATTTACGATGAGTCCAACAGATCTGTATCCCCAACACAGATTTTTGTGAAAGCTTAAAAGTAATTTAAAAAGAAATAATGCACTCTAAATGATCCTTATGCTTCAGCTCAGCTCTGGTGTATCAGCTCTGTCATCAGGATTTACCCCCCAGGTGACCCAACATCAACTACGAATCCTTCAAAACACGACATATGTCGTATGTGACCACCAGAGGGCCACATTCCATTACTTTCAGCCAAATGCGTGTAAACTGCTGATAACATAACTTCTTCTTTAAATCCAGTATTGCAATTATTTTATGTGATAAAAGCTATTTTAGATGAATTTGATGGCATAAATATCTATTTATGTCAATGTTTCCAGTTCTGACCCAACCACCACTGTGTGGATCTAGACACTAGCGAGTCAGTGAATTTGACGGGGCCCTGATGTACTCAGGTGACATGTTTGAAGATTAATAAGGCAGGTGTCCCTCTCCACATCTCATACACACTCACATCAGACGTGTCCAAATATTTGTAGCTGATGCAGAGCAGAGCCCTCTACTCGCCAAGCAGTTTTAAACTTTTATTAATCTAAAAGTAATTGTTGAACCAAATGTATGCTGACATCAGGATGGTTAATAGTTACACTGTAGTGAGTTTTACTACTTTTACCAGGACACCTGCTGCAAACACCCAGATTTCTGCCTTAATGACAAGTTATGCTTTCAAATTATATTACTGGAATGAAACTGTCTTTCACAGAAAAGTTGACATTGTTCTATAAATTAAGGCTTGTATTCCCCAGTGATGCAGAAAACATATGGTTTATTTGTTTTGAATCATGTTGAAATCATTGATATGCTTCTCCTGACTCGGCCTCAGTCCACCCTCAGATTTAGAAACATTACAGTTCTTTATATAAGAAAGCAAGGTGGCAGCTGCTGGCAGTGAGACGAGAACAACACTGGACTTTATTTATTTACAGAGCTCTTACTGGCAAACTTCATGGGAATATTGGATGTGTCTTTTTCTTTATATTTCAACTTCACACTATACTTGGTACCAAGACTGTTTAGTGATAAATCGATTATGGACATTTCCATCATACTTGCTTCTTTCAGATGCATTTTGTTTTATTCAGTTTCTATCTGTTATCATTTTATAGATAATTCAAGAGGTTTCTTTATATTATTTTTATGTTATGAGTGAAAGTAAATGTTTTCATGTGTGTTATAATCAGGGGGTCCTTGTAAAAGAGAGCCTGCTCTCAAAGCCTTCCCTGTTTAAATAAAGGTATTTTATATAGACCACAAATAAAAGATCTGACAGACTGCGTGATAAATATGTTTGCAGTAAAAACTGGTCAAAACAGTTTGTGTAATCTCAAAGTCATCGCTCATAGTGACAAACCAATGAAGAAGTTTTTTAGTGTTTTAGCTCATTGTTTTGTTTTTTTCTAACCCATTTCCTTGAGCGCCTATCGACTGTCCTCACATAGTCTGCCCGGCTTACCTACAAGTTGACGGCGAGCACTATTCGTCTACCTGATATTTTTCATCGTTATTTTAGCGGAGACCAAAACAGAGCTTATGTTTGTCAAATGGCCACAGCGATAAATGACTGTGGCTCCTGAATATTCTGGACTTATAGTAAACATACAACTCTTTGCTCATGACATGAGAAAATATCTCAGGGTCGTGTCCATAATGCTGCCAAACAGTTGGTGGTTCAAAGTATCGTTTTTTTCCTTCAACTAGTGCTGACTCGACATTGTTAGTGTTGTCCTTATAACATGACCCCAGGTTGGTGCTTTCCCTGTTCATTTCCAATGTTTTTCATCACATATATCTGCACACAGGTTAAATTCCTGTTATGAATGCATTCACCAAGACTTCGGTTCAGTGGCTGACCCTAATCTAGTCGATATATACTATAAACATACACAGCAGTTGCAGCATGCTGTGGAGGTAGGGGCTGAGGGAGATTTGGTTTAACTATTGATTAAGAAAATTCGGTAATCTCCACGACAGTGTGACTTCTGATTTCTGCTGACATGGGATTGCATATGTGAAAAGTCTTTTAGTGTGAGCTCACTGTTAGGTTGAACTATTGAACTTCATATTGACTGAGGGGAGATGTAGGAGCTTGGGTTTTGACAGGAAATGAGCTAGCGTAGATAAGTGAGTCGGGGGGCGATACGGAGAGATGGTCAGGCGTTCCTCACAGGCAGAAGTCAAAGGTCAGGTCGGACTTCCCCATCTTCTGTCTGTATACCGCATCAAACTTTTCATTCATAGACACTGTGAAGATGTCTTTCCACAGACCAACGCGACCTACAGGGAAATGGAGCGTAGTTAGGATTTTAATAAGCACTGTCTTTATTTGTGCTCAAAACACCAAAACTTATTGAGCGTATTTCTGCTGCAGACTGAATGCAGCCCGGCACGGCAGTGACTCACCAGCTGCAGTGTGTATGTGACAGATCAGACTGACTGTCAGCTCTCTAACCTATAGCAGATCAAACACCAGACTTCCTTAGACTAAAAGGAAAAAAAACAGATGGAAAAACATAGAACAAAAACAGATGACAGAAACTGTAAGTGAACATAAAAAACTAAATATACACATAAACAAAAATGATAACAAATAAGGAAACAAATGTAAAACACATGTACACTCATGTGAAAAACCATGTGCAGGGTGCACATAGTTTTTCTGTTTCTGTAGGAATTAAGTAGCTTCAGAAAGCACAATTACAAAATGGCTTGTTTGAAAGAAGCCTATTCTCTCTAAAAAGAATCTGACCGCATTTGCAAAGCTCTCTCCAAACAAAGGACAAGAGATCTGGAACAACGTCCTTTGGACAGAAGAGACCAAGTGGAAATCCTCCAAGCATAGCAGTGGAGAGGTGATGATTGGGTTTGTTATGCAGCTACAGCACCTGGACTTGTTGCAGTCACCGTGTAGACTTATTGTAGAGTCAAATGTGAGGTTGACAGCTAGAGCGGGGCCAAAACTGGGTCATGCAACATGAAAATGACTGGAACAGAAAAGAGTCAAGGTCTTGCAATAGCCCAGTCAAAGTCCACATCTCAAATTGATTGTGGAAGTACCTTAAGATAGCTATGCATAAACACAGTTCCTCCAACCTCAATGAACTGAAACAATGACATGAGGGAGTAGGCCAAATTTCCTCAACTATTGAAGGGACTGGAGGTCACACAGAAAACAGGGGACACTTCAAGTTACTGCTGCTAAAAACAGTCATGATAGATATAAATCATTCTTTTCTTTTTCATATCACTGTACATGAAACTCATGAAAGGTTCAATCAAAACAAACACAGTCACATCCTACACAACACTCCAGTATTAAAATACAGTCTGCAGTGAAGGTTCAGACACACTGGTGCTATAATGTTTTCATCAAAATAATGCATTATATAATAATCCAAAAATGTTCAATCACATAGTCATCTGTTCTTCTGATCTTTTTTGCTAAAATGTTCAAAAAAGTCATCCAGGTAACTTTGGCACAACTCTCATTTTTAATTTAACCAAAACAAATGAACTTAAATTAACACCATAACTAATTTAACTATAACTTGGCTCTGTTTTCAAACCATCGTCATTCCTACAGTTGAATCACATCATCTTGTTTTCTTCTGTGATAATTTTGATAAAGTTAAGCTTTAAATTCTTGGGTCCCAGTCACACAGACCTGGAGATCATTTGGTGACCACATGGAACTGATTAAAAAATGAAATTCCCCTACCAGCTGCAATGTGTTGCTAGCAGTTGCTGTGATTGATTGTTGAGCTCCAGTCACAGAGCCTTGGTAGCTATCACCTATATCTGTCATAGAAGACACTGACTGACCCACAAGCACACACTAACTACCTGCTATGTGATTATGAAACTATGTAGTGTGTGAGGCAAACCGGAAACATCTATCGATGAGAGCTGTACTCATTTAAATGCCAGTATTAGCATTGTTAGCAGGCTCCTGTTCGTGTGTATCTCTCTTTGAAACCATATTTTTAATATTTGGTCATATTGAGAAAACACCAAACCTTTAAAATAACTATCTTAACATCAGCACTTGATGTGCATTAATAAACCAAGCTCCGCCCCTTTTATTTTCCATGAGAGGAATTAAGATTTTTCTCAAATGTATATGTTTTTCACAGAACTTGTCTTTTCATTAATCAAAGAATTTCCCATTCACTTGTTTAAAACCCAGTATATAAATAATTAAACATAGTATTTGCCTCTTAAATGCTAGCTTTCAATGTTAACATTTACTGATCAGAGCTGTAGACCTGATGGAGCGATCAGCCCATTTTAAATAATAAATTCACAGTTAGCTTAATCATTTACAGTTCAGTTGTCAGTTTAAGAGAATTTCATACAGTAAAGTTAATAAAGATGAAGCGAGTGATCAAAGCTCTCATTGTGATAACAAGGGTCACATTTAATAACACTCTTCTTATGGCATCAAAAACCTGCTTTCAGGGTTTGTGAACATCATGGGACATTTCCAAACCTGCACCCATAGAAGTGTAAAGTTCTTTGGGTGATTTACAAACATTGTGCTCATTTATGTAGACGCAGTCAGCTAATTTCACTAATTACCAAGAGCAGCACAGAATAGAGGCTCAAAGATGAACACAATGAATAAAGGGGTAATTAATGCCCTAACTTAAATCATACCATGTGCGATTTTTACACTGGTGTCTTTATGAAAACACATTTAAGATAAATGAGAATCATTATGGTTCTCTGTAAAGGTGAACTCCTCTGTTAGGGGGGCTGTGTGAGGTCCTGAGGACTGAGACTCAGGTGGAGTGCAGGGTTTATCCTAAACTCTGTGTAACACCTGCCCTTTGCTATGTGAAGACCTACTGTCAAGTCCCGAGTCGTATGTGTTATAAATCACTGACTACATGAGTTAAAGTAGTGTTGTGCACCAAGAGCTTTGACTGACTGAATTACTAAGAAACTAATGTTAAGTAGCCTTGTGCTAACCTGTAGTGTAAAGTATTGACTATGACACTGCGTGATGATCTAAACTCCTGAAACAGAAAGGTGTTTCTCTTCATAAAGTCCCAATCTCATTGTAATGTCATTATAGTTTACATAAGGAACAACTTAGGTGTGTATGTATTTAGCTTGTATCAGATTATTAGTCCAGCTGTAAGATATATTATTAGTATTAGGTAAATTTGCATGACCTACTTAAGCTTTTGCTCTGTTTACTACAGGTCAGTGACCTGAGACTGGACTGCATACACAAACTCTTGCAACATAACTATCATCTCTAGGGACATTAATAACTAACCAACACAAATCAATTTAGTTATCCCCCCTTAAAAAATGTTGTCTATAAGCTCAGTGTACATTAAATAATCTATGGTGTGTTTGACTTTAGGAAATGTGTAATTTGCAATGCTACACATTTCCTTTGCAGCGGTAGAGAGTTATAGTCAGAGATTTAAGTGTTGTCTCAGTTTGTCTGCACTAGTTTGTATTGAATTTGACCCCAAATATGATTAGCTTTGATTATTTGCATCTTGGCCTCTGTCAGCTACACATCTCTGAGTCGGAACAGAATGAAAAACAATGAAACTGCTACAAACAAAAAAGTTTGAACACACCTACATGGAGCATTCAGAAATCGAACTACACAATATTGTAGTATCACCACAAGATATTTGCTCAGTTAACAAGGAGGTAAGCACTGTAAGAAACTAACAACTCTCAGCAAACAGCTCAGAGCAAAGGGCCAAAAAGATCTGACCCGGCTGCTACTTTCTTTAGTAGCATTAAGTAGCATTAAAGGGCAGTGATTTTGAAAGAGAAGCTGCTATATAATTAACTTTTCACTGACGTGAGCAACACATAAAATTCCATTCTCCTCCACTGCTTTGGGCATTTGGCAATCCTACCACGATGAGCTTACCCAATCTTCTACCAGGAACTGCATTTGTTACACTTATTCATGGAAATGTAAAGTGGGCAATGTCCTGGAAGATTTGTGTTTTCCTGGGACTCTTTCTTGTTTGCAGCATTTGTTTGAATTTGTTCTTCTGTGTTCTTCACCGGTAGGAAGTCATTAAATTGTCTCTTATACTCTCCTTATGTTTTAGGCACTGAGACATATAATTATATCATGAACATTTCAGTAGGATATAATGTGATATTTCACACTTCTTACTACACACAAACATAATGTAAACAATGGGAGGGATTGCTTTAGGTTTAGTAACTGTCCCAAGTGTACTTCTCAGAGCAGCAGCGCCAATCTTCACAGTAGAGTCTGATTCTCCTGCACTCTGTTCCTCTGCATACTCACAGAGATATCAGTGGGGGTGGAATGGACCCTTTGGTGGGTCATTTCTGGCCTATAGTCTGTGAACCCCTGTTCTAAGATGTTACACAGCCACCATTAGCTGGGACATATTACAGTTTCTTCCTCTGTGCTTGGATTTTCTAAACCAGCAAGTATGTCCTGTTTTTATATTGGTATTTATGTGTTACCCTTAGCCCCACTTGAAAAACAGTTCATAATATTACAAATAATAGATACAAATATAACATCTATCAGACACATTTCATTTTCTCCTGATTAATCAACTAACTAATTGCATCAAATATGGTCCGTGGTATCCGTGGTACAGAGGACCCAAGAAGATTGTGTTGCAGTATTTGTGAGTGCATTGAATTGCTTTATTAGTCTGTAACTACTTGTGTTTGTTTGTTGCACCCATACAGTTTATGGAGACAACTTGTGAATATAGCTTCTCTAGTGTTAGCTCTTAAATTAGCACAGCTCCCTCTGCTCAGAGTGGAGAGTCCTAACCCTATGGGTGATGTCTCAGTCGGTATGTGCATGTTTTATGCTGTCTATGCCCAGAACAAAATAAGCCAACTTAGCAGATGAAAGGGACTGAGCTTTTCCTTTCCTCTCCCGCTCACCTCTGCACATGGACAGTGCCTCTGAGTTGCAGCACTGCTCAATGAGCTGGTTGCAGCTCTCCACCATGCCCTCCAGCTGAGCCTTGTCACAGGAAACACCCAGGAAACGTGCCAGTTGCTCCACTAATGTCCCCAGATCCTGAAGAGAAGAGGAAGAAAAAATCTATGAAAGCAAATGTAACAAACAAACACAGAGAAAATGTTTTGTTGTTAAAACAACGCTCATGTGTGATTCTGCTTTCTTAATCATGGCTAGAGAAAAAGTGTCCACACATTCATTCTGGAGATTCGTTGTTAAACTTTTGTTTTTTTGTTTTTGATTTTTTGTTTGGTTTTTTTTACATTTTGTTCTTAGTCAGTCTGTTGCATTGTGTTTGGTTAGGCTTAGCCTAAACAGGGCCATCTCAGAAACTCTCTGTTTCGATACAGGCTGAAAATTTTCACCCTATGTAAGAAAAAAAAAAAAGGCATAACAATAGAGCATAAAAAAGAGCATACATGTCAAATAGATAACAAAATAATGTGAAATATCAAAAAACTTATTATAGAAACACATTTCTATTAAAATGAGTGCTGTCAGCGTTAATCTCGTTAAAATGACGTTAACGCCATAACTACATTAACGCGGCGAATCTCCGTTAGCGTGGGGCTGCACAGCCTTAACGCATTAGCACGGTTAGCTCGTTAACGCGTTAGCGCCATCCATATTTTTGGTTTAGTTGGAAATATTCAGTGCTTCTTGATTTTTAATCGATTGAGTTCCTTAGTCAAACTACTAAGAGGGCAAAAACTATGTTCAAGGCCAGAATTCCTCCTCAGAAAATCCAGGCAGCATAGGAGCAATTTCCCCCTAATTTACTGCCAAAGATACACACAAAATTCAGTAAAGTCATCTGTCAGGGGCAGACAGCTGGGTGTAAGTTTCCATAATTTTAAAAACATGAACTAGCAAAAAGATGCTAAAAGTGCACAGGAAGCAGTTGTGATATTACCTTATACATGTCTTCATATTTCAAGAAAAGGACATTAGAATCCATACGGTGTTCCCAAAATTCCTGAACATGTTCAAACCAGGAACCATATCCCACTATAGAGGAAAAGTATCAATCAGCGAGATACAGGGACTCGACAAAACAGGACAGGGCTTCTATGGAGTGGATTACATGAAATGTCCAAATCTTCTATTAATCTATATACTCACGTTTATCATTCATGAAGCGCCGGCAGAATTCCTGGAAGGTTCCCCGGTAGCTCATAGTCCTGAGAGAGCGGTGAAACTGGTAGTAGGATACCACCAAATCCTTAGGGTTTCGAGCCATGTAGATCACCTGGAAGAGGCCAACAACAGTACTCGCTGTAAATGGGAAGTATCACGCCAAGGCATGTAACAGACACGCTGGTCCACCGTGTCCATCTCATGGACAGAAGCTGCATTACCAGCAGTGGGAGATAATATATTTAAAGTCTGTATTGAGCAAAAGACGTATGATGTACATTTCAGGGTCCTTAAACGTCAGAAACGATAAAGCTAGGCAGCTAAAACGTATCTACATGTAAAAGTGTTAATAATGTCTAAACACTTTCCTGTGATTATTTTCATGTTGGCTTGAAATGGAATTTCTCCATCTGATGTTTTACTGCAACTCCTGCATGTGTGCACATTTACTGGGTTGATATATTACCTCTGTGCTTTAGTGAAATAAAAACGACTGTTGAATCTCCCTGTTTACTTGTTGATTTGATGAACTCAGCCTCTTAGAGAACTAACCTTAGCCTCTCCATTGTGCATGGCTGTAGGGAGGAATCGATAGGGAAGATGGCTTTTGATCAAACGAGGTGACGTCAGCTCCTGTGGAAAGACAAACACCGTCAATCTGCGGTTAACTATTCCCATCATATCCTACAGAAAACTTGTGCAACTCTGTACATTTGTCCAAGAAATCTGTAGCTACGACACGACTAAGTGTTTGAGTTTTAGCCAGTAGAGTGTCTCATATAACATTTTTCTCCCTCGTAAATGACCCTGGAAGAGGTCCTACAGTAGTTCCTCCAATAAAAATCTTACTAACACCAGATGAGGTCATTGTTATTGGTGATGAAACAAAAACAAACCAAACAGCAGCCTAGTAGACAAGATTTTTAACTTTCAAGTGTCCATTTGGAGTCTCAGCTCAGTTAAAACAGTCTATCTGGGAGGTAAAAGTGGGGTTTCATTTGCAGTAATGCAATTTTCAAACTTTTGGTAGTTATTTGATGATTTTGCTTTGTATTATCTTTTCTAAATTATCTGCATTCATAAGCAGTGATGGGTGCACATAACAGTAAGTCCATTAACATGGCTACAGTGGAAGGCCAAGTTAGTAGACTAGATTTTGCATTGTTTTGCCAGATCAAATAACTCGTCTGCTGCCTTGGTTAAGGTGCTGAGTGTGTGCTACTGTGATGTCAGCGACTCACTCTACCTGTATGATGTCCAGCCCAGGTTGCGGGTATTCTAAAACAGGCAGCTGTTCATCAATGTTCATAAGGCCAATCTCATCAGGGTCCGCTCCCTGACTCACTAGATACACGACTTCCTGAAGTAGACTGGTGCCTGCAATGACAAAAAAGACAATTCGGGGAACAATGACAAAAGTCAAACTGCAGCATGAAACAGTGAAAGTTGCTGGATCCACAGTTGATGAGCTTGGATTAATTCAAACTAACTGTTGCCTAAAGACAGAGGTGGCAAATGTCTTCGTGCTGCAGCACAGAACACCCAAACACTGTCTGAGGTCTTAATTCAGCCATGGGAACTCAGTGAGTCAAATGTAAAAGTGTGTGCGTCGCTAAAAGACATCTTACTGTTTCCACTTTTTCAGTCACCCTAATCAATTACACTGTAACCATTTAATCACTAGTTACAAAACATGACCCTTCTCACATTATTAATGTCTTATTTGTTGCCAGTCCAAAGATTTATGGGCAGTCTGGCTCGTTTGGTTTGCAGATATGCTTTGATGTGTCAGTCCAATCTGACATCCTATGGTGCACTCTGATAGGCTGCTGCAGATCACACCATGTGAAACTTGAAGGACACCTCTCCATTAAACTATGGAAAAAGTCAGCATTTTAACACAGTGCGATCAATTTATCCCAGCTTGTTTCTTAATAACTTAAAGGCTTGCCAGTGTTCTACATTACAGGGTGATATGAATATATGAATATGACTCCTCACACTTAGAGAAAAATTAAGTGAATAACCTCAAGTTAGCCACATACTGGCTTTGAAACCTCATAAACTGCATAAGAAAGTTTTCCAGTAAAAGCTTTCTCGTTCTAAAAGAAAACTTTTATAACACATTAGTATCAGTTATGGAGTGTGTTTCACTCCTGAAAGGGTTCAGTTGTATTTGATAGATGAAAAAAATCATTTGCAGCTTACAACTAAAAGTTAAAAAAAAAAAAAAAAACTCTACCAGGGGCCTGGGATACAAAGATGAACAGAGAACACTGTTTATAATAACTCTGAGTCTCAAATGATGGATGATTTTTACTTGTATTCAATTGCACAACAGTTTGGGGTCATTTTGAAAATCTCTTTTTTCTTAAAGTACAAAAGAATCACTTTTTTCATCTAATTTAGCAACAAAGAATGAAAATAATTTGTCAGAAATTCTAGAGATTCTGCAAAAAAATCATAAAGAACTCATTTTTATGGAAAGCATTAATTTGCCTGCACAGAGTGGATAGATCAACCTCAGCTTGAATGCAGATCATGACACATTAAACAAGATAAACTAATATAAAATGATTTTGTTAACTGAAACAGTAAGTCTTGGTGAAAGATGAAAACTGGAGCCCATCATGTGACTGGATTGCACCAGCAGCAATGGCAATGAGTTCATTATCAAACTGGATCTCCATTCTATGATGTCATTCTATCATGCTGTGATAACTGGTAACCAGGACGGATTACCAGTTTTTAGTACAATGTGTTTAACGGTTGAGCATGTAAGCAGCATAAGTGCTTAATGTTTCAGTCACATATCTGCTGTGACTGAAACATTAGAAACTGCTTGGAGCAAATACTTCATGCACACAGGCGCCTATCAGGCACCTTATTGTCTGCACCTGGGGTACCAGAAGCTTAAAACAAGAGTCAAAAGCAGAATAAGCTGTTTGTCATTGCCAGAGAAGATCTGACAAGCTTTTCATAGGCACAACTCACGTACTCAACTTTGTATTTTTCTTGCAAATGTTGCACAATTTGGGGGGAAATAAACAGGCTCTCCAATGCCAAGAAGCATTGTGCTGAGTTTGTGTTATATTATGCTTGCATTTATATCTGTTTCTTTATTCTGGGTGTATTTTTGTTAAATTTTGATCCAGATCAGTAGCAGTTTTGAATTTAAATACATCACAATGCGTATTTCATACCTCCTTCCTAGTAAAAAAAAGTCCTTGTCTTTATTTCAAATTCTTCACTTGATTGTAAGTGAACATATGGAACGTATGGTTAGCATATGGATATTATGTTTGGAAGTTTCACTCATCATATGTTTAATATGAGACTTTGATACTGGATTCCCATAAAGCTGATGGAAATGCTAGAGACAGATTAAATAAAGAAAGACCAAATCAATGTAGCAGAAACTGAGATAGAGTTTCTAAATGGATGGAGCATACAGCTGCAGGATACTCGGGAGCACATTGCAGACTCTCCCAGCCCACTTCTTTCAAACTCTGTTGGTTTTCCAGTCTTTCTAACTCCTTTAACCATGTGTTAATTTTTACCTAAAGTTACCTAACGCATGTTTTAAGGAAAATGAACAGTTATGGCTGAAAGACAGTTGTGGTTTGAAAAGGGGAAACAAATCCCTGATAAAAGTTCAATATGTTTGTGGAGCCAGACCTCCTGGTTACACTAACTTCATGGATCTATAACAGTGCAAGGATACAGTATGACACATGAAACAGACCTAAGTAATATCATATCGCTCACCCCCTCCCTTTGGTTTATGGAATGCTGCTAATCCTATTGGCTAAAATGGTCACATGTAAGCCAATGGCATCATAGCTCTGCAGCACCCCAGCCATGTGGCCTGACATGTGCTTTCTTTCTCCTATGCACCAAAGGACTACAGATATATAAAGCTTGTTTAAGCTTAAAAAGATTGCTTGGATGCACAAAGTTGTAACTGGTTAAAATGAATATTTGCAGAATATTGCAGAGAACCTCGGGAGACCCTCTGCATGCCAAGGACACCAAGTTCAGCTCAAACATGCACTGTTTTGGTGTACAAATGTGAGGGGTCATTCCCGATCCTGCTGTGATAAACTTATGAAAGGGATCATTCTTGGCATCTGTGACTGCTGTTCCCAATAATTTTAGCTCTGGTGACCTTATCAAATGTCACTGGCTCTAATCCAGGGGGGAAAAAGCACTACTGTGAAATAACACCAGTGTTCTCCGGAGATTTCTGAGTCTGTGCTTTAATTCTTAACTAATATGTGAGTGTGTTGGGTTAACCAAAATAGAGCAGTAGCAAGATCTGAGAAGACATCTGTGTCAAGTGCCTCTGTGGCTTATAGCTATCTGTAACACTCTTCTATGCATGAATCTTTCCAGATGTACACTGTAGGTGTGTATAGGGTGGTTAAAGCAGCAAAACAAAATGAAAACCACCCCTTTTAACATGTCATTGGTCCAGAGTCCCGTTAATCGTACATTATTACATTTTATTATAATACATTATATTATTATAGCTGAAGCTAATTATCTTTATGTAAGTAAGTCTTATGTTGTTTATGATGTTTCACACACTTTAATGAAGGTGTAATAAAGCAACAGTTATGATCCCAAAGTATTATATATACAATTCTGCATAATAAGTACATTAATTTTAGGTAGTAAAACTATATTTTGCTTATAAAACCTTATATTAAATTAAACCAATACTAAGTAAAATTCGATTTTTACTTAAGTAAAGGTTCTGCTTCATTGGCAAATGCATTTATGATCAGATATTCTGATTCCTTTGGGCCCCATCAACCACCCTGTGCCAAAAACTTTCAAAATATCCCCAATGGTCACCACCCCGTCCATTGGGTTGCTTTCCTCTGCTGTGCTATATAGAAATGCAACTAAACTCTGAATATTCAAACTCCTTCTGGCCTTCTGCAAGCACTGCTCCAGCTGCCCACCACCTGTCACATGACCGGACCCACCCAGCGCACAGCAGGGCACGATGCATGCAGCAGCGCTGCGCAAAGACACTCTGAGGATAGATGTAAACACCAACTTCTAGAAGTGCTCATGCGAGTGAGGTGGATGATGAAGGCCACAGTAGTTGTGGAGGCTGCACTGATGTGCTTCAGCCAGCCATTAATCGATCTAATCAGTCTGACTCATTCATTTGCTGGTATTTGATTATGAAGTACGGGCTGCTGCTGCTACGTGTGCATGCTTGATAGAGGCCTATAAAAAGTAGTACTACTGCACAAGCATCATAAACAGATATCGTCATCCACCCACTGCTATTAAGTGAACGGATTTGCAATTCTCACGATATCGTGATACCTGCGTGCTACGCAAAATGAACCCTGTGACTGATATTAGATACGGGCTACCTGTGTATTCGTGTTTTATTCGTGTTGTTAAACTTTAATAATAACAAGAGAGGCCTGCAGAAACTGCTGCAGTAGCAAACAGCAAGAAATGCGAAGCCACGAAGACACTCGTGCACAGGGTGATGTGGTGGCTCGTTTACCTGACTTTGGGTACGTGACAATCCATATGTCGCTACTTCTAAGGGAGAAGTTGGCGATCTCCTCCATCTTTCCTCTGCAGAAGGGCGGCAGCCGCACTCCATCAAACTCGAAGTATTTGCTCTCAAACTCAATCGGCGTGCTCGGCGTATCTGCCTCGCTCTCGGCCATCGTCGAAACGAGCCGCCAGTGCAGGAAAAAGAAAACGCGCACACCCACGTGAACAGCTTTGTGTACGTGTGGTTTGATGAATTTAAAGGTAAGAAGATGATGACCGTGATGAGGTTGCTTGAAACAGCGCTGCTTTGCGTCGGGATGCTGTGGCTCGCGGCAGAGGGCGGAGGAGTTGACCCTCAGCCAATGGCGTAACAGAGAAGTGATGTAATACGCGTGCATGAGAACCAGCATCAGGACCACTCAGCAGGCACGAGGATGCGCGCGCCCTGCAGAAGCAGGAAGGATGTTTCCAAACTTGTTCACAGACAAAACAGAACTATTGGGCTATGAGGCCGGTGATAATGGCTGCATGTTGTGTTGAAACAGCGTGACTTCGGGTGCAGATTGCATGGAGCCAAACATAAAAAAGAAAACCTGCTCCAGACCGCAGTGACCTGAGACTGGTGCACTAACACCCCTCTCAGCAAGACAACGACCTAAAGCAAACAACCAGCACACCTTCTGGAGTTATTGCATGATAAAGTTATAAAATCTGCGTGGTTAAATAAGACCTGATGATAGCAGGTTATAGATAATTTCCATCTAATATGGCAGAGCTTGATTGGATTTATCAGGAAGAATAGGAAAGAATAGGATTAACTGCTTAGATGCAGGTGTGCAAAGCCCGTGGAGTCTTACATAAGAAGACTGAACGGTGTTACTGCTGTCAAAGTGATTTCTAGAAACTACTAAATTATATAAACGTGGCATTTCAGTTTGAAATGTTCTTAATACATTTCTAAAATAAATAAATAAATAACAAAATTAGAAAATAAAGTCAAAAAAGAAATGTCTAGTCCTTTGTGCAACATGCATTCACACTTCATCTGTCAGTCTTATTCCCGCAGAGAACAGATTAGACATTTCAATCTTTTAGAGTTCTATATATTTTCATGGTGCATTGTGGATTTATCTTCAAACAAAAACATTTTATCAATAAAGACGAAGCCTAAAACACAGTGAAATGATTTTAAAGACAGAACTTTCATATACTGTTAATGTTGGCCATTGTGTTTTTAACTAGTACTTTGTCACCTTTTTCAGGTGGTGTGACGTCGCGGAGTGCGAGTCAGAAACTTTTCTACTGATTGGATGGATTGGTTCATGTGACGATCCTATCCAAGCCTCAGTAACCTGTGCTGCCTTTTTCCAACTCGGTAATAGGAAGACTTTCAAATTACTTACGACATCATGTTTTATGTTGCTTTGACATGTCATTTAAGTGGAATAAGATGATCGAGTTGATGGCTCTTTGTTAAAATACGCCGTTTTAATAAACAGTGACAGTAGAAATGCACATGTGTATATATAATACAAATAAATCGATAAGTGGAACATAGTGGTGTTGATTCGGTGAATATTGCGTTTTCTGACAGTCATTGAACGCACCACAGTTTGTTTTTATAGCTGGTTGTTGTCTTGTTGCGTGCGTTCCTTCTGGCCGCGCGGCGGTGACAGGCTTGACAGCTTGGTGTCCTGCTCCGTCTTCGTTAGCTGTCAGAACACCCCAGCGAGGGAATGCCCCGCTATGTTCGACTTAAGCCGTGGCTGGAACCTGTCCTTCGCTGGTTGCGGCTTCCTGGGCATTTATCATATCGGAGTAGCCAGCTGTCTGCTGGAGAAAGCTCCGTACCTTATCAAAGAGGCCACTAAGCTGTATGGGGCTTCGGCCGGTGCGCTGACCGCCTCGATGCTCGCCAGCGAGGCACCCATAGGTAAGATACAATGCTGGGGCTCGGAAGCCTGAATAATAATAAACACGTAAAATGATATTCATTACCGAATATGATTTGATAGGCTGCTGGCGATATGTATAAATATGGGTTCAGCATGTCTGTACATAGCAGGCTTCTGTAGAGTTAGCAGGCGTAAAGAAAGTTGCACTTGACAAGAGTTTTGAGAGATTTAGGTCGATTTCATAAACAACAGGAACCTTAAAGTTAGTAGAAAGTTGTATACATTGTAAATATACTTTAAAATATTTGTATATATGAAACGTTGTTTAAAACATAGGCTACTTATAGTGAAAACCATTAACATGTTAGCATGCAAATATATAAAGTCGGTGTTTTTATTAATAAAGTAATAATAAACGTTTATATCTAAGGCACCTTTCAGATTTCTACAGCAGAAACCCCAAAAAAGGGAGAGAGAGAAGATCAAAACAATCACATGAAACCCCCATCATAAAAAAAAAAAATAACCTTATAGAGTATAAAGCTATTAGACTGGATCATTGGGGCAGTTCCACATGTTCCACATTAAGTGTACTGTAAATTCACTCTAAAGCACAATTAAAAGTGTAATAGTCTAGTAGCTAATTTCTGTTCAAGGTTAGATCTTACTTGTCAGTCACTTGAGACCAGTAGTACTGCAAACTTGACATATCAATTCATATATGTGCAATGCTTATACAGAGCAGGCAGAGAATGTCTTTCATTGATATACATGTATATATGTATAGGTTGTGTTCAAATAGGACTGTCTCATACCACAACATGACTGTGCTTGAGTTCGAGGCACCCTTTCACTTTCTTTCTCATGATGAAGCAATCATTACGGACTGATTTCATCTGTAAACCTAGACTGACGCCCAGGTTATCATCAATAGCGTCAGACAATACTGATACAGGCTTAATTGGCGTGTTTTCATTCCCAGCTAAATGCTGTGAAGATGTGATTGAGGTGGCTAAGGAGGCCAGAAAGAGAAACCTGGGCCCTCTTCATCCAACTTTCAACCTGATTAAGGTGTTAAGGTCTGGCCTGAATCGTAACCTGCCCTCTGACGCGCACACCCTGGCCTCAGAGCGACTGTGCGTCTCTCTGACCAGAGTGTCTGATGGGGAGAATGTGCTCGTGTCAGAGTTTGACTCCAAAGATGAGCTCATTCAGGTGAGGAGAAAGAGGTGGTGGATATATTCCACATAACAGGGGGTGGGTGTTCTCTACTTTAACCTCATGCTCTATCCACAGGCGCTCATCTGCAGCTGTTTTATCCCCATCTACTGTGGACTGATCCCTCCGTGCTTCAAAGGAGTGGTAGGTTTGCTTCTTTACATGTATGTATGCGTGTTTCTGCTTTGGGGAAGCAGAAGCACACATGTGACTAAAAAAACAGAAAAAGAAGAAGGAAGCTTGAGTGAAGAAAAAATGTAGCAATAAGCAAAGTTGAAAAGCATTGAGTGGATGCAAAAGAGTGAAATCCTCTGAGCATAAAAAACTGGGTCGTCTTGTATAATCACATTTGATTGTAGATTTTTTTAAGCATTAAAAATGAAGAAGGAAAATACGCATTTAATATACAGAGTACAGACTGTGGGATGGCTTTGTGTTCCTACACAAGTAGTCAATCTGAGCATTGATAAAGAAGCTGCAGGTCCCAGCATATAGCTGTTTGCTTTACTGTGACTTATCAGCAGCTCTTGGACTTTGGCAGCAATCTCATCCAATAATCAGATCAACTTTCTATCTGCTATTACCACAATTATAATTAAGACAATCAGAACTGGATTTAGATCCAGTTATATAATAATATAATAGCAAAATCATAAAAGTGGAGTTCATCATAGTCACAGCAGATAAAAATAATAAACCTGATAACATAAAGAATTGTAACATCTTCTAGAATTCAACCCAATTTCCTTGAAATTGCCTAACAAATACACAAACATTAAGTGTTGACTGGATTATCCTAAAAATAATGGAGATATCTGGCAAATTGCAACTATGGTAACACTAATTACATAATTAATATGACTATTTCCATATAGAGAAATGAATGTAGCAGCTGTTGGTTTGTTGACTTACATTCTGAAGCCTTGGGTTTAATAATTAGGTAATTAATATTTTCAAAAGAAAGAGTGATTTTCACTGACTTAGCCGAATGTGCTGACGTAACATGTATTGAGAACAGTCAGTGCTTTTTGAATGGCAGAGTTTAGAGTCAGACTCCTTTGGAGTCAGCATCTGAATGATATTACACTTTCAGCGACTTACTTTGACTTTTCCCTTTTGGCTCTTCACTTGTCTGAGGAAACACAGGCTTTGCTGGGACTTACAACATACAGTGTGTTAATTTAGAGTGAGATGACTGTAGGAGTTACGTTTACAGTAAAATGCCTGTTCTGAACTTTTTAAATTTGCACCTACACACGTCATCCAGAAGAGAAACTAAAACTACAAGTGAAACTAAAAAGAAACTTGACTGTTGTTAGTGCTGATGTCGCCTTTCAGAGTTATACTGAAGTTCAGTTGATATGGGTGTAGTAAAAATGACAGCGTGGCTACTGAAATGCCACTATCACTGAGCTCCACCACATTTTTATATTTTAGTGATAATCAGAACATTTCAGTTTCTGCTATCAGAGAATGTCAATTGTCAGTTACACTTACAGTTCATACAGGTTTCATTTATTAAAAATGAAAAGAGTCCAACAACAAACACTGTTTGATGTTATAGAAATGCCATTTTTAGCGGACAGGGTGGAGCTAATAATAAGAAGATGCTACTTTGAATTACAAAAGGGAATGAAAGACTCAAAGAAAACAGAAAAAAAACAGAAATAATATTGAAAAGCCCAAATAAATGAGTGCAATTTTGTGTCAGTTAAAGTTTATTTAAATTCTTATTGACAATTGAAGCAGCTGACATGTCAGTGTGATAACAAAATCTAAAAGCTTTGTAATCAAAGATAAACACAGTGACAAAAATCACCAAATACATAGAAAATGAATAGGGGCCCAACTTCAGTGGTGTAAATGAACACAGGATTTATAATGTATAAAATCAAATGCAGTTAATACCGTAAAAGATTTGTACTCCATCCAAACAACAAAACAGGACACCTGGTTTCTTTTCACCCTGAATAGACGTTGTTGTCTGAAACTTGGTGCTGAAGTTCAGTGTGAACACAGAGAAAGTACAGCTCAGTAAGCTAATGTGTGATTTCACTGAAATGTTTGTTGTGTGGCTGATTGCATATGCACATGCAGACAGAAGTCTAACATTAGGTGTAGGTTTCTAATAAAGTTCTTTTTTTCACTTTGCCTGATATGTTTGGCCATGAGGTTCTGCCACAGTCAGATGTCTCCAAATACTAAAGAAACAAATAAAGTGCTAAAACCTTTAAAACCTTTAGCTAGTACTATTAAGGAAATAAAATAGTAATTATACTATATTTAAGTTAATTAAATACACTCATGTAGCAAAGATTCATTTATATAGCTTTAAAAAGAACAACATGTTTTTACTCTGTGTGCACAGTCAACTGTTCCCTTACTGACCTACTTTCCATCACGCTTCACATTCCTAACACAGAGGCTGCATTCTCTGTTGCTAACGTCTAGCAGGCTGAATGACATTTTACTAATGGCACTTAAAAGGATTTTAATTCCTTTAAGTGCTTTAAATTAGAAAGCCCTGCTTTCGTATTCCATCGGTCGAGAGAATGAAATGGAATCAGAACATTTCATTACATAAAAACTGGGTAAAGCTAAAATTGTGTCAAATGTGAAGCCTGGGTTTTAAAATTGTAAGTGTCCTGTGTGATGGTAGGTGAGAGCAGTCACAGGAAAAATTAAACGGTGGATCAAAATGTGCATACCAAAAAAGTCTGTAATTTGGCCCAGTTATCAGGGTGTAGCAGAAAAGAATAGTTTCCTTGTGTTTCATCGTGGCCTGTTCTATAAATGACAACCAAGAGTGATGTGTTTAGTGCAGGTATATTGGTAACTGTCTATGTGTGTTCAGCGTTACGTAGACGGTGGGATCAGTGATAACCTGCCACAGTCAGAGCTGAAGAACACCATCACCATCTCTCCTTTCTCTGGCGAAAGTGACATCTGTCCACGGGATAAGTCCACCAGCTTTCATGAGCTGCGTTTCACCAACACCAGCATCCAGATGAACATGGGCAACATGTACCGCCTCAGCAGGGCTCTCTTTCCACCAGAACCCAAGGTAGGTACCTGTGCAGCACTAGTTACATCCACACTGGAGGCGATGTACTCGTTGTGCATTGCGTTGTAGCTGATGGCCAGTTTCTTGCAGACATTCCAGGCTTTGGTTGTGTAGGCCATGTAGTGTATTTACTACCAGGTCATATGTCAATCAGCAGTATCTTGCACTCTCACTGAGAGTCGCTTCAGTCACATGTTTTTAAGTAGAGAATAGTTTATCTCAGTTTCAGCCTGTTTTGTGTCTCTGCAAGTTATTTCTCCCATAGTCACTTGAAGACTTTCAATGGTCTCTGAATTCCACTGTGGTCACACTTCCTGTGCAGACACAGCTTTATAGTGACATTCTACTTTTGCTCATGGCGTGGATGTTCCTGGTGACCCATTTCTTAGTCAACTAAACGAGGAAAAAACATTAGACTGAGGCCAGTCGGCGACATGCATGTGCCAATCCCACCAGGAAAAGGAGGGAGACCCTATTTTAGATTTTCAACTTTTTAAAGTTGAAAATCTAAAATAACAAAGCAGTAAATCAACCAGCTGTTTGATGGAAAAGTTTATGTGGAATAGGCTAATGTGAATAGGTGAGTTTTGAGTCTGGACTTAAAAAGAGGGAGGAAGTGATGTTTCTTATCTCAGGAGGAAGGAGTTCCAAAGACGGGGGGCAGAGCAGCAGAAAGGCCTGCGCCCCACGGTGGCCAGCCGGGGGGAAGGGATGGAAAGAGAAAGAGAGGAGGAGGATCTGAGACACCGAGAAGGAATGGTGATCTGAACCAGGTCAGAGAGGTATGAAGGCGAGAGATGATGGATAGCCTTGAATGTGTACTAAAGTATCTTGAAATTGATGCGGTATTTAACCGGAAGCCAGTGCAGCTGCTGCAGAGCAGGGGTGATGTGGTGCATAGAAGGGGTCCTGGTGATAATACGAGCAGCAGAGTTCTGGACACGTTGAAGCTTATGGATAGATTTTTGAACAACACCAAATAGGAGAGAGTTGCAGTAATCGATCTGGGAAGTGACCAGGCTATGAACAAGAATGGCAGAGGCATGTGGGGAGAGAAAAGGACGGAGACGATTAATGTTACAGAGTTGGAAATATGCAGACCGAGTGATGTTATTGATGTGTGAGTTAAAAGATAGAGTACCATTAAGGATGACACCCAGACTTTTCACACATGGGGAAACGGAGACCAGCGAGTTATTGATTGTAATAGAAAAGCTATTAGTTCTGGATGGTGTTTGTTTAGTGCCGACCAGGAGCAGCTCAGATTTGTTACCACTGAGTTTGAGAAAATTAGAAGAGAACTATGAATTTAGTTCGGCTAAACAGAGGGTGAGGGAGGACGGGGGGGAGAGCAGTATCAGGTTTACTGGACAAATAAAGCTGGGTGTCATCAGCATAACAGTGAAACTGAATACTGTATTTACGAAAAATGTGTCCAAGCAGAAGAAGGTAGATAATGAAAAGAAGGGGCCCCAGGACAGATCCCTGGGGCACGCCTGCAACCAGAGGAAAGGACTGAGAAGTAAAGGATTTAAGTCGAATAAACTGAGTGCAATCAAACAAGTATGATTTAAACCAGGCTAGTGAGATATGGGAGAGACCGATGGAGGCTAGCCTACTGAGGAGAATTGAGTGAGAAATAGTATCAGAAGCAGCACTCAGATCGCAAAAATTACCCGATAGCAGAATCAGCTGTCTGTGAAGTTATGATTAAGGTAACAGCTAGCAGCTATGGTTGGTAATAAACTGACAAAATTACTGTGGGAGCTTGGCAGCTAATTAGCTCTGCTGACAGTTAATAGACAGCGTTAATATAACGGGATGACAAGTGTTAAGCTTCGGATAAACAATGAGAAAAATCGACAACAACTAGACAGAAATAATAAAAGTCCACCTTATAACTCTATATCTGCAAGAAAATGTGGTGCAAAGTCATTAGAAGCTCAGCGGTACCTCAGACAACCTATTGTCTGATTTTGTGCTTTTTTGCGTTACCTAAGAGAATCTCTAAAATGTAGTGACTCTCTGTGCTTGTATATTGTAACATTTACCTACTAACTGTTGTCACAGTGGCTGCTGTGCAGCAGAAGTCAAAGTGGTGTTGTACACTATCTTTCATTTTAATTACAGTAGTTCTAAGTGAATCAAGTGAACACTATCCAGACTCTATAGTTGATTTCCTGATGTTTGTGCCAGAGAGGTCCTATGGTGCTAAATGCAACATTAACCTGAATTTTAAAACATCTGTTAAATTAATATCCCCTGAACAGATTCCCCAAAATTAGCAGATTTGGTTTCTCGTGGATCACCAGGATGATTTAAAGTAATTCCATACATTGATGTTGCAGCAGATTACTGAATGGTTTAGCTTGCAGCCACTAAATGTAATTGTTATTATTCAAATCGAAGCCAAGTTTCCTCCTGTTATTTCCTGCCACTGTGATGACTGTCAGTTAACCTCTAAGATAAGGTGACCTTTGACCTTGTTGGAGTACATCTATTTGCTGTATCATTGCTATATAGCCTCACCCCCTTCTCGTGTGTGTATGCATACCTTATCTGGGTCCTATGATTTTGTCAATGAGCTCACTTATCTGTGTCTGGGGGATGTGTGTTTTTTCCTAGAATGATATCACTATATCACTTCACCTGAAAAACAAGTCCACACATTACATGCCTGAACACAGTGAGACCTTAATACAAACATGCGTGCTTGGCAAATATGTGTCTCCTGTGGCCTGACCATTCCAGCCAATGAAATGAGCATCTCCTAACAATGTCACAGTTTGCTTGTATTGAAGCTATTACGCAGTAAAACAAACTAACAGCAGACCTGATGACATGACTCTGTACCTTTCACTTGCCAAAACACTGTAAAGCTTAACAATAACAATTTTAACAGTGCTAAACTATATGTTAGGAAGTATTTGATTTTTTTAGGGAGATTGTTTCAATATTATAGTATTACGATTCCAACAATCTTAAAAGTTAATATCTTGGTGTGTCCACCTTCATGAGATTGTTCCATGGACCAGTTCTTTTTGCGTGTGCTCAGATTGGTATTGCCATAATTTGTAGAAACATTTTTTGCACATTAGTGAACCTCTGCCCATCTTTACTTTCTTAAACTCTGCCTCTCTAAGATCCTGTTTTTTATACTAATCACTTACAACCTGATTATTTCACTTTAGTACCACTTACTTTTCCACCCTTTGTTGTACCATCCTTGCTTTTTTATACCTTCAAATCCATCCATCCTCTTTTTCTTATCCTATTCATGGTCCCGGGGGGCTGGAGCATATCCTAAATGATATAAGAGAGAGGCAGACAACATTTCACACTCACATTCACACTTAGGGCCAATTTAGAACCACTGATTAACCTAACCCCACTAACCTCATGGAGATGGGGAAGCTAGAGAACTCGGAGAGAACCCATGCAGACATGGGGAGAACATGCAAATTGGTGAAGGGTGGATCTTGATATATCTGAGATGATATTTTTCATGAAGAAGTAAAATGTCTTATTGTAAATACTTAACTTTTTTCCATGAATGAATTGCGGCTTTATTAGGTCAGCAACATTTATATAGCTTTCCAATGTTTCTTGAATTGGGGCTGTAGAATATATATTTTCTGCCTCCCTGTCCACAGGTGCTGGCTGAGATGTGTCAGAGCGGTTATAAAGATGCTCTACGCTTTCTTGAAGAGAACAGTGAGTCCTCTATTGCTTGGTTGCTTTGGTGATTCTACAATTTACACACTTTCCTAACAGCCTCTAGTTTGACATTTGGACTGTGTTACCTATGTGGTGTTTTTTGGTACCAGACCTGCTTGCACTGGAGTGTCCCACTGCTGGCCCTTCCCTACCAGAGAGCTCGATCAGCTGCTGCAACAATACTGAAACAACCAAGGAGTGGGTGCTCCGAAGGCTCCGACTACTTCGTAAACAGCACTGTAGGCTGGATGAACACATTAGTCTGCCTACTTCAATCAAGAAAGGTATGGTATGATTCCAGAACAAGCACAGATTCAGAATTCTTCTTTAAAACGTTGTTTAAATAACTGCGTCCTATTCTGTATGTGGCTGTCAGTGTTCTGTGAGGCCTGCCAAGAGAGATCCGGACTGTATGGCAGGGTATCTGGGATGCTGCCAGTAAGGGTGGCCTCCTACATGCTCATGCCATACACACTTCCTGTACAGTCAGCATACTCAGTGGCCCAGAGGTAAGACAGAGGTCGCATCAATAACGGCATGTCACTTCTGACCAAATGAGTGTTGATCTTAAAATAAGCTGGTGTCAAATCTTTGCTTTGGACCAGGTTTGTAGAGTGGATCCCAGAGGTGCCCGCTGATGTCCGTTGGCTGTTTGAGGTGGCAGGTGATGTGTACCGACAGGCCTGGAAAGGGGAACAAGCCAGCGCTATGAGGTGACAGAAAATATGGCATACAGAGTCATTTTCAAACAAACAATAGAGGTTTAGCCTCAGACGCCTTCAGACATATCCTCTTTCCAATAATCCTGAAGCTGGAAAAATATCTTCATTTTTTTCGGTTTTCATTATTCTCATTGTGGAGTCCAGATCACGTCTTACTTCTATACATGAATCTTGTTTTTATTGCTTTTTGTACAGTGAGCCCTGCCTGAGGAAATGCCTGAGTGTTCCACCGCTATCTTCGGAGTGTGAGCCCAGTCAGAAAGATATCCCACCTGCTCTTTCCTCTGTCGAGCTCCACAGCAACTACTGGGAAATCCCCAAATCTACCTTCTCCTCGTCTCATCAGAGACATCCAGCCATCGATCCCTCCTCACCACAGGATGTCTGCTTCTTTGTTGGCATCCAAGATGAACCTTAGAGCGTTCACAACGGTCAGATGCTCCAGGACCTGAACTTTAACAGAAACACGGTCTAATGTCAGCTCTCTTGTTGAGACAAGGATGGATTGTTGGATGGTAGAAATTTTAGCCAATAATCACTGGTGTGTATCTGTTTTTTACACTGACTCTGAACACTCCATCCAGTGCAAAGAGTATTGTACTTCTGTGATGTGTTTTATGACCTAAATCAGTGCGCAGCACAGTATGATATCTATCTACTTCCCTAACTATTTTTAAGTTTAAAATATGCAAACATAGGAACCATCCTGGTGCATTTAATCACAGCTTCTTTCTTTCCCTTCAAATATTGACTCTTTGTCCATTTCACCACGCTGATGGACTTGTACCGTTGAGTGAGATCTCCAAGGTTTGTGGTCCCAATCACTAATTTAAAGGTTTTTTTCAGTATATAATGATTTTAATTTTCTAAATAATGCTCCACAGAGTAAAACGGGTACCAGAGAAGGCGGGGCTACCGTGTGAAGGTGTCCTTTGGTTGTCAGTGCGATTAAAATTCCAGAGTGACTGATTATATTCAATATAATGTGAAACTAGGGACTGAGACCGCAAAGTCATCAGGAGTCTTTTTTTAGGTCATAGCTGAAAGCTGTTTTACTAAAAAGAGACTTTTTGTAACAACAGGAGTCAGCCTGTGGTGGCCTTTAAGGAGAATGCAAGTTTAAGGCACTTCCTTATTGCCTTTAACACCTGAAATCTGTTTTATTTATCTGTAAGTCTATGGCTCTAATGTTACAAATCTTGGTACAACAGTCCTTAGCATTAATCCAGGTGATCTTTCCAGGATTTGTGAGTAAAACCAAGTTGTTCACTTAATTGGAACAATACCAAAATAGGTAACTCTTCATCAGTACTGCATAAGGAGAGGCTATTTCACATTAATGGGCAGAGTTATGTGTGATGATGGGTCTGGGGTAAAAAGCTGTTCCTGAGACTGGTTGTCTATTATTTGGTGGCCGCTTACCGTCAGGCGACTCTTCTAAGCTGATGATGACCTGGATGTGATGAGTGTCTGAGAATGTTAGTGGTTCTGTTTTGGCAGCGGTGTCTGTAGATATGTTCAAGGGAGGGAAGAAGGCAGCCGATGCCGTTTTGTGCAGTAGCAATGACCCATGCCCAAATTACTAGTCGGCCACTGAAAACTGATGAAAAATGTTTCTGCTAGAGAAAATGCACTGAAGCTGACATTTTCAGGTTAAAGGCTGGTTCTGGTCCTGGGCCAGCTAGGCAAAGGGGAATGCAATCAGTGGTACAAGTCACATCAGCCCATTACCTCTGGCCAATAATGCAGTGCATAGGCTGAATGCTGATTGGCTGAAAGGAAGGGGTCAACTGAAAAGGGAATGACCACAGCCCACTTAATCTGCAGTACAAAGAATTTCTTTGTGCACTATGAAGTCTGTAATTCCAGCAAAAGGACCAACACAACCACAAACAAGAGTGGCCTATGTTCCAGTTATTAAACAGTACGTGTATATTTTTAAACTATAACAGCAATGTCAAGTTGTTTGCATCTGCAAAGTCCTATGTAGCAGCACCAACCATGCTGGAGCCAATACGTGCCATTTTTATAGGACAAACCCACAGTTTCAGCATGGACGAAGACATGCTCCAGTATACCACAAAACTTTACAAACTTTTAAAACTACAAAATTAAGTCCAAAATTGAAAACAGGCTCGTTTTAATTCCCTTCTTTTAAGTTTAAAAAATCAACTCAATATGCCATTTCTCAGAGATTTGCTGGTAGTTACGTGGTCAGATCCTGAAATATTTTTTGTTTCCCGCAAATGTAAAGTTATGTTAAAGCACTGTGATATTTCAAGATTAAACAATTGATAATTGATTCCTGTGTTTTGTGTGTGTGTGTGTGTGTGTGTGTGTGTGTGTGTGTGAGACCACCAATCTTTACATTGAAAGAAAAAACAGCATCGAGTAGTTGCAAATGTAAACAGATGGTTCCTGGTGGCAGTGCACACGAGGTAATGAAACACCAGGCTTCATCATGGCACAAGAGAACTTCAGAAGTCATCCGCAACAAAGGGAGAAAGTCCCAGAAGGATTACAATCTCAGGAGCAGTCCATAATTCAAGTGTGTATGTAGAGCAGACAGCAGTGTGACTAAAATATGACCACAAAACAACAAAAATATGCAACTTCTATATATAAAGTCAAACACAGAGAGTTCCTGTAATGCTGTGATTTTGACTGGATGGCTGATATAGTTTTGAAACAAACCTCTTCATTCTTCATGCAGAACATGGAAAAACCTGCTCTCCTCTTTCTCCAGGTGAAGAACACCTTTCAGCTCCAGACCCCATTTGATTCAGAATATTTCTTGATGTTCCTGAGTTTGTTGACTATTTTTATTTTCTTCTCCTGTTTTCCACTATTATTAAGGCAAACTTTATCTTTGTAATTTTCACAGAAAAAACAACACTCACATAGTGACATGACACGCCCTAAAGCAAATCTGATTCATTTCTGACTCCAATGGAAACAATAAAAATAGTTCATGTTGTATTCACTATGACCTGAAACTATTAAGATTAAGATCCTATACTCATCAGGAAAGTGTTTGCTGAGGTCATAGATCATTTGAGGTGAAAGGTCATTTTTCTTATATACTTATATGTCCTATTTCACCAGTAGTTACTTCCTCTGAGGTCCAAATCTGGACGCAGACAGACGCTGCTTTTTACAGATCCAGACCTTTTCCGATTACTACTTTTATTTTGACAGACCGGTTTAACTTTACTCTGATTACCTTATTTTAATCCATGCAGCCTTTTCCTTTACCATAAATGTATGTACACAGGAAACACACAGACTTCTTGCCTTGCAACTCCTCCCACGTGGCCCTACTAAGCCAATCAAATCCTTTATTCAGAGCATGTGTGAAAATGGAAAACTCCTATTCAAATACTCTTGAACTGTAACTTGCTTTATTTGACAGCCAGTTGTTTACCATGTGCAGACACTGGTTCAATTCTTAGGCTACTGTAAAATATATTGCATTGAATTATAATGCATGTGCAACTTATTTTTTGGACCTCCATTGGAGGAAATTTGCTCTAACTTGACCTCCTTAAATCTGAGTTGAATACCCCTGTTCAAAAACAACCAGGCTTCTGTTTGCAGCCAGAGGACTTACCCTTTGGTGCCAATTAGACAGAATGCACGTTTAAGGTTTGCACACAGAGCAACATTCACGTTTCTGTCTTTATGTTGCTACAGAGTCACTATTGCTTAACGTGTTATAGTGCTTAATATTTAAAAATGATTTGGTTCTGTAACAGGTTTTATAGCATCACAGACTGCAAACTCTAACTGTGAATGATGTGGTTCCTCTCCATCAGCTTATCATTTATTCAGAGACACCCTCATAGCAAGATTTCCTGTCTGCATGTGAGTTAGTAGCCCCAATGCATTATTATAATTCAGTTTCATGCACTGCAGACAACCCCAGAGTGACGCATGAATTCATGCAAAATGACAGTATGTTCATTAACACGCAGACAACTAAAGATCTGACAGAAATGACACATCTCACATATCAGCTGTTACTCATACAGAAAGGAATAGTTTGTAATAAGGCAACTCCCTGGATATCTTGATGCATGCTCAATCATCCAGGTAAATCCCAAAAGGTTGATTCTGTTCATCTGGACGTTCTCAGCGGGAGAAACATTTGGTCAGTCATCCAAGTGTATACTTCAGTCAGTGTTTCTCCCACTGAAAATGTCCAGATGAACAGAATCAACCTTTTGGAACTCCCTGGATAAGTCCAGGAGTCCACCCAAGTCTCAGTTCTCAGGACCACGCAGTCTCCACTAATTCTTGTCAGAAGATTTCACCCTTATATTATTAAAATGGAACGTGGCATCAGAGAACTTCCACTATTCATTAAAATCAAACTTCAAACACCGAACCAGTTGATTCACTGAGTAATGATTCCACATTTTCCTCAACTTATATACCCCTTCCCATGTAAATTATTCATTTATTTCCAGATTCAGTATTGTAGTTTTGTTGATGTTACTAAACATCCAGAAGGTATCCAGGGCTGTTTACAGGACTTTTGAAATGAAGTGGCATATGGGGGCCAAGGGCAAAGTGTTTATTTAAGGTTTGGTGGTGATGGTGGGAGGGGTCAGTGGCACCCTAGTTCTCACTCCGGACACACCCCTGCTCCTCCCTGAGGACCACTCATTTTGATGAAAACTAGCTTGTAGCTTGGTGTTTCCCTGACTAAACACACAATTCTTATTTTCATCCGTGTGTGACTGTATAATCTCAGAAAATACCCGTTTTTGGTTGGCACGGCTCTAACGACCACGGGACGGGGGAGTTCGAGGATGAAGGGACGTGTTGCGCATGCGCCGTGATCAACATCAACATCACGGAGAGAAAGGTGATGGCGGATGATGGAAGGGAAGAGTCGCTGGGGACTGACGATGATTCAGACCAAACGGGAGCGGATGGCAGCTTGAACAACACTGTGAGGCCGTAGCTTGTCGTTATCCCGGTTAACCTGGTCATTTATTCGGGGTTTTATTTCTCATTGCGCGTTATTTAACGGTGCATGGCATTTAGCGTTGACCTAAAGCTCAGGGCTTTAGATTCCTTACATACAGTCTAGCACATGCAGGAAAATACACGTCAGCATATCACTGTGGTCAGTAATGTGTTCATTTTTGCGTTTAACTCAATTTGCGGATATTACCATGTTAATTTGGGTATAAAAGCGGGTCGCGTGCGTCATATAAACAGCTGTTAGCGTAAGGAGAAGCGTGGAGCTGATGGATGATCGAGCTGCGCATGTGTTAGAGACAGCTGAAGGATCATCTAAAGGAAAACCCAAGGCTGAAGTTCTGCATGTTCCTGGGATGTAGCGCAGTCAGAGTAGTTGTTCTCAGCTGCTCTCATGTAACATTTACACTACTGAGTCAACAAACACGAATTATTATGTGAGAGTCACTGAGTCTGTTTAAAACGTAAAGGCCGTTTTTGTCTTTCATTTAAGCAACTTAATGAAATTTGTCTGCTTGTGTCAGGGATACACTCCATCATCCATCCATTTTCTTCATTATTTTTTATTCAGGGCTGGAGCATAACCCAGCTGTCATAGGTGGCGTGCAGTCATGCATATTCAGACATGTGACAATATCTGTGTAAAAACTAACTCCGGCTCTCACTTCCTCTTTGTTTTTGCTTCCTGCTCCTACCAACTCTTTATAACTAAGATTACACCAAAAGATTTTAGTGTATCAACTCATTCATATTTGTCATTGTCATATCCACTGTTGAAGGAAAAACACCATACTGGTCTGAGGCTTTGTTGTTTCGCTGACTAATGTTACCTCAGCTTTTCTCACTGACTTCTGCCTTTCTTGGTTTAAGTGTCATGTGTTCTTTTGTTGTGTCGACTCAGATGGTGGAAGAGGGCTCGACCCTCATGCGCAGGATGGAGATCTGCGTAGCTGAGGCCGAGAAGAGGAGCGGCAAAAATGCAGTGAGCATGCAGGAGACGTACACCGTGTACCTGATTGAAACAAGGTGAGCACAGCATGCTGTTTGCCTGTTTGGTATAAAAGGAAGTTCTGTGGGTTAAGCTGTGAGGTTTTCACACTGTATATACTTTATCTGTATTTCCTCTTGTGATGTTGCATGAATTGCATCTGTTGGCTCAGCAAAAACAGAGCAAAATTCTCCTGTGGTTCGTTCTTTAAAGGCCAATGGATGCAGTCGCTGAAGGCCGTAACCCAGCCCCCGACTGTCTGTGGAGGCGATACAGTGAGTTTGAACTGCTGCGGAACTACCTGATAGTTACCTATCCGTACATTGTGGTGCCCCCTCTGCCTGAGAAGAGGGTGAGTTCAGTGTGACTTTGTTAAGTGTCTTTTAACAAATATACAATCTAATATGACAACACAGGTGTAAGCACTTCCAGCTTCCAGTGAACTCTGGCAGTTGAAGGCTTAGTCAGTATTGAGCTGAAAATCTTTGTCATTACTCATACAATGCATGACACATGATTAATACCATCATAACACTGACATATAATGATTTGTCATGTAATAATCTTTTTATTGGCAAATTTTAAAATGGGTCAAAATGCAACATTAAGTTGCCTGTAGAGTAATTTCTTTGTGAAGGATGTGATGTTTGCTCCAGACCGCCTTGCCCCTGCACATGAATCACTAACGTCACTAATGACTAGCAGCCAGTTAATAGCTCCCAGCACAACACACACCCCAATGCAGATTCCACAGTAGGACAGAAAAGCAAACACTGACGTGGCATCAAATAGGATTTTTAGCGATAATGTTAGCAGTCAAGCATGCTAAGAGTAGCTAGCTAACTGCTACTGAATTAGCAATGAAATTAGCACTAGCTGCATTAGTCAGATGTAGCTAGAGCTAATTTATGTAATGAAGCATGTCTCACCAAAATCTTTCATTCTTGCTTGTTAATGTTAACTAATGCTAACGTGCTTGCTTAGACTATAAATACTGTGGAGCTCTTAGTCATGCAAACTGGTGATGGAAAATGACGTAGCTGGCCATTTTCAGTAACTATTAGTAGATTCAAGCAGTGTAGTAAAGTACATCGAGTTTGCTAACATTAGAGCTAGCAAAATCATGTTATGTTATGTCTTGTTAAAATGTTAAAAAAAAGTTTGTTCTGTCATACCTAAAACAGAGAAGTAAGAGTTGAATTGAATGGAGTAATCTTTCAGATAAGGGGTTTCTTTATATATGTAAGCAGAAGCATAGTGTCAAAACCAAATGCGTATGTGAATAGGTCGAGTGAAAATGGTTTGTCTTCATGTACACAGGCAGAGTTTGTGTGGCACAAGCTGTCTGCAGACAACATGGACCCTGACTTTGTGGAGCGACGCAGAGTTGGGCTCGAGAACTTTCTTCTTCGTGTGGCTTCTCATCCAGTCCTCTCCAATGACAAGATCCTCTACTACTTCCTCACTGAGGTACATGGTGCTGCAGTCTGGGCAAATTCAGCTAATCTTTTATATATGAACTCCTGAAGTGTAACTAACCTGTTCTTCTGTGTGTGTGTGTGTGTGTGTGTGTGTGTCAGGAGCATGGCTGGAAAGAAGCGGTGTACGAGACAGGATTTCAGGCAAAGGTATTGGACATTTGGGAGCATCTGTTCCTGAACTCTTACCAACAGTTGTGCAGATATTCTCAGTGTTCAGTAAGTGTAAATATCTCCTGGAACTCCTTTTGCAGGCTGATTCCAGGCTCAGGGCTCTCAGTGCCACCTTCAGAGTGAGAAATCCAGATAAGTAAGTTACTGTTTTAATAGGAGACCCATTTTCTTTTTGTAAAAACATTTAATTTAAAGCATCAACACAGAAATAAGACAGACTCTACTGCCACTCAGCCAGAAGCCTGAACTACGCAAACTAGTGTCTGTGGATGTGCACAGACACACTAGTTTGGACCTTCCTGCATGTTCTTTGATGATTTCTGAAATATTTTTAAGTATCCAATAAGGGATTTTCACATACAACACAATAACATTCATTTGTATGAGTAATGCAACACAAAAATTGTTTCCCATTGCATTGAGCAAAGCGCAGTGTCCACTGGCCAGGGAGCATAAAGCAGGGTATGACATACTCTCGCATGATCAATAGAAATGCAGAATGACAGCAGTGTGCATGTGATACATGTCAAGATCTTCAAAACACGACGTAGTGCAGGTCGATCATCAGCTGCAAGATAAGTTTTAGGCTGTTTGTGCAACCTAGCAGCCCCCACAGTGCACGCCACTTTGTGTATGGAAGGAGCTTTAGGCACTTGGTGGTCATTTGCATCGATGTTGTAGCTCATTCTTCATAAGGAGCTAATCAAACAAAATGAAAGTATGAATCTTGTGTAAATGTGTCTCTCTTCTTCTATCACTCAGATGCTTCATGGAGATGAAACATTACAGCGATGAGCTGCAGTCTCACACATCTCAGCTGCTCCGAGCACGAGCAGTAAGTCTCACTTATGCCTGTTTCCCTCGCTCTCACACACACACACACACACACACACACACACACACAAACATGTGTTCCCAAATCTTTTGCCCCTTGGAAATATCAGAAGCCAGTTCTAAACACAACAGTGACATCATCATCATCCAGCCTTCAGACATGATGAGATGAACTTGTTTTCAAAGATTTACATTGTGATTACAGCTGCTTAAAAATCAATGAGTCACTTATACTGAGCTCCAAAAGTAACAGTGAAAGTTCATCCTTAAACTCAGAAACACTGAGGGTAACAAACATCCTTCTGTGTGTCTCTTGTAGAGGGTTGCTGACCGACTGTACGGTGTTTATAAAGTTCATGGAAACTACGGACGAGTCTTCAGGTTTGACAAGTTTATTATTCAATTCAATTCAATTCAATTTTATTTATATAGCGCCAAATCACAACAAAAGTCGCCTCAAGGTGCTTCATAGGTACAGAGAAAAACCCAACAATCATATGACCCCCTATGAGCAAGCACTTTGGTGACAGTGGGAAGGAAAAACTCCCTTTTAACAGGAAGAAACCTCCGGCAGAACCAGGCTCAGGGAGGGGCGGGGCCATCTGCTGTGACCGGTTGGGGTGAGAGAAGGAAAACAGGATAAAGACATGCTGTGGAAGAGAGACAGAGATTAATAACAGATATGATTCGATGCAGAGAGGTCTATTAGCACATAGTGAGTGAGAAAGGTGACTGGAAAGGAAAAACTCAATGCATCATGGGAATCCCCGGCAGCCTACGTCTATTGCAGCATAACTAAGGGAGGATTCAGGGTCACCTGGTCCAGCCCTAACTATATGCTTTAGCAAAAAGGAAAGTTTGAAGCCTAATCTTGAAAGTAGAGATAGTGTCTGTCTCCTGAATCCAAACTGGAAGCTGGTTCCACAGAAGAGGGGCCTGAAAACTGAAGGCTCTGCCTCCCATTCTACTTTTAAATACTCTAGCAACAACAAGTAGGCCTGCAGTGTGAGAGCGAAGTGTTCTAATAGGGTGATATGGTACTACAAGGTCATTAAGATAAGATGGGGCCTGATTATTTAAGACTTTGTATGTGAGGAGCAGGATTTTGAATTCAATTCTGGATTTGAAGGGAAGCCAAAACAGGAGAAATCTGCTCTCTCTTTCTAGTCCCTGTCAGGACTCTTGCTGCAGGATTTTGGATCAGCTGAAGGCTTTTCAGCGAGTTTTTAGGACATCCTGATAATAAAGAATTACAGTAGTCCAGCCTGGAAGTAATAAATGCATGAACTAGTTTTTCAGCGTCACTCTGAGACAGGATATTTCCTTTTTGACATGTCCTGGTCAAAAATGACTCCAAGGTTCCTCACAGTGTTACTGGAGGCCAAGGTAATGCCATCCAGAGTAAGAATCTGCTTAGATACCATATTTCTAAGATTTTCAGGGCCGAGTACAATAACCTCAGTTTGATCTGAATTAAGAAGCAGAAAGTTAGAAAGTTATTATGCGTCTGCAAGGCTAAGAAAAACGTACTGATCGATAATTTGTTTGAGTTTCATTGCCTAATTTCTCATTCTCAGTTGGTTTTAATACAAATCCTGAGTTTTAGCTTTACAAGCTGCACCATCTGTCCTCAAATCCTCAAACTGGAGCCAATTTGGGGATTTAGCTAAACAAGCTACTGGCGATGTTTACTTTAGTATATGTAAGAATGCATGTTTCATAGTAAGGTAGTGCATTATTTTTCTTAATAAATTATGAACCATGTATTTTTTTGTCTTCTTTGTTCCTGGTGGTCATTTCTGAGTGAAGCCAAGTGGCAGAGGCCTTTTTGGATGATAGTGTGGTTTTGTTGAGCTGTCACACATAGTGTGGGCTGGTTTGCAGTCTAGGAATGAATGGATCTAAAAATGTATCTATGAGTAACAGACTTTTCTAACGCTGCTGTTTTGTGTTAAGTAAAAGGAAAGAAAATGTCATTTTTAAGGTACTGTGTTGTCAGATGTTGCGCTGTGAGGCATACTGTTTATACTTATGTGCACATCCATGTATTCACTGCAGTGAGTGGAGTGCCATTGAAAAAGAGATGGGAGATGGACTGCAAAGCGCGGGTCATCATATGGATGCGTACGTTTCCCTGACATATGTTTACCACATAGTGCTACAGATGTTACCAGCTGTGTTTCTTCTGAAGTGAGATCTTGTGCTTTGTCACATGGTTGCAGATATGCTGCTTCAATAGATGATATCCTAGAGGAGGAGGAACACTATGCAGACCAGCTGAAAGAATATCTTTTCTATGCCGAAGCTCTGAGGTAAGACCAAACTGCGACACCGTCTTCAATATTTTAAAGCAAGAGCTCAAAGTTTGGAATTTAGGAACGGTTTTCCAGCAGCTCCTCGTTAGCCTGTTTTATCCATTCCAAAGCCAGTTTCAGTATTTGTTAGGATTCATTGTTGGAGTATCCAGTTGTGCACACGTTTCAATGATTTAGCTGTTGATCTGAAATAAAGTTGAAGAATTTAAGGTGTTCCTTCTTCATTATTCCATCTACTTTGTGCAGCGTACCAGTACCACAGTACGATGCTAACACCACTACTCTTTACAGCTGGAGGTGTTTTAGGTTTGAAAGCCTCACCAATGACCTCCTGTCGTTGTGGCCAAATAGCTCAGTCTTTGTCTTGTTTTACCAGAGAACGTTTCTCTAGGAGGCATCTGGCTTGTCCACGTGGGCAGCAGGAAATTTCAGTCAGGCCTGAAGATCTTTGAACTGATGATGTTGGAATAAGCAGTTGCTGAGGAACCTTCTTACTTTCTTAGATTTTTACTCAGACTTTCCTTTTGTTCTGAAGATGGGTCAATCCAGTCAGTGCTGCCAAAACAATGATACATTTATATATATGGTATTCTAACATGTTGAGGTGTAGATTTTTAAAATGTTTCAAATGTCAGAACAGGAAGAGTCAAAAAGGTAAAAAGGCTCTCCTGTGTGGGCCAATGAGCCTTCTACTGTGTATGCTGTGGTGGTGGATTCTCCATGATGCTGAAGAGCATCTGCATCTCAGAGTCAGATATAGTATCTGTCACATATGTATCTCTCCTCTTTTTCGTTCCTCTACAATGCCAAAGGCTCCTGTTTGAACATGCAGTATGTAGTTCGTGATGCGTTCTTGTGTGTTTTGCTCTGGCAGGGCAGTGTGCAGGAAACATGAGCTGACCCAGTTTGAGCTGGAGATGGCCTCGCAGGATCTCATCTCGAAGAAGCAGCAGCGTGAAGAGCTGGCTACAGGGGTACACTGTGCTCATGTTCTACATGTATTCCTTTTCCTTGCCTGTTAACACTTACACATGGCTACATAGGGAAACATGTATAGAATCCTTCACATTGCAGATCTGTGATTTACCAATCTGTGAATTAAAGGCAGAACAAGATGGTGAGCTTTACTTTGGGACTGTGTTATGTCTTTAACTTTGGACCAAGCACAGAGTTTGGAAACTTCAGGTTTTTCGTTGAGTTTGTATACCTGGGTAAATCCAGGTAGACCAGTCTGAAGCTGTGGACTCCCAGTAGGCTGCCAGCTTGCTACCACTGCTGAACCATATTATCTCCAGTAGAGGACAGAGCCAAAGCTTTGTCCCTGTGCTTTGAGCATCCACCTCTGCCTATTATACACTCATTCTGATAGAAACTTGTCATTCCAAGTAACTGAACACCCATCAGCTGAGAGATGAGACGTGCTTTTTAGGGCAGCAAATTCAGAACAGTTTGTCGTAAACTGCCAGAAACCTGATCCATGAAAATACTGACGCTCTTCAGTTGCACTTGAGCAAAGATTAAAATGTTAAAGATTCAGAGTTTGAGGAGGATCTAGTTTTGGGAGACACCTGCCATTTTCAGTGTTGTCCCTTCTCCCCTTCACCTCCTCAGATCGTGCGGACATTCTCCCTTAAAGGCATGACCAACAAGCTTTTTGGACAAGAAGCACCTGAGCAGAGGGAGGCCAGGCTGAAGCTGCTGGAGGATCTGATAGCAGAGGGTGAAGAGACTGTCAAGGAGAAAACGATTGAGCGCGCGTGAGTGTTGAAAGCTGCCTGGTGTGGGAAGGTTATGGATAAAAGCAGTTGGAAATGTTTCAAGATCCACACAGATTTAAAGATGACCTATCTTTGACTGCAGGGAACATGTGGAAAAGGCCTGGGTGGATATCCAGCGCTTTAAGGAGCAGAAAGACAAAGACCTACGGGAAGCTCTCATCAACTACGCTGTCATGCAGATCAGCATGTGCAAGAAGGTACGACGCTCATCAGCTAGCTAAGGTTCAAAGGAAAAGTGGCACTCGAGTTTACTGGATGTTTTTGTTTCTGCTCCCTAACTGCAGGGAATCCAGGTTTGGAGCAATGCCAAGGAATGTTTCCTCAAGATGTGAATATTCCGAAGATTTTCTCCCTCCAGGATGATTCTGGGAAGATGATGCCAGGAGGTGGTGGATCATTCAAAGACCTGGACACTGGAGTGAAATATTCCCAGACTTAACTGAGACATTTTTCTAACTTTAAACAGGTGCTTTGCTTCTTTCAGTTTTTAAAGCTGGATAACTGCTCGTGGGATGAGTGAATATACTTTGGGACAGATGAAGTCATGTTTGGCAAAGAAATATAAAAATGCACGATGTTTGGGTCCACACATAAACCTTGGTGTAATCTCAGGCACCTTTGTTTTATCCACTGAATCTCTCAGCTTTGTGCATTCATAATTCTTCACTATACCATCCCATAGGTTTGATTTATGTTGGAACCTGTCAACTGAACCAAAGTGCAGTTTGTTTCATTTTTGTGAAAGTAAAGTAGGCATAAATATAGTGAAACGATAAAGGAACTCCACCTCTGATAACTGATGATTCTGAATTGGACCTTTCCCTGGATTTTGTGCTGTTGGTGCCTTTTGAACCATTTTTAATGTTTGTGTGACACAGACTGAGGTTTGATGAGTGAAATCTGAGAATATTATTAATGTGCTTTGAATCACTAATGAGCAGCTGTGTCTGTATGTAGCACTTTGCAGTTCATGAATGCGGCCTGCTAACTAAGCTTGCTAGTCGTAGTTGCAGCATTCCTAGCATCCCAGTCTTTTTTTTCTCTGTTTTTCTACATGGGAGTAGAAAAACGTCAAAATCAGTTGATAACGTGACAGTAGTGTTAACCAGCTTATCCACAGTCTTTGGTTACAACATGAATAAATGTACATCTTAATAATAGTCAGTGTTTACAGGGATGTGCATATTGCCATGTGGAATAATAAAACTACTGCTCCAAAGCGTCCTACAGCTCACACTGCTAAAGTTGGAGCTCTGCCTTTCCATCGTGGTGTCAGACATTTCTGTCTTATATCTCTCATTATATCTCAGTGGGGACCAGTGCTACCAGGCAACAGTGTGTCATGTTTTTTCTTGGTCTGCACCAACTGAACTACACGTGTGAAGGAGCTGATTGGTCAGAATATTGAGGTTACATAAAGCACATGTATGGGACTAACGAAGCCAGAGTCCATGTTGCACTGAATAAATACAAAATGTTCATTTTAAAACAACCAAAGTAACATTACGTTTTCTCTTGCTCTGTCTATAAAAGGAAGAGGCTACAGGATGTTGAAGTAGCGACAACACATACGTGCTTAACAGTTTATTAGACCATCACCCAATGTGAGGTGTATGCCACAGCTAACGGGTAGATTAACGGCTAATGGCAATTACCAAAATCCTTTTTAGATTTCTGCTATGGTTAATGCACACGTATGCACAAGCTCTTTAACTGAAACAATCGTTTTTAATGTTGAAATTTATCATTTTTGTTTTTTCCATGAATTTTTAAACTAATAAACAAACAAAAAATGTTAAATACTAAAATTGTCAACTAAGTTTTTGACAATGCACAATTGCAGTTATTCGCTTCCGTTCCTTAACAGAAAAATTTGTTTTATTGTTTGAATTTGATGCTTAATACATTTCTGAGTGTGCTGGCTCAAATTTATGCCAGGAGGTCTAATGAATGTGTTGAGCTCTGTATGATAAGCTGCACGTAAGAGCTCAGTTTCCCTCTGGGATCAATAAACTCTCTCTGATTCTGATCTAACGATATCTTTGACTGAAACTCTCTGAAGGTTTTGTCTTCGATGTTCGCTGTGTTATTTAAACAACGTGATTTGTTCGAAATGCTTGCCAGCACTAAAAGCTTTGTGAGTGTGATGTTTCCTTTTGAAGCTGAGTGTAGGTGTAGCCCCTGTTTGGTCTGTGTTTGAATAAAAAGGGTTGACACTGCTAACTGTATCTGCTCATTTTGATGGTTTAAATCATTTTTGATGGTGGTGACTGTGAGCTGAACTGTTTTGTCATCGGCATCATATCAAAGCCAATTTACGAGCACAGTTCCACTTCCTGTGAATCCCACTGTACAAAATTCCCAGTTGTACAATTGGCTGCAATGCAAGCAGCTAAAACAATAATTTTCCCTTGTATATAGGCTAAGAGTTGACATTTTATATTAGTTTTTCACAAATACAGAATCAAAAATATATGAGGACTGAAAACAATACTTTTGTCCTACAATGCCTGTAATGTGTTTTTGTTTGTTTATGATTTTACAAATAATCATAAAACATTTGCCCATAAAACACTAACATTTTGCTAATGCATGCAGACTGCTCATGTTAAGATGCCTGTCATCGGGGCACAAGAACCACGTAGAATTGCAAAGGCACATTTACAGAAACCCACCTCAGAGGGCGGATTAGGCCTCACAGTTTTCAGGCATATTTTTGGGCTTGCAATGCCAGAACGTGGGTTTTCTGGAATAATGCTTCAGCTGTTCCTGCGGTTCAGAAGGGATGCGGTCCTTCCGGCCTTTTATGCAGGCACACATAGCTGAATCTATTTTTGGTACATTGCTTGATGCTATTCTGTTTTCTAAACCTAACATAACCTACCAAACTTCATAGCAAACATTTTGTCCTTGGTCACTCAGTTAGGATCTTAAAGCACGTTAGGGATGCTCTGTGCCTTCCAGACCTATCGTTTTTTGCCCCCATAACACAAAACCTTTCTCTTTCACCTGGCTTGATGGATCCCGCGTCTTCACACTATTTAGGACCTCTCCGTCGACAATTGTTTTGCTTCATTTGCTCAGCGGCAGGCTAAATTTATGCTTCCCTCTGCTCATTTATTTCAACACTTACAAATCAGGAATCTTGTTAAACACTTTCTCCCATCTGGATCAGCCCCTGCTCATTATTTGATTAAAAATCCCACTTCCAAAGGCCTGATCAGCCAGTTTACTACACTTTCTACACTTACAGCATCTACATACCACAGCAGAGATGCTTGGGTTAAGGACTTGGAAGTAGAGATATCAGAAGCCTGATGGGCCAATGGAATGCCAGATTACAACTTATATTATATGTTAAATATGTTTAACATATATAACCTGATTTATGACTTAAGAGTAAAGCCAGATGGTATAGTTGCAGTGTGCGGGTGCTCTTCATTGGCACTCCGATGCCTTCAGAAAGCCTTAATGTTTGGTATGATTGTAGCTAAAAACTTGTTCTTAGAGCCTGGAATCACATCTCCTCCCATGTTTGGCATGTTTGTATATTGAAGAGGTTCATTATGACCCTCACTTTAAATTTGCCGAGATCATATTAACATAATTTGACTGCACTTGGTGTTTATGTAAAACCACACCTCTGCTGGACCCTGACTTCTTCCTGGACTTGTTCCCCACATAGAATAGAATAGAATAGAATAGAATAGAATAGAATAGAATGCCTTTATTGTCACTATACAGTTGTACAATGAGATACAGAGCATCTCCTACTCAGTGCAAACATGCTGACACAGTTCTGCAGCGCTATATACATATGAACAGTATTAACACAAAAATACTGGTGTAAAGTCAAAGTCAAAGTCAAAGTCAACTTTATTTGTCAATTCTGCCACATGTGCAGGACATACAGAGAATAGAAATTTCGTTACTCTCAAACCCAAATGAACATTTAAATATAAGAGAGTGATTAAAAATGCAAGTAAAATAATTAAAAAGTAAAAATTTAAATAAATACAGTACAATTTTACATATAACAAAAAAAAAGCTATACAATATACAATATTCAGGTAAGGGTAAATGACATTGAGTGTAAACCAGGCAAGGTAGTGCAAATAGGCAAATAGTGCAAATGGAGATTTGGTAATGTACGGTAGGAGATAGTGTAACAACAAAGTCTTATGAGGTAATGGCAGTCCAATGCTCCACAAAGTGACTAATAACTAGTGCAGGCCAGTGAGTGAGTCAGAGAGTGTGTGTGTGTGTGTGTGTGTGTGACAGAGTTCAGTGAGACCGTGGAGGAGAGAGGGGAGAGGGGGCAGAATCGGGAGGGAGTTAAGCTTCCTGACAGCCTGATGGATGAAGCTGTCCTTCAGTCTGCTGGTCCTGGCCTGGAGACTCCGCAGTCTCCTCCCTGACGGCAGCAGCTTGAAGAAGCTTTGCATTGGGTGCGTGGGATCAGCCGCTATGCAAAGGGCTTTTTTAGTGAGACGGGTGCTGTAAATGTCCTGGAGGGAGGGGAGAGAGACACCAATGATCCTCTCTGCAGCTCTCACTATGCGTTGGAGGGTTCTGTGACAGGACGCATTGCAGGCTCCAAACCACACAGTGATGCAGCTCGACAGGATGCTCTCGATGGTGCCTCTGTAGAAAGTGTACATGATGGGGGCTGGTGCTCCTGCTCTTCTTAGTTTGCGGAGAAAGAAGAGACGCTGCTGTGATTTCTTGGCCAGTGCTGTGGTGTTGTACGTCCAGCAGAGATCCTCTGTGATGTGCACACCCAAGAACTTAGTGCTGCTCACTCTCTCCACAGACGCTCCGTCAATGGTCAGAGGAGCATGTTGGGTGTGCATTCTCCTGAAGTCCACAACAATCTCCTTCGTCTTCTCCACATTCAGAGAGAGATTGTTGTCAACACACCACGTGGCCAGGCGTCTCACCTCACTTCTGTAGTCGGTCTCATCCCTGTTGCTAATGAGACCCACCACCGTTGTGTCGTCCGCAAACTTGATGAAGAGGTTGGAGCTGTATGATGGAGTGCAGTCATGGGTCAGCAGAGTGAAGAGGTCAGCACACATCCCTGCGGGGCCCCCGTGTTTAAAATGATGGTGCTGGATGTATTACTGCCGACCCGTACTGCTTGAGGTCTTCCGGTGAGGAAATCCAACAGCCAGTTGCACAGAGAGGTGTTAAGCCCCAACTGGACCAGTTTTTGAGTGAGCTGTTGGGGGATTATAGTGTTGAATGCTGAACTGAAATCTATGAACAGCATTCGAACATATGAGTCTTTTTTGTCCAGGTGTGTGAGTGCTGAGTGGAGTGCAGTGGAGATAGCATCATCGGTTGAGCGGTTGGGCCGATACGCAAACTGGAAGGGATCCAGGGAGGGGGGCAGGACAGTCTTGATGTGTTGCATGGCTAGTCGTTCGAAGCACTTCATCAGGATGGGAGTAAGTGCAACAGGACGGTAGTCATTAAAGCAGGAGGGAGATGACATTTTTGGAACCGGAATGATTGTGGTGGCTTTAAAACATGTGGGGACGACAGCCTGGATAAGTGATATATTGAAGATGTCTGTGAAGACATCAGTGAGTTCCACTGCACAGTCTCTCAGTACACGACCAGGAATGTTGTCAGGACCCGGAGCTTTACGTGCATTGATCCTGCTGAGGGATCTCCTCACGCTGTCCGGGGACAGAGTCATCACCTGGTCACCAGGAGGGGGTGGGGTCTTCTGTGCAGTGGTGCTGTTTTGGACTTCAAAGCGAGCAAAGAAAGTGTTCAGCTCGTTCAGCAGGGGGATAGTGCTATCACAGGTCTGTGGTGGGGGCTTGTAATCTGTGATGGTCTGAATGCCCCGCCACAGGCTCCGTGAGTCTCTGCTGTCTTTGAAGTGATGAGATATTTTCCTGGAGTACTGTCTCTTAGCCTCTCTGATACCACGGGAAAGGTTGGCCCTAGCTGTCCTCAGGCTCGCCTCGTCTCCATCTCTGAAGGCAACATTCCGAGCTTTCAGCAGCCTGTAGACCTCTCCTGTCATCCATGGTTTTTGATTGGCCCGGACAGTTATGGTTTTCGTGACTGTTACATCCTCAATACACTTGTTGATGTAGGCAGTAACAGTCTCTGTAACAGTCTGTAAATATGTAAATATGTAATAAATAGTGTTGTGTATATACAGTTGGGTTATTGCACATAGAATATGGTATTGCACTGTGGTGGTTCATAGAGGGAAATGTGTTATCGGTGCATGTGTGAGTTCAGGCTGGTTATGGCCTTTGGGAAGAAACTGTTTTTGAGTCTGTGGGTCTTTGTGCTGATGCACCTGTAGCGCTGTAGAAACCAGGGTGGAAATGTCCGTGATGATGTTTGCTGCTCTGCTGAGGCAGCGGGAGGAATAAATGTCCATCGGGGAGGGGAGAGGGCAGCCGATGATCTTTTGTGCTGTCTTGGACTCTTCTGGACTCGGTGAACTCTCTGTTGCCCTGTCTAACTAACACAGAAGATCATCTTCTTCCGACTCTAACATTTCTCCTTTACTTTTGATTAGGATTGACTAAGCTGTGTGGGGTTTGTTTGTGCTTGGATGTTGTTGTTTTTTAATTTCTTTCCTTTGTCTTGTGGTATTTGATGTCATTTTGAACTTAAAGTCTTATAAATAAACATAAAAAAGGTCTGTTCAGTTAAGGGTTTTCAGTAGGACACAGCCTTGATGGCACCAATTTCCGAAAGAGAGTTTGATGTTAAAAGCAGAGTTAAACTACAACACAAACTCTCGTGTATGAGGAGCTGGAGGTGGTGGGTGAAGGTGACTGACATCAGGAAGCTGTTACTACAAAGTCTGTGTTCACTTCAAAATGGTAACTACCATATAAACCCATAAAAAGAAAACTTACGAAAACAAGTGTTTATTCCACGAAGCTGTTTGAATGCAGCTGGGAGTGGCTGTTGTGCGAGGTACAAACATCATTTAGTAAAGAAAGAGTATTTTATTTTCATATGTTTACAAAACACTTGTACCCATGCTTCGTTTTTATTATTTTGTTTATTTATTTATTACTTTTTAACAGAACATTCTAAACAAAGTCCCGCCGATATACAATAAAATAATAAATCAATGACGCCGGACTGATGAACTATGATAATGGTTCAGATTATCGAAAAACTCTCCCACAATGCATAGCTGTGTAGCTGTTAAACTCCTCCTTCTTCCGGGTTTACTAACGCCGTCTCCACGTGAGATACACTTTCAGTGCAGTAATGTCAACAAACCCCACGGTTCCGAACGGCGCGGAGGACGAGGAGTTCCGAGTGTTCGTGGCACTCCACAGCGCAGCGCTCCAGGCTTCAGCGATCCCTCCGGTCTACTGGAGGAGCCTGCATCACAAGATCACCAGCGAGGTGTGCTCTGAGTCACACATGAAGCACTGAAACACATGTTCAGTCCTCATGACTGTTTGTTTACTGTTGCAGAAAAAGCTGCTGCTGCTGTTTCATATACACTGAGATGCAGCACATTGCCGTGCACATTCTCCCAGCAGGCCCCTTCAGCTTATCTTTGTTTTCCGTAGATTTATGATGCCGGGGAAGTTTTCGGAATAATGCAGTTCCAACAAGAAGATGAAGATGAGGAGGAGGGAGATGAAGAAAACAGAGAGGAGAGGAAGAAAGACAATCCTGGAAATGAGATCAGATGTAAAGTGGTTGTAACCCGGGAGAGTGGTCTGCAAGCCTCGGAGCCGACCAGGTGAGGGCGCCCAGCGAAAGTCTTCTTCCACTGATAGCATGTTTGTCTTTGTGCTCCTTGGAGAGGAAAGCGAATGCTATGAGCTTAACATTTAAGTGTTGCTTATTTATATCACTATGAATGGTGGAGGCTGCACTTTAGTTGTATTTATGTAGTATGTTTAAATACAGGCCTTTTATATTATAAGTTAAAGACCCTCCAATAATACAGAGAAACCCTGAGAAACCCTTTGGGGATAGTGGGAAGGAAAAACTCCCTTTTAACCAGAAGAAACCTCCAGCAGGACCTGGCTCAAGGACGGGCAGCTATCTGCTGCGTCTGATGGGAGGAAGACGGGACAACTGAGCAAGAGAGCCAGACAATAATAACGAATGATTAACTAATGATGTGGTGTATAAACAAAAACAGTTTAAAAAAAAAATAAATTTGATTTCAAACCAAAACTTTTTTACGTTTTGTTTCACTTTTTAGCTCAGTTTTTGTTAACTATAATAGCTGTGTCCATGATAAGGACATAGCCAAGATGATCTCCAACCTCAAACTAACAAATCAACAAAGTGAAAGATTAAATTAATTAGCAAAACACTGCTTTTCCTTCACTTCTCCTCTTGGATGTTAGATCATACTTTTTCATATTTCATATTTTTAGATACTTTGATTCTTCTCCTCCAAGGCTGTGCCAAAGTCTCGGTATCTAGTATATTTATATGAGCTAAGTGAATACTGTTTTGCTTTAATTTCAACTGTTAATCCTTGAACAGGTAGTTAGAGGAAGCTCATGGATGGTGTGATGTTCAGAATAACTGAAATTATTCAGTTGTCTTACTTCATGGTGACAACATAAGAATAACTGAATAGTTGTTTTTTGTGTTATTGCAGTCATTATTGCTGTGAACATTGAAATCCTGACCCTGTCCCTTGCTATTTTGTATTTATAGGAACAAAATAACACAGAAAACCTTAAATTCATTAACGTAATAACAAAATAGTGAGAAGAGAACATCGTTAACAACTGCATTACTGGAATTCTTAAGGAAACCATGGGAATCCCTTTAACCCTTGGTTGTAACTACATTTCATTTTCTGAGGTAAAAGGAACTATTGCTTTAGTGACAATGTTAAAGGTTCATCCAGTAATATTTCATAGACTACAAATGGTTAATAAAAGTCACCTGCAGGTGAGGGTGTCAGCTTGAAGGAATCCAGGAGGAGAGCTGCTGCAGCATAGTCATATTACACCACCACAGAAGTATTTAACTGCAAATTTCCTGCTGCTACTTTCCATTAGCGCTCTCTTTATGTGAATAATGTGATTTTTAAGATTTTATTAATCGTCAGCATTTTAAAGCTCTTTAAATGTAATTTTCCATCTAACGTGAGATTGTCTCCATATTCCTGCAGCGTTTTCCTGGTGGATCACGCGTGGACGTACCGCGTGGAGCATGCCCGGCAGCAGCTGGAACAGATCCCAGGCTTGTTGCCCAGAATGGCGGCCCTTATGGGGCTGGACTTCCATGGTGAGGTCCCCGACCCTGACACGGTGGAGCTGGTGATGGAGTGCATGTGGAAATACAACCAGACTTATCAGCTCTCTCAGGGGGTGCGTTGGAAAACACTACTCTAATCACTTAGATATGTACTACACATGATTCTCCTAATATTGTATATAAGATGATTGTGGAGCTACTATAGGAACCATGATGTGAAACTTATTGACATTGACTTATGTCAGTGTAAAGCAGCTTGCCGTGAGCACGGAGCTAATGTGTAACACCAAACTGCTGAGTCGTCACAGAGCCTCCTGTGTGCACAGGAACTCTTGTCCTTACGTGGGCTGAGCACACTTTGAACAAAAAGGATTTTGTGATATAAATAATGATCTGAAAGTCAGACCTTGACCTTCCTCTGCTTCACTTCCTCCCGTGTTTTCCTGTGCAGTCCCCAGAGGACAAGGTTCCCGTGTGGTACATCATGGATGAGTTTGGCTCTCAGGTGCGGCACTCTGATCAACCGACCTGCAGCATGGCTCCTTTCTTCTACGTGCAGGGCCAGCTAGCCTACACTGTGCTCTGGCCTCTGCAGGACCTGCACGAAGGAGGTGAAAGCGGACACAGCATGCAGAGAGCGATCACCATGTCAGAATTTAGAAAACGGATACATGTGGCTGTTTTTGGATACAAGATACCTGAACTAGAGTTTCCCTGTTAAAACATGCAACATGATTGGATGGCATAATGTTTTAATACATTATTATCCACAGATGAAGTTACCCGTGACTATACGTATGGAGAGCCAGACCCTCTGGTGCGGCGATGCTGTCTGTTACCATGGATACCTAGTGATCTAGAAGAGGTCAGCAGCGTCACAGCTGAGCCTCCGGACTCATTCTTTGAGGTGAGGAGTACCACATAAAATTTATCAGCCACAAGAAATCTATTAAGCTTCTATTTACATCTCAAACTCAGATTCAGTCTTTTGGTCAAACAGTTTGCAAAGTAGTAAATAAAGTTAAATAAGTTTTACTGAATAGGAGATATAAATACGACAAAATATTTTCATTCGGTACCCAAGGCACAGTCCAGTGCTGTGAAAAAGTGTTCGCCCCCTTCCTGATTTCCTAAATTATGATCCAACTGTGATTAACCACATGTTTTTGAAAGGTGAGTTCAGTTTGACCAAATACACCGAGGCCTGACTACTGGCAGACCTGTTGAATTAAGAAGTCACTTAAATAGAACCAGAACATCATACCAACAGTAAAATATGGTGCTGGTGTGATGGTCTGTGTGGCTGAGGACCTGCAACACCAGCTGTGGTAAATGGAACCATGAATTCTGCCGTCTACCAAAACATCCTGAAGGAGAATATCCGGCCGTCTCTTTGTGACCTGAAGCTGATGCACACTTGTGTTCTGCAACAGGACAATGACCCAAAACACACCAGCAAGTCCACCTCTGAGCGGCTTAAGAAAAACAACATATAGACTTTAGAGGCCCGGTCAAAGTCCTGACCTGAATCCGACGTGCGAACAGCACAGTGAAGGACACTCTCCACCCCTCACACCGTTCTCCCTCCTTTCATCTGGCAGACGGTTACCATCAAAACTGTAACAGCAGACACTGCAAGAGCTTTTCCCCCAAGCAGTCAGAGCCCTCAACTCACAGCCACCAGAGGACTGATAACACAACACCTTACAGTACTCACCAAAAGACTCAAAAACAACACAAACTTCCACAAATCCACTACAAACTGGACCTGGGAACAATCTGCTTGTTTGCACACTCAGTCACATAGTTACTGAACACATCTAAATTATACTATATTTGCACATTTTGCATCTTGCACATGTCTTCGTCCGGTCTCGTCTACAATATCCTGACTCATAATATCCCACGTCGTATTGTCTCTGCCCTGTCTTTGTTTATTGTACATAGATATAGTTAGTACCTTTTCATCTCTTAATTTGACCCAAATTTAGCAAGTTATTATTTATTTGTAATTCCTAGTTTTATAGCTCTTGGAGATATATCTTTTATATTCTTATAAATGCACCACGGGGGGCTTGGGGTGAAACAGCATCTCTGTACGCTGTATACTGTGTATATTGTTGTACTGACAATAAAGTTCTTGAATGTTGAATCTTGAGATGCTGTGGCATGACCTGAAAAACCCTCCAGTGTGGCTGAATTACAACAATCCTGCAAAGATGAGAGGGCCCAGCTGGTTTTTTCCTCTTAATAATAAACACCTTCATTTAAAACTGCATTTTAAAGGAGGTGAAATCTTTGTCCAGGATTTAGATTTGTTTGATGATCTGAAACATTTAAGTTTGACAGACATATGAAATCAGGAGCACTTTTTCACACCACTGTATGTGACATATTACAGCCACAGTCAATATCTGAGCTGAACTGAAGCCTAATCGTCGGTGTTGTTGGGTCGTCTCTGTGTCTGTCACTGCAGAACATTGCTCGGGAAAACCAGGAGCAGCTTCCAGTGGAAATACAGCCTTACACTGTTCCGAAGGACAAAGTCCTCAAGTAAGTTTTTCACTCTTACAGATATCTTTTTTATTCTATTTACCTGTAGTGCCTTTCTGAGTTAGGCACTGACTTGCTGCAGACTTCTATATTTGGATGATATAATAATAATAATAATAATAATAATATGACACAGAGAAAGTGGATATCTGTATATCAAGGAGAAATACTGAGCTCGTCCAACAGCTTTAGACGTTGCTTGGAAAGTGCCTGTTCATGTGTATCAGGAAGGTCACTGCCTGCCTCCACTCTCTCCCTCGCTAGTCTTTAAAGATAACACATTTACTTTGTTGGGAATTTGCAGGTCGAGATGATTTCCATGTAGCGTTTGTCTGACTATAGATAATATTGTTCTTATCTTTACCAACAAGGAGGCCAGATTTCACAGTGTGTGGTGGAATGTATCTGAATACATAGTTAATGCTCAAGTAAAATCTAAGGTGGATGTACAGGATTCAGAACAACTTTTCTTAATTTAAAGAAACTCAAAATAACTTAATCCGTCTGCTCAGGGTTTTATACAACAAATCGCTTCATTCACTCAATGCTGTACTTCATTGTAGATGCTGTTGCTCTTCATCGTGCCTCGTTCAGTTTATATGCTGTTTTACTTCAACATGATTCTCATTGGCTCAGTCTCATATGAACTGTACATGTGAATATGACACCGTGTTTGTCAGTCACAGCATCACTTCTGCTATGAAAAATCACAGTCACATTGGAGTCTGGTGTCTTTTACACGCTTACACACACACACACACACACGCACACACACACACACACACGTGCACACACACACACACACACACGTGCACACAGTCTGCTGTGCTCTCAGTCACAGAGGGAGCCGAGGACGCACCATAGTCATAAGAATGCTTCGGGAATCTGGGTGAAAAAGTCAGACGTTCATTACTCAAACTTGATTTTCTTACTCCTCATAGTGATTAGATCTAGTCTTGATTATACTTTGAATTAGAATTAAATATGTTGAACTATTAGCAAAATGACGTCTAAGTAAACTCTGCTTTAGCGCTCTGTATCACCGTCCCCATAAAAAGGCTGGATGTTAAATCCTTTTACTCCACTTGTGGGTAAAGATAAGCTGGGAGATCTCAATCTCTCAGATGAAGGCGACTAACCACATACTTGACTGACTGGACGTTTATATTTTAAAGCAGTTAACCAAAAACAGTTTCTTGGTTTTTCTTCTCTCCGTTGCACACATCAGTCTATTTTTGCTGCGGACATAGTGACAGGATTCATGCTTCAGTAACAGTTTGTGTTGTGATGCGCATGTATTAACCTGTTACGTTGTAAACTGTTTGGATGAGAAAAGACATCCCTTTATTGTATAAAATACATATAATCACGTTAGCTGATTGTGCCACTCGGTACATACGAGGAAACATCCGTTTTTGACTCCAGCTTGTGAGTCTGGTGACCACCTGTCATCTGACTCAAACAGGGTCTCCTCCACACAGTCTTCCTTTATAAAGTGCTTTACAAATCCGAACATTACAGCTAGCAGGTGTATTTTCGCGTTTCAGTATAGCTAACCGAACAACGAAGAACCACCAGCGACTGATTTTTAGTTTACGTCCCCTCGCTTTCCCCTGAGTTATTGGTTTTGTTACCAATTACCTAACATAAACTAATGCAAGTCTACTGATCGCAACCAACCAAGGATGATCTGATAACGAACCCGATGATGTCACATTATGTACTGACACAAGATGGCGCTAAACGTGTTTTAAACCAGCTTCACAGACAGTGTTACATCTGTTTTTGAGAGCAGGGCTCAGTGCTGTAAGTTTATCGATAAAGAGGTTCATGTCCACTTTAAGTGCTAATTAAAAAGCTCAATAAAAAGAGTTTTTTTGTTGTTGTTTTGTTCATTTGTTTCCAGGGTTTACTCTGAAATGTCACAAGTAACAAACAACCTTAGCCACCCTCGGTTCCAGCTGATAGAGGATGAGGATGAGGCTGATATCATTTGGCGCTATAATCACATCAAAGACTACAGGTGAGCAAGCAAAGGGTTCATAACTCGGTGGCATTATGGAACTAGACAGACATGATTTCTTCATAAGTGAGTGTTTCATACATTTGTAAAAAATGTTTGGAATCATGTAGGATTTTCGTTCCACTTCTCACGTGTACACCACTTTGTGTTGGTCTTTCACCTGGAATTCCAATAACATTGATTCATGTTTGTGGCTGTAATGTGACAAAATGTGGGAAAGTTCAAGGGGGCCGAATACTTTTGCAAGCCACTGTATATAGCGCCCTGAGGTGCTTAATATTGTAATGTAAAGATCCAACGATAATAGAGATTAATTGTCCAGATAGGTACGATCCTAGCTGTGTTATAATATTATTATATGTTAACTCACAGTGTATTCTGTTGGTGTGTGTGTATTGAGTGACTAATAGAAAAAAATCAGCTGTACTTCCAAGCTAACACTGATCTTGAACAACTGTCAGGCAGAATTATGAAACCAGGATTTATCGTGTGTGAATGCCAAGAACATGTGTTTTTGTGTGTGACTTGAATACTTAATAATAAACTCTGTATGTTTGTTGCAAGGCTGCGCTACATTGTTACATAAACATCCTAATCTCAGGTTTAATTGATTCCAACTTCAATTTTCCAGTTCATAAATACCTAAATACCAGAAAGTTAAAAGAAGTCAAAGTTCATGAGTTAATCTCAAACTCAAACGTGTGATTTTTCTAAGTCTATCAGCAAAGTTATGTTGACGCATAATAAACCAGTGTTAGGTGAGGTTGTTGTTGGATTGTCTGAAAGGTTAAGTACCATGTTTTGATTTGGCAGCAAACTCAGTGTGGAGCGACCTCATGTGTTGCTGAACCAGTTTCCCTGTGAGAGCATCATCACTGTGAAGGACTGTCTGGCTGCTGTGGCTCGCAGGGTGAAAGGCAGCCCAGGACCCGACTGGTTACCGGAGACCTTCAACCTACAGACAGAGCTGCCACAATTCATCAAGCATTACCTGATGAGACAACAAAGGTTGGGATGCTGTTTTTCTTTGTTTCTAGTCATCACTAGTTTGTATGACAAATAATAAAAAGAAGGAAGAACTTAACCGCAGTGTTTTACACAGACACGCACACAGACGCCCTGAATAGTATACAGAAACATCTGTGCCGAATGCGGCCTGGAAGTCCCGAGGTCAAAATGGCACACGCCCCCCTAGGGTGCTTGAGAATGACCGAGCTAAGATCCTGTGGGACGTCCAGGTACAGACAGACAAACTGGTGATTGCTAACATAGTGGTGCTGGACAAGCAGAGGAAGATGTCCGTAGTTGTTATCAAATGGCAGCAATACCAGGAAAAAGGAGCACGAGAAGCTTGAGAAGTGCTGAAAAAAGGTCACTGGAACCTGAACATGTGGGTCACCGGCAACCAAGTATAATCCAGGCTACACTGTAACAGCTTCTGGTAGAGGCAGTGTGATGGTGAGATGTCGAGATATTGCCACAGTCTGGAACTGAACTTGAAGATGACAGCACAGCGTTTATCAGAGATTAGAGGATGGAATGGCCTCCCTGCAGCCCCGACCTCAGTCCCATTAAACACTGACAGGGTCAGCTTGGCCATGTTGGGACAAATGCAGATTGAAGGGTGGGATGCACCACAACACTGTGTGACCATCCTGGTGAACAGGGGAGATCCAGTCTGTGGATTTGTATGCTTCTTCCACATGTTCCTGTTTATTAATATTGTAAAGTCTTTACAATATAAAGCGCCTTGAGGCGACTGCTGTTGTGATTTGGTGCTATAAAAAAAAAAATGGAATTGAATAGTAAAATAATAAACTTTATATTTCTTGTTTCTTTGGACTTCAATCATCTAATTTAATAAACAGCAACAAGCAAGAGTCAATAGCAGCTTAAGCTGTTTGGCATTGGCAGAGAAGATCTGGCACGTTTTAATGGGAACAACCCATGAACCATAAACAGGTGGTGTTACAATACAGAAATAATTGAACACAAGTTTCCTTTTATGTATTTATTATTTGTTCATCTTCCTCATTTTGTGGGTCTTTCTTCTATAAATGATACTTCTTGTGCCATACTTTTCCAGTTACTTAACACGGGGGTTTTTGGTGTCTGCTTCTTGGTGTTATTCTTCAGATTTGGAACAAATTACTCTTGAGTTATCGAAGGCCGACAGGAGGTTTACCCAAAAAATGTTCTGCCTGTAAATATGTTTTGTTTGTTTTTTAAACATGCTTCACTTTAGGTATTGATCTAAAAATATACATAATTTGTACAAACAAAGATTGCACAAGTAGTTTGCATTGCTTTTGCCACAATTTCACAAGCACTGACAATTTGAACTTTTATTGTAATTAGACAGTTAAGTTTCATGACAGTCTTGTGAATCTGTGCAGCACAACCTGAAAATGGAATTTTCTTGTCGTTATACCTCACTGTTGGAAATCCCGTCTGACGTTAACTGGATAATTAAAAGTTGTCTTATATTTTTTTCAGGGGAGAAGATAACCACTGGATCTGTAAGCCTTGGAATTTAGCTCGTGGACTAGACACACACATAACCAACAACCTGGATTACATAATCAGGCAGCGAGAGAGTACACCAAAGGTGATGGCACACGTACACACAGATACCAAGAATGAAACTTAGCCTAAGACTATATATTCAAAAAGTGCATTCTGTCTCACTGTGTGAAGCGTTTCTGCTTGACCTCAATGGTGGACGTCATGATGTCAAAGAAAGATGTGTAGAAGACTTGATAATTAATTGGGAAAAGAGAAGAGCAGTGTGATGAGAATGACCATAAACTAGTCTTACACCCTGCACAGGTCGTCGGTCTGTCGCAGGGCTAACACAGAGTTACAGACAACCACTTACACTGACGTTCGCACATCAGAATTATGCATGATGTTAAGGATTCAAAAATTGGAGAAAAGGAGTACGGAGGGCTCACAAGCAAATGACAACTCTGGTCCAGAAGGTATGATCAAAGCGAAGATTTATTGATTACACGCGCGGAGTCCGACGCTGGGCAAAGTCAGTGATCGAACTGAACTTACAATAATTAGACAAAGGTTTTATAGGGGTAAGACAACAAAGCCCCCTCTTTTGCAAAGCAGACACAATACAGCTTACGTCAACCTAAACCACAAAATGTTCCGGTAACTTTTAACATAGTTTTAAGAACATTACGTCTCATCTCCATCCCGGTGTCACACCATGAACGCATTCTTATCTCCCAGAACATCTGATGCACGTCCTGTAACCATCTGACAATATGCCGGCACAATTTGCAATTGCAGCAAAAACACATCTTAACTTCTTACCTACTAAAATGAATCTACTATGGTGTGTACGTGTATGTGTGTGTGTGGGTGCCTGCTGTGTATGCTATGTATGTGTCATGACCTCTCCTGCATCCTGGCTCACCTCACATCTCTCGCCCTCGCCAGACATAAGGCCTGCGCTCGTACACAGCTGAACTATGTGTGACTTCTAGACTAAATGTCACACTCAACTGATGCTACTCAAACCATGAAGGAAACTTACTTACAATGAACATAAATGAAACTTAAAACTTACTCAAAAGGATATAAGTAATAAAAGATAAAAATAACTCTAGGCGTTTGTCATGTAAGCAGGTGTGTTGCGATTCCTTTCAGAGCTCCTGTCCTCCTCACCGTGTATTGGCTGATCATTAACGCCTGCCAAGAGTTTCTGACCCTCACTTGACCAGGAGCCACAGCTCTTTAATAAGCTCAAATGCAATCATGTATAAAAGATTAAAATCATTTTCATAACAAAGGGTTTTTCCTCTCAGACCTGCCACTATGTTTGCTCGTCTCTACTACAGTTTAATCATTGAAAATCACACTGATCAGCATACTATGTGGAAATTACAGATTACATAATGGCAAAAGCATTTTGTCAGACCCCTCAATGATTAGCTGTTATTAACTATTATTGTTAACTTCATTAACTAATAGATATTCTCATTTTATAAAACTGCATTACTTTACAAAAATAATACAGTAATTATAGTTCATCTGCTAATAGGGTTGGTGATTTGATCCCATCTGCTCCAGTGAGCATGCCAAATATCTTTGGGCAAGGCTAACCCCCAAGTTGCTCTCTGATGCACCCATCAGAGTAAGAGTGTGAATGTTCGATTAGCACAGAAAAACGTGATCAGGTAAAGTAGAAAAGCGCTGTATAGGAACCACTCCATTTGCTATTTAACCACATAAGACATATCTGACGCTATCCTTTCTATCTGTAACTAATATATTTATATATACTATTATCAGAACACATGATCGATACACTAAGGTAAAACAAATTTCCATCACAGAAAACTTCAAAGGGATACAGACTTGCAGACTCTGTGCTGCATGACTTTAAGATTCACTCTTTGTCAGGACTGTAAAGCTCACATTTGTTTATGTTCCAGGTGGTGTGTAAGTATCTGGAAGATCCAGTACTGTTCAACAGGGAGGAAGTGGGAATGGTGAAGTTTGACATTCGCTACATGTTGATGTTGCGTTCTGTGCAGCCTCTGCGTCTCTATGCCTATAATGTCTTCTGGCTGCGCTTCGCCAACAGGTAAGAAATGCATACAAAAAGAGTTCTTTCCTGTAGGGTACCTTTCTCTACACAAATGATGAAATTGTGATGTGATTGCTGGGTTTGAACGTTCCTGTGAAATGGAGGTTTTGTTTTAGTGTCTTTCTGTTTTCTCAGACTTTGTTTCATAGCTAGCTGGATTACATCCATAGTTAACAATCTGTGGACACTAAGCAAAGCAAAGCAGACAGTCAGATGGCACACACTGCTTTTGTGGCACTCATTAGTATTGTTTGTTTTGGTTTGTTTTTTTTATTACATTTGATGTAAAAAATTACAGCACAATTTAATTAAATGTATCAAAAGTCAACATAGAAGTTACAAACCAACCAAAACTAGCAAAATAAATCAACTACTGTTTCTGTCTCTTCTTTCATGTCCTAAGATTGTCTTGTTTCTTATCCATTGATTGGCTCTTCACTAAGTTACACCTGTTATGATGGCTGATCTTTTGTTTTTTCTGCCTAGACCGTTCTCCTTGGACCATTTTGATGATTACCAAAAGCACTTCACTGTCATGAACTATGCTGAGGGGGTGGAGCTTAAGCAGGTATCTTCCCTTTTTTAATTTGCATGTCTTGCCATAGCTGTTGTCGTCATCAAAGTCTAGTAATAACAGTTTGAATGGGTCCCTTTCGTAGGTGCATTATGATGAGTTCATCCCAATGTTTGAGAAGCAGTACCCACAGTATCCATGGAAAGTAGTGGAAGTAAGTGAAAATGTTAAGTGCTTTTCAGTTTAGGATGCCTTTCTGAGGGTTTAAGGAAATGGTTTGTTTATAAGAACTGATACCAAGCATGTTAGCACAAATTAAGATTCTTCCAGGTGTATATTAAACCCTCACACCACCTGCTAGAATCTGCAGATTAGGTATCAGCATCTGCACAGAATATGAAGCATGTGTGACAGTATCTCTAAGGCCTTATTTCTAGTATGGTTATCGTAATCAAATCTTGGTTTTGTCCATTATTCTTTACAGGGAGAGTTATTTAAAGCTTTCAAGGAGCTCTTTGAGGCAGCCACTTCTAGACCGGCACCATATGGTATTTGTCCCTATCCTTCATCCCGGGCCATCTATGCTGTAGACCTCATGCTAAAGTGGAGTAGAGGACAAAATGGTGAGCATTTATCCTACTGATCATCAAAGGTAAAGCCAGTTGTCTTTGAGCCTCAGAGGAATGGCACCTTAACCAGATTTGTTTCAAAGCCATTTGACCTGGCTCGTGTTTTTTCTTCTGTGACCTCTAGGAGCATCTCTCTACATTTATTTTGTCTCCCCAAATTCATTAACACAAGATTCTGTAACTTTGAGATTCTGCTGCAATCAAAGTTGAGACGGAGAATGACAGGTTGCAGATTTGTCCTGTTATGCATTCCCAGGCAGAAAAGAATCACACAGACTCACTTAAAAGCTGTGCAAAGCATGTTTTACCATCATTCAAGCTTTCTGGAAAGCTCAGAGAAAATCCACAATGTACAAGTAAAGATTGCAAGATAAAAGGATCATCGAGTACATCGAGTAAAGGGCTTAAAGTGGGGTTATGAGTTTAAATACTTAACAAGCAAGTTGCATTTTAGCATTTTACCGTCACAAGTTTAGATCAAGTGTGATGGTGTCAGGCTGCATGAGAGGCATTTCCATCCTTTGCTCCACGGGTCGAGGGTGAAGAAATCAGGATGTCAGTGACACCGGATGTTAGCTGTCCAATTTTGATGCAAGGTTTTTTCTCTCTTAAATGATTGGTAGAACCTTCCATGTGATTAACACTCAACGTGATGCACAGCTAGAATTGAGTGAATGTGTTGGGTTTGTCTAGGCACAAACCCCGCTGGAACGCGAGACACTCAATAACTGCACGACAAAACAAGACAAGACAGAGCTCTTTGTCTTTGTGGCTCATGAGGGAAGTCAGCCCAGGCCTTCACCTGTCCTTAGCCAACTTCGACTGATTCCTACGCTACAGCCCCTTTTATTGTCAGCAAGCAATCATTCATGAATATGCAATTACAAATACATGTGACATTCTTAAGCAGGCATATCTGAACAACATCAGTGTCTGTATACTGTGTGTGTGTGTGTGTGTGTGTGTGTGCGTGTGCGTGCGTGCGTGCGTGTGTGTGTGTGTGTGTTTCCAGCTATACCATACATAGACATACGACCTTTCAATGAACTTAAACTGTGTGTATGAGGTATGCAGGAAAGTAAGCGTCTTGCTAAATGATAAGAACAGGAACTTGCAATAGATCATATCTCAGATGAACATTTAAAGGTGTGAAGTCTTGCACTTTAAGAAACAGAACAGGACAGACTGGTTTCTAAAGCTATAGTGGAAATTATAACGTTGAGGCTGCTTCCTCTCATCTCATGGTGCACAAGTGCACACAGAATCTTATCAGATCTAATAAGGATATGATTTTATCAGCATACAGATGATTATATATTTCTAAGCATGAATGACAATATAAAAAATATCAATTCCAACAGAATGTCTATATTTGTGTAGTAAATATGTAAAAGAGATCACTTTCATGACTAAATCAAAATGAGCCCTTGTAGTATCTATCAACATTTCAGAGGCCTTAAAGAGCCGAGATACTGGCTACAGATAAAAGAGGTTTTTTGAAAGTGACAGGAGAAGGATACAGATTAAAGAAAAGCAACTCAAAACAGATTTTTTTCAAAAACTAAACATGCAGTCCCCACCCCAGAGTCTGAATCCTTGTAATCGTGACCTGGTTAGAACCAGGTGCATCTGAACCAGAATAAAGGAATAAAGTGTCCGTCTCTAGACTTCAATTCAATTCAGTTTTCTTTACACGGCGCCAAATCACAACAACAGTCGCCTCAAGGTGCTTTATATTGTATGATAGACCCTACAATAATACATACAGAGGAAAACCCAACAATCACATGACCCCAAAAGCAAGCACTTTGGTGACAGTGGGAAGGAAAAACTCCCTTTTAACAGGAAGAAACCTCCAGCAGAACCAGGCTCAGGGAGGGGCGGGGCCATCTGCTGTGATTGGTTGGGATGAGAGAAGGAAGACAGAATAAAGACATGCTATATTTTGCAGTTATTGTCTGCTTATCCAGTCTTCCCTGGAATATGGCAACAAGAAATGTGTTTACTGTGAGCTTCGGAGAGCTTAATGAGACAGTATCTTTGGAAAGTGTTTGGCTGTTTTGGCCCATTTACAGTCTTTTAACAAAACTACACCTGTTGGCGCCACAACAGGTGTAGTTTTGTAAAAAGACATTGCACATATCAGTTTATCACACTAAAACTTTATTCACTACGTGATCAGCCTGTGAATCATTTATTTATCTGTATGTGTTCTCATCCTTCAGGTGAACGTATAATACAACCTCAGATCCTAGAGTTGAACTTCAGCCCAGACTGTGCCCGGGCCTGCCTCTACCACCCTGACTTCTACAACCACATGTTTCAGACGCTGTTCCTGGATCAGCCTGAGGAGTGCCCCATCACACAAATCATGTGATTAACCGAACATGATGGAGGAGTGTCTTTAGTTTATGTTTTCATGCTTCAAGTTGCTGAAATCTTCCCTTTATCCATGCGCTGCATAGGTTTTGTGGAATTCCCTGTATGTGAGATAACAACTGTGCATACTCTCCTGGTTGTGTGCTCTTAGAGTCATATATAGGAACACCTTGTCAGTTCTGTTTTGCACAGTGAACTTAAAAATGGATAAAATTTAGTTTCTGTTAATCATTTCTCTTGATGTTCTCTCTCAGGCTCCTCTGAGACTATAAATGTAATCTCTTTAGTTTCACTGTTCATTTGCCTGGTTTGTAAAGACACATTGTACTCTTTCATCTTCCTCTGACATTATAATTACTTTTTCTTTCTTTTGATTTATGTTTTCCTCACACACATGTCTGACATTGTTCTGCAGTTCCTGCAGACAGTTGCTCAGAAGACGTCACACATATACTGCATTCAAAAAAATTAAAGATATAGTTTGAAACTGCATGAAGGAAAAAATCATACTGGACATGTGATATGTGTTGATGCAGGCTCCATTAGGATCCCAGAAAGTTGATTCTGTTTATCTGGATGCAGCGTATTCAGTGGGAGAAATGTTTCGTCCCAAGTGACTTCTTTAGTCTCAGGCTGAGACTGAAATTGCCATCAGTAATGGGAGCACCAAATGGGTGAAATCAGGTCATAAAACCTGTTTTCATTCTATGCTGTTCTGTTGTAAATAGACAAATTAGAAAAATGTAACATTTGAAGATAATTCTAGAAAATAACCAAAAATATGCTGTTATTACAACTATGGTTATTTTAGGGGTGCTCTGATGATACTCAAGCACCCCCAAAATGGGTCTAAATTGGCTATGCATCAGTATAATACAACACAGACTGAACACCATCCCCAAGGATACAGCGGCCAGTGGATTGCTGTGTTTTATTCATCGGGGAAACCAAACAGCCTCTGGCTAAGTGGATGTCACACCACAGAAGAGCTAACTCATCAGGCCAGGTCTCTGCAGTGTGTTTACACCTACACTCAGTGGCCAGCCTTTCAATGATGAGGATGTACACATTCTGAACAGGCCTGGTTTGAGTCCAGGCTATCCTGATATGTAGGGGGTGGGGTTGGTTGTAGCTCAGGAGGTAGAGCAGCATCTACTAATGCATCCATCAGAATGTGAATGTTAGCTAAAAAGTAGTTCAGCCTAGAAAAAAAGTGCTTGTATGAAAGGGTGAGTGAGTCGATTGCATAATGCCTTGAGTGCTCAGGTAGAGTAAAAAGGGCCAGTGAGTTTAATGTGTTTAGGAATGATGGAAACAAAGTGAAAACATGATGCAGCAGGCTGGTCCACTTTGTAGAAAAATGATGGTAAGTACTTTGCATGACCCCCCCACACACACACACACACACACACACAGTCTTGATGCTTGCTCAATCATTCAGGTAAGGAAATCCAAAAAAGCTGATTCTGTCATTGTCAGTGGGAGGAAACGCTACGTCCAAACGCTTGGATGACTGACTTCTTTTCTCCTACTGAAACGTCTGATATTCAATGTCCCAGAAGTTTTCTATTGAATATAAACGAGGTGAGTGTGAGGGGCAGTAACTGGTATCAGTTCCTTCATCGTCCATTACGGTTCACAACATATTACCACACACACATGTAACACGGGCGGACTTTTTACGCTAAAAAGAAAGATTCTTTAAAATACAAGGGGGAGCAGGCGAGTCAGATACCACGGGCACAGAGATGCAGCAGGTCTCATCAGAAACAGTTTATTTCTAGGCCAGGGAGCACAAATAAAAACACCCTTAAAATGTATGAAATAAAATGTTATCTACTAAAACTAAATAAAACAATTCTAAAACTCGTAAAACTACTACATTCATTAAAAGCCCCCTGCTATAATTATGCCACATGTTCATTATGGGTCCATCAGCAGGCCGGGAATTCTTCTTTAAAGCAGAGTCTACGCCAGCCTCATCTTCGGCAGACAAGAAAGAGCCTCCCATCTTCTTGTCCTTCCGCTGGCCCATCACTTCCCAGCCCGGCTTGCGTTCTGCACCCGAATCCATTATGCGACCACCGCCACAGCTCCCCTTGCGTCGGTATCAAATGCAGGCAGAGGTAAACCTCTGCCCTGCTGCCAGTCACCCGCGTTGTCTCCTACCGTTGCCGTTCCATGAGGTCAGGACTGGGTCGCCGGGTCGCCGGGTCGCTGTGTCACACTGGCCATCTAGCACTAACCTTCCAGTCTGAGGCCTCTCTCTCTTCAGCGCTCAGCTAGCCTGCTTTTAAAAGGTCTTTACACAGCTGATAGGCCACCTCTGGACACACCCATGCCTCAGCAGGTGGTCCCTATCAGCTAATTTGTCCCATGTGCAGCCAGTCCACAGTGGATAAAAACCATGTCACATAAAACACTAAAAACCATGCAATAGAAATAGAATAAAACCATGCAAATAAAACGACACTCATAAATAAACACTAAAAATCAAAATAAAACAATATACAAGATAAATACACATTTCCACTGTGTGACACACACACAGAGGCTTGTGGGTGGGACTGCTGCAGTGGCCCCATTCACCCCTTAACTGTTATCTGCCCCTCATTTTTATCTGCATCTTAGACATTGACAGTTAGGGGGGTGGATGAGCACTACTGTTCAACAGTTAGGTTAAACAGTCTGCTTGCTGGCATCTGAGGGGCGAGTGGTCAGTGTGTCTGCATGTGTGGCTTCGTGCGTCTGTGTGTCATTGGTGGGTATGTATGGGTGAGCGAATGGTGTGTGTGTGTAGCTGGGCCTGGGTCCCTGTGGGACATGGTCACAGAGGGAGGGGTTCACCCCATGATGAAATAAACAGATCAACCCTGAACAAGAGGATCCTGTAGAGAATTTACAGAACGGTTCTTGGAAAAGCAAAACGTGTTTGGCACAACAGTGCTTTCAGATCATAATCGCAAAAGCTTCCAGACAGGACAGGGTTCATTAAATCCTGTGTTATGATTCAAAAGAAGTTTTTGGTTTCTTTGTTTTTTCCCTTCCCTCTCTTTTTCTCAAATATTCACAGGTGGAATTGCCGGGCTGTCTCCACCTAAAGGCAGACCTTCTCAGTGTTGGTCACCTGTTGCAAACTGAACCATTAGGCTACAAGTACAAGAAGCACAGGTTCTGCTGATATGGTGAATGTTAAGCTGCCTCAGTTAGCAACCTGTCTGAAGTACTTTGTTTTCTTTATTCTGCAGTTTGGCTATGAAACTGGAAGAAGAAATAAAATAACCTCATCAACTACAAGAAAAGCACAAAGCCTTTGCTATGATACTCAAAACTGAGCTCAGGTGCATCCTGTTTCCGCCGATCATCTGACATAAACTACACAAACAAGTTGTTTTTGTAAAGTTTTAATTTGCCCTTGCAAGGGGATCAATTCTGTTCTTAGCTATAAGAATAGAATAACAGTGAAGAGCTGCCTCGATGGGACAAGACTCGGCTGTCCATCTGCATCTAAAGGACAAAGGTCAATGTTCACATTCACATTCTGGACCCAATTTAGACACATTTTTGGTTTGCAGGGGCCCTCTATTAAAGCACCATTAATAGGGAACCATCTGCTTCCCAAATCTCTACAAGATAGTGTATTCACTGCATGGGCCAGGTTGGGCATTAGGACTTTTGCAGATCTAGATTCATCTTTTGCATCTTTTGAACAATTGATGGCAAACTTTTCATTACTTAGGAACCATTTTTTTTTTCAGATACTTCCAGGTTCAAAACTTTGTTCGCTGTTCATATAAAGATTTTCCTGTTCTCCCTAGTCATCTATTTGTGCTAAACACTGTTTTGCTCAGTGTAAGATCCTACACCCTACTCATTATACTAAGGCCTGACTCACTAAAATATATAACCCAATGTCTCCGTTGTGTGATAGGCGCTGTCATTCTTCTGCAAATTATGCTCATATATTCTGGCACTCTCCATCTTTGAGGGTTTCCTGATCTGGAGTCTTTGATGCCCTGTCCAAGGTAACTGGAAGAAATATTGTTCCAGATGCTGTGACTGTATAATTTGTGTATCATCAGCTTCACTCAATCTACATAAAGACTCGATAGCATTCTTAACTTTATTGGCCAGGAGGCTGATCTTTTTGAGGTGATACTCTTCAGTTCCACCTTCTCATATGGACTGGGTTAAGGAAGCGTTCTATCATCTGAAGCTGGAGAAGATCAGACTGACCCTATCTGGTGCTGGGCACAAATTTATAAAGACTGGGAAACATTTTTTTTTCTTATGTTAACAGCACATCTTGTCCTGTTACCCGAGCTTGTCTTGTGGGTGTATAACAAACCTTAATAATAATACTTGCTTATTATTATTGCTATTTTTTACTTCTTTATATTATTACTTTATATTAAAAACAGATTCCAGATCACCTTTTGTCTCCTTTCTGAGAGTGTTCACATGTTCCCTTAGTGCAAATGAATTCCCAAATCATTAACAAATCATTCTTTTAAAATGAATCAAAGTTTGGAAATGGGCCTGCACTTGTCTTAAAAAAAGATCTGGAGACTTTTTGATAAATGCATTAGTTTTAATTTGTTTCAAGTTTGCTGTTTCATGCATTTTTTGTAACTTATTCCTTAAAATGCATTGCACAATTTATTTTGGTTTAGTTAGAAAAAAAAGACATTTCAAAACCTCTCAAAAACTCATGTATCAAATATGATAAAGTTGGTTTGAACAGGTTAAACTCAGAAAACTAGGAGTAAATGGTAAATTGTGTAAGTGGGTATTGGACTTCCTATTTGGTTGGACAGTACACATATAGCTGACAATGCCATTACACAAGGGAGTGTGTGCAGCTCTATATGGCTTAACAAAATGACCATGATATATTTTAAAAGGTACTTATAAAGTACTTTCTATATATTGAGAACACACAGCACTCTTCCAAGAATCATAGTGTCTAACTTAAGTGTTTCTGTCAAATTTAGACCAATAAATTTATTACAGTGATCTCCCTCTACGACATAACAACGTTTCACAATTTTTTCAAAGCTTTAGTTATTGTGTTTACAAACAGAAAGACATACATGCATGCACACACACGCTACCAAAAACATAATGACCTTGGCAAAGGTGGTTAAGTCTGATTGTGTCATTGTCACCCATTCCTCCCTGAAGATTTGTTAAACCCTTAAGCCACTTTCTTTTCTTCCTGAAAAAAAAAATCAAAAATATCAGAAGGGGCAATAATACAAGACTATAAAGATCAACAGCAATTCAAAGAAAATATATATTTACAGATGAGTACTGCAAGTACTGCTTTTTATATCCCTCAATATGTAGCAGTGAAGAATAGAACAGATCTTTTTTCAGGATGCAGCATTAAACTAATGGGAATAATGTTTGCACTGCAGTAGGTCAAAGAAAATAACCAAAATCAAAGTTTCATCATACTTATAGCTTTTCAGCATATTTCAATCAGTCTGGAAAATTATCATGTAGACTGGATATTATTTACCACATCTTTCACATGCTTTTGGAATTCCACATCAGGGTTTCAGAAGTGTAATTTATCTGGATTATTGCACATGTAGGGTTAAAGGGAACGAAAAGGTGGAGTTGCAAACGCACATTTCATTAAAATGATAGGAAGTTAACAAGCAGAGCTGAGGTTAAAATATCATTTAGAATCATATATGGAAGTTAGTTATATACACCAGGATTACTGGTGTATATAACTAACAATATTCAAAACGAGGTGAATATAATAAGGCAGGAACCCAAAGAACACGATGCTTATTACTCCCTTGAAAAGAGAACATACAGGATTAAACCATGTACTCCATAAAATAGCAAAATACCCAACAGGTCTGTGTCTAATGTAATACACCAGAAAGTACGGAAGCGTAGAGCTGCCACCCAGGCAAAAGAAAAATAGAAGTATATCACGTTATAACGTGAAAACTTTATTGTTCTAACAAGATACTTTTCATGTTTGTACAATATACTATCATGTTTGTACAATATACTTTTCACGTTCGTACAATATAAATATCACGTTCGTACAATATAAATATATTGTACGAACGTGATAATTATGCATATTGTAATAACGTGATATTATATTGTTCAAACGTGAAAAGTATAGCTCTACGCTTCCGTAAGAAAGCGTTAAACATGTATGGACCAATTGCACAAAGTATGTGGAAGAGAGACGAGAAGCACGCTGTGCTTCATCCACATGCCCTTCCCGTAGGTGGCGCTAATGCGCATGTCAGTCGGTTTTCCAGTCGCCATTAACGTCCGAAGAAAACGTAAAGAAACGGAAGAAGAAGGTTTAGAGGGAAAACAATTCTGACCAAGATGTAAGAACTTATTTGCCGTGGTACGTAAGTTTGCTGGTAGCAAGCATTATCATTGAATTTGATCTTTCATCCGTTGCACTGTTTTGTGTGCACGCTTCAAAGACGATGAGAATTGCATTGTGAAAAATGTGGTAAGGAGGAGCAACATGAGAACCTCGACGTTTTGGTTTTTTGACCTTTTAATTACTGTTCAAAAGATATAACACGCCTCTATTCGTATGTAACCCTGCGTGGCTAACGCGTGTTCTTAAAAAAAAAAGGAAAAAAGAAGAAGCTAGTGTCAATTAAAAAGTATAACGGGGTGTTAACGAATCACACACCCCCGTTAGCGTAGGTAGGTTGAGCCACAGTCTTTGTTGTTGAACATGTGACATATTCTTAATCTGAAATGCGTAAGTCAAAAGTTGGGTTCCTCGTAACCACTTTAATTCAAATGGTTCCTGAACGTACTCACGGTTCCCCTTCAGTCGACCCACTCTATATGGGATATGACGCTTCGGGGAGCCCTGGCTGAAGGCGCCTCTAGTCACAGCTACGATGACGTATGTCCCGATCGTCGCATCATCGCCCAGTGCTGTTAGATGGAGGCAGTGTAGGAAGTCTGTGTTACAGCTGGTCAGTGGACAGCTCTTGCTCGTTTTGTTGTTGTTGGTCCGTGAGCCAGCTGCGGAGGAGAGGGTAGTTATAACCTATAAAAAGCTTAAGTGAAACAGTGTTAAACAATGAAAATTGTAACTACGCCCACTGGCTGTGCTACTTTTTTAAAATCTTTGAGGCTGTAATCAAATCTACTGTCTTTGCTTTGCATCTACTTGCAAAAGTAAAGCCATTCCTCTGTTTTGGAGACTTAGAGAGCGATCCATGCTTTCATTTCATCTTGCCTTGACTTTTGTAATACGTAGTCTTTATTCAGGTGTCAGTCTGAGGTCTGTTAGCTGACTGCAGCTACATTGGTTAGCACCCTCATACCTTTCTGATCTTTTGAACTGGTAGACTGTTTCAAGATCATCTGCGGACTGCTAAAGCACAGAGGAGGTCGGCCTTTGCTGTGACTGCTCCTAAAATGTGAAACAAACTGCCTCTTCACATCAGGACCTCCCCAACATTAGACACTTTCAAAACATGTTTGAAAACCCACATTTATTCCTTGGCTTTTAAAGCAGAATGAGTTCTGACTACTTGTTCTTGTACTGCTTTACTGCTTGTTCTGACTGCTTGCTGTACTAAATGTACAGCACTTCAGTCAACAGCAATGTGCTCTATAAATAAATGTGACTTTGACTTTTGTTGTGGTTCACTCGTTGCCGGTGAACTCAAAATGCAGTCAGGATCTTGGAGGACTGCACAGAAGGGCATCTTGCCATGGGTAAAGACCCCTCTCCCCCCTCTGTCTGACACAAAAGTGTACATCCCTCAGTCTCTACCACTCAAAGGAGCGGTTGACACCTGCAGAGTGCTAATTTAGAATCATCTTGTGCATTTTTACTTCGATCCTTTTGGTATTCATTCCACATCTCTACCAACTGCCTTTGTGTTGTATGTCTGTCTCTAAGTCCAAAGAGCTCTAGTGTCATCTCATGTGAGAAAGGAAGTGCTACCAGTGTGTAGAATCTTTTTCCCAAGTTATCCTTAGCATACTTTAGTCTGGCTTCAAGGTGTTTCTTCTGCAGAAGTGTAGTTTTTCTTGCTCTGCATTCTCACAGTCTCTTCCTGTACAGTGTCCTGGTAATTGCCTTCGATCCATCTTAGTTTAACAAATGTCACACATTATCTGAAATTAATTTTAAACTTTTCCATAACTTTATTGTTCTACAGTAGTTAAATTACTTAGATGGGTTAGTTGTTGTTTGTTGTACCCTTTGCAGATTCATGAATTTGAATATATATTCAATGTTAGTCTGTAATGAAATAATCAAAATTTTTAAGCTAACAAAACCCTTAAAACTGAACCTTAAATACTTTTTTGTGAAATTTTGCTTATCTTTTGTTTATAAAATTGAAATTACATCAGAATTAACAACTTCGTCCAAAATGAGTTTTTCTTGCCATTACTGCTGTTGTTGCAGGAAAGTCGTCAGTATGACCACCACAGATGGTTCCAGAGAGTTTCTGGGAGGTTTAGCGTTAGTAAAGTATCTCAGTGTCTTTATAATATTTGTTAATAAAGTTTTAGTTTCTGTCCTTAGGCAGGGAGGAATTATAGCATCGTCTGAGAATTCTAAAAGGCCTTTCACATAAGAAACGGCATGCTCTGCGCTGGCTGCTGCGCTCTGCTTGTACGTCATTTTTTGCGCCCGCTCTATAGCTGCTTTTTTCATTAGTACCTACTAAGATCAGCTCAGCACGACTAAACTCAGATCGACTGGTTTTCCATTACAATCACCTAACATGCATGTTTGTTGTTATAGCAATGCAGCCAAGTGTCCCATGACGTAATTAATATGTGACATGAACCCTACAAAAAAGGCGGGCGTCGAGGCAACAATATACCTGCTGCTCGATCTATGGCTTTTTGTCAGACTCGGGGGGACCACGTCGTTGTGTTTGTTTTGGGGTGTTTTTGCTTTTTTTGTAGCCATTTTCTCTCGTTGCCAGGTTTCAAAAATGGCAAATGAGACGCTCTCATGACTCATCGAATGACGCCACTGATCAGCCAATCGGGGGCATGCAGTCTGACTAGGGCTGCTCAATTAATCGAATTTTAATCTCGATTACGATCTGGGTTTTCAACGATCATTAAAAATGACTGAGCCGATTATTAGCACCTCCCTCGTGCTTTACTCTCGCGCTGCTCCGTGTGGCAAATCGAGCGCACCTCTCTGCGTTTCGAACACGCGTCACAACAATTAAGAGGACCCGAGGGAAGCTCGGAAAGCTAAGCAGAAGTTATTTGGAGAGGAGAGGATAATGGCTGCTGAAGAAAGAATGCCGTTGGTTGAAAAGAGGTAAAACGACTTCAGTGGTGTGGAAACCAATGTTCCCTCTAAGCTGCGCACGTGCGCAATTGCGCACTGCTGGCACGGTCTCTGCGCACAGAAAATCTGCGTTGCGCACAAAAAAAATCTAACCTGAATTGAAATTAAAATAAAAACTTTAACAATTCTGTTTTGCAGTGTTAGTCAGTGAGTGACTGGCTGCTCCTGTATGGGATTAGAACGATGCCACCTTATCCCATAGTCCAGCCAATGATGCGATTTACATTCGTATATACGCAGCCAATCAACGTCGTTGACAGGCTATGACAGCGTCCTTATGTCCCGACACCGGTGTTTTAGCTAGCAAAGCGGCGTGGCTGATGTGCAGTGAAGCCACATTAATGACAACGTGTCCAACCATTGGAGATGTGAGCAGGACAGACGGAACAACTGACGGGAAAAGTGTGGACTTTATACCAGTTTTTAAATTGTGTTGATCGGCCACGTAAAACCAGAGTTATGATAAAAAAATCTGCAATGTTTGGTTTTCTTCCTGAATACTGTCGTTGTTTATATTTACTGCGGGAAGAAACGGTAAAAACGAAAACGCTCGAAAGCGCTCTCCGCCTGTGAGCAAAAACAAAACCAAAAAACCCCCCACCCTTTCCTATTGGTCGAAAAAAGTACCGTGTCGACCAATCAAAAAATGATATGGCAACGTGGCATCTAGTTGTTAAGAAACGGGGGGAAGTTTTAGGAGTGACGGTTGAGACGTTTAGCGCAAATCTTGTGTAGTTAGTGTGTAGTGTAGTCAATAGTTTTGTTGTGTGTGTCAGAACAATGAGGCGGCTGCTGAATGTTACAGGTGTTACAGCAGTGATACAGCTCCTGCTGTCAGGCCTGCAGGTATCAGGCTGTTGTTCTCCTTTATCTCATAGTGGACAAATGATTTTTTGGAGTGGCACAAATAATTTGTGTGGCATCAGATTTGATGCAGAACAGCTGATTGTTCTGTAAATAGTTTGAAATGTTTATTTAAAAAACCACCTTGGCTGCATTAAAAAAAAAATAGCTGCAAAAAACTTTGTTGTTTGCCAAACTGAGTTACTTTTTTGAAGAAGTAACCATATAATTAATTGCCCAACATTGGTCATTATATGCTGTATTTGGCAGACAGAGTTACAGACTCTCTCCCAGACCACAGACTCATAATACAAGTCAGAGCTTTCTTTTTTTTTTTTTTTAAAGAAAGTTGTGTTTTCAAAATTGGAGTTCAAGTTATTTTTACTTCCAATAGTGTTAACATACTACACAGGTCAATGACTAGATTTTTTTTACATTTTCATTGTAAGTGGGCTAAAGCAGTTAATTAAAAGTAGTCTAACATAAATGTAAATGCTGTAATTTGATTATTTTAATAAACCATGTAACTTGGATGGATTAGATGCTGGCGTGACCACAGTGCACACGTCTGATGTCGCTCACAGTGGTCCAAGGGACGCTCAGGGAGTTTGTGTGTTCGCTCAGACACATGAAAAATTAGAGGGAACATTGGAGGAAACATTATGGGTTCACGGAGTCAGACGTGGATCAAATATTGTGCAGTATTTTGAAGTTCACTAAACATTGATGTTTACATTTTTCATTTATTTTTTATATTGCAAACATTTGCACTGTAATCAGTATTTGCACACTATTTTAGATTATTTTTTGACAATCTTTAAAGCCATTATTCAATACATTGTTATTGTTAAATAAATATCGTCAAATAATCGAGATCTCAATTTCAGTGAAAATAATCGTGATTATCATTTTTACCATAATCGAGCAGCCCTAAGTCTGACGATGTCACATTTTGGTACCTGCTCGGATCAATTTGGAACCCTGGCCAAGCAGATACTGTTTTAGTACCTGGTACCAGGTATTTTGACCTAACGGAAAACTCTAAAAATTGTGGCTGTGACAGAGTTACACCGTCCCGGGCCGCAGACAGCTGATCTGAGCGCATACACGCACCACCACCATTAGTTTCTACAATTGTCGCGCTGGGTTACCGTGGCTGCGCGTCTTTTAGTCAACCGGGCAGATAAACAAAAAAGGGGTGAGAGGTATATTTTGAGCGGCACAGAGGGTGGCCAACATATTTTTTTTGCTTACCTTTAATAAGGCCGGTCGCGTAGACTCTCCGTGATCGCCGATTATGCGAGTGGTTATGCAAGCCGATGGTATGGTGTTCCGGGGTTCAAATAGTGGGTTCGCGCGCGCTTGGAAAGGTCACATGAACTGCATTATTTTTGTTTGTGTTTTTTTTTTCTTATTGTGAAACACTGTAGGCTGTCTGGAAGTGGCCATAAATGTGTGTGTGTGTGTGTGTACATATATATATATATATATATATATATATATATCTCCATAGGCCCTCATCCTATTCATATAGGATGAGGGGCCACTGACATAAAGACAAGAAAGCTCCTGACCATGCATGGAGGGTTTCACCCCAAGTCCAGCACCCTGAGGCTGTACGCTAAGCGGAAGGAAGGGGGCCGGGGACTGGTGAGTGTCAGCACCACAGTCCAGGATGAGACAAGAAACATCCACAAATACATCACGAAGATGGCCCCAACTGACAGCGTGCTCAGTGAATACCTCAGGCAGCAGAAACCCAAGAAAGAGGAGGGAGACGAGGAACCATCATGGAAGGACAGGCCCCTGCACGGTATGTACCACCGGCAGATAGAGGAGGTGGCTGATATCCAGAAATCCTACCAGTGGCTGGACAAAGCTGGACTGAAAGACAGCACAGAGGCACTAATCATGGCAGCACAAGAACAAGCTCTGAGCACAAGATCCATAGAGGCTGGGGTCTATCACACCAGGCAAGACCCCAGGTGCAGGCTGTGTAAAGATGCCCCAGAGACAATCCAGCACATAACAGCAGGGTGCAAGATGCTAGCAGGCAAGGCATACATGGAGCGCCATAACCAAGTGGCCGGCATAGTGTACAGGAACATCTGTGCCGAGTATAACCTGGAAGTCCCGAGGTCAAAATGGGAGATGCCCCCAAGGGTGGTGGAGAATGACCGAGCTAAGATCCTGTGGGACTTCCAGATGCAGACGGACAAAATGGTGGTGGCTAACCAACCGGACATAGTGGTGGTAGACAAACAGAAGAAGACGGCTGTAGTGATCGATGTAGCGGTTCCGAATGACAGCAATATCAGGAAGAAGGAACACGAGAAGCTGGAGAAATACCAAGGGCTCAGAGAAGAGCTCGAGAGGATGTGGAGGGTGAAGGTGACGGTGGTCCCCGTGGTAATCGGAGCACTAGGTGCGGTGACTCCCAAGCTAGGCGAGTGGCTCCAGCAGATCCCGGGAACAACATCGGAGATCTCTGTCCAGAAGAGCGCAGTCCTGGGAACAGCTAAGATACTGCGCAGGACCCTCAAGCTCCCAGGCCTCTGGTAGAGGACCCGAGCTTGAAGGATAAACCGCCCGCAGGGGCGTGCTGGGTGTTTTTTTTATATATATATATATATATGTATTGTAGTAATACAGCTGGAAAGAAACGGAGGAAAAATGAGTGTTTTGGGGAAATAAATGATAAAGGGATGACTATTATGCCTAGTGGGAGGGGCAATGGGGTATAAAGGGAGGCCGTCAGGGCCTACCTGGGCATTCTGTGAGATTTTACAGTGAGGGTAACATGCAGACTGGCTCAGCCGCTTGTTTTGTATATAGATGTTTGTTTTGAATTAAGTTAGTTGTTTATTTTCTTTGTAAATAATCTTTTGTGCACCTGGGAGGCCGGCAGAATAAATATCCACACTGAATGCTTCCTGACTACCCCTGTATTTGTTCGGGAGAAGTTTAGGAGAGGACCCCGCGACAGTGGCAGATCGTGGCGAGTTGATCCAAGTAGGCACTAATGAAAAAGAGGCTATGTACTAGATTGTTTGGGTTCCACAACACTGCTTTCCTTCCAAGGTCCCCAGAGCTGTTGAATGGAATGACTTACTCAAGGGCTTGGAGGGAAACTTGTGTCATAAAGTTCATTGAACTGCACAGAATCTTTTTGTTGCGTGCTTGAACTTAGTGTGACTGTAGTTTTCGTTACAATTGGTTGTGCGAAGGTACATCACAGTGCACAGCAGCATGCACGAAGACTTCTCGCTGGCACGCTTGTGTTGTGCTTTGCTCGGTGCTGCTGGAAAACTTCCCAGGATTCCAAGTTTATCCACTCTGCACAAAGTGCTCTGCCTCCTGTATTGTAGGTGTACACACAGAACACGATGAATGAAGGGTTAAAGGGTTTGTCTGTGCTACATACAGCTGGATCATGTTTGTTCCTTCTCAGAACATTGTGGACCTTCTGCTTGGTCATTTCTGATTTAATTTTATGGTCTAAAGTTTGGACATGTATCATGATTGCTGTAAAATTTCAGTTTCATAGATCAAAAATGTTTTTAAAAAATGGTCTATTGTTAAATATATGCAGATTTTTCATTTTGAGCTCTCCTGCCCCGGGGGAGTCTAATAATTCAGGTGAAGTATATATTAAAAGAATGTGCATCTAGTCGCCTAATTTATTTATTTACTCTCATTTATTTGTCTTGTTTCCTAGACAAGAGGAGTGCTTAACTGAAGTCATCGTTTGAAAGACTGCTCTTCAGGCAATACTTTCTGAATGTCCCAACAGCCAAGGAAGTCTCAGTGCTCCAGGACCTCAGGACAGCCTGGTTCACCTGACAATTGGAACTCAAATCAGGGTAGCCTTTGTGCATCTTGAAAAATCTGAAGTGACTTGTTGTCAAGAAAGCAGTGCACAATCCCCCCAAAATTCCATGGAATCCACTGTCTACAAAAATCACAATTGTGCACTGAATTACAGCACCCCAAACCCAAGGATTTTGCATTTAGTTTGTATAGCAGTGACGATCAAACAAAAAGAAATACTGGCTTGAGTTCATCAGCACATGTCCTTGTTTAACACAAATGAATATCCTCTCTTGAGAACTTCATAAGACATCCTTCTGGCAAAAGTGGACAGCTTGTGGAATTTTCCACTGAGACTTTAACTTCACATTTCCTAAAAGTTTCTAATATACAATGCTGGGCTGAAGCAAGGGCCGCTCCACTTCATAGAGAGATCCCAAATGTTTTCTTTACAAGATCAATCTTCTTCTGTACATGAGAACAAGGCCTCCACATCATCCCCAGTAATTTGCATCTCGCCCAAAGAGAAATCTGCTCATTTCAAATCTTCCAAGACTGAACCTAATGTCGATGATTTTTCAGAGGAAAAATGTTCTGAGAATCAGGAAGTGGGAAGTTCCCTCCCCCAAGTTTGTGGACAGAAGAAACAAATCGTAGATCATTCAGAAGGAAATGTTTCCACCCCTTCTCAGCAGCTCTCCCCTTCTTCTCTCAGGAATCAGCCAGCCGAAGGTGAAGTCTTGGAAGCTAAAAAAACCAAAGGGATGACAAATGATGAACTTAATGACTATATCGAGGAGGAGGTTGCGTTAGTATGGTTGAATATAAGAATGGAGGATTATACCGAGCGGCAAAGATTCAGCCCTGTTCTTACTGAGCAGTGCACTACTTCAACCGGACAAGAAGATGAAGTGAAGGAAAGCAAAGGAACTGAGTTATCTCCCACGCCTAAAGAGAAATGTGATACATTTGCATCAGAGAAACATGTAGCAGGTACACTAAACTCTGCTGTTGACAGCTCAAGACATTTTCTTAAAAATTTGAGAAGTGTTTCAGTGTAAATTTTACCAGTATGAAAACATGACCTTGTTTCATGGGAAACCCCCAAAAGTTGATTTTGTCCATCTGGACGTGGCGTTTTCAGTGGGAGAAACGTTTCATCCAAGTGACTTCTTCAGTCTCAGCTGACTGCAGGTTTCCCCAACCTTAATGATCTAATGAACTGACCCCCAGCCCATTGTTCCTTCAGTGCTGCTAGTTTCAGTCATTATGCAAATGTACTGTTTATAAGATTGGGGAAACCTGCAGTCAGCTGAGACTGAAGAAGTCACCTGGATGAAACGTTTCTCCCACTGAAAACGCCACGTCCAGATGGACAAAATCAACTTTTAGGGATTTACTTACCTGGGTGATTGTGCATGGATCAAGACGTTTCATGGGTAACTTTCATCTCTTTACATCCACAGATTATCAACATGTCATCTCGGAGGTTGCTCCCACTTACATAAATAATGAAGCAGAGCATCCAGTGATTGTGTCAGCAGTTTCTGGAGTCACCGTGCCAGAAGAGACTGAGAAGTACCCAGGATTAATGGTCAGCTGCAGTTCCTCACAAGGAGAGCGGGAAAGACTCAAAGAAACCGAAGGCACTGGAGATCAAGATGAAAATGTAAACAAACAAAAGAAGACTGAAGACCAAGAGTATTACCATGTTGAATATAAGGACGCAGCTGCACTTTCCAGCCTAGATTCAATAACTGTTAAAACTGACTATACACAATTAGTCTCTGTGGGGGAGCAATCGGTGTGCAGCCAAACAAGTTATTATAATGTGGAGAAGGATGCAACTGGTGTGTGTCTACAAGCAGGTTTAAGCATATCTATTCCTTTGAATAAAGTCAACAAAAGCACCCCTCCATCTAGACCTGAAGGTGTGGATACATTCTTTGCTGCAGGTAGAAATGATCCAGAATATCAACAGAGTTCAGTCACTGAAGAATTATCAAAGCCGGGCATGCATCTTTTAAACACAAACCAAGAGGAAGTAAGGTTTGAGGAACCTTTATATGAAGATATAAGTGAAGATGAGAATCCAGAAGTTGATAAAAATGATGAGGAGCTGCCTTCACCTTCATGTGAAGTGTCTGAAGCCAGCATTACGCAGTCTGGAGGTGTGCAGAGTCAGGCCAAGATTCCAAAGAACCAAACACTTGGCATAGCACAACATTGCTCTTGTCCATGTTTTGTTGAAACGGAGGATGGGTTTGAACGTTTATTATGTCCTAAATGTGACAGTGAGAAACATTTAAATTGGCAAGCAAGCTGCTCTTTGAGCCCCCTTTCTGATGCACAAGACCAAGAGGAGACTGATGAGGACGATGATTGGCTAGTTATGCCTATTAGCGTGTTAGATGTTAAATGGGAACCAGCAGATGAAGGCCAGGCTGACCCAGAAACTGTTTCACAGCATGATGGTGAGCATGAAGACCAGGTGAAACAAAGTGACCCAAATCCAGCTGTCTGTGAGGTACCCAGATCTGTTCCAAACCATGTACCAGCTTCTGCTTTTTCTATGATGGAGGTTTTTGACACACCTTCTCATCTAGCAAAAGTCATACAATCTAGAGAGACAATGCAACAATCCTTCATGGTGCCTTCTTCCTGGGGCACAACTGAGACAAAAGCTCATAGACCGCAAAATAGGGAATCACATAGTGATCCTGATGACAGTTGTGAAACTGAAGATAGTTCTGATTACTCTTCTGATTCAGGACGTAACTATCTGACAGTGTCCAAACAGTTGTTAAATAACCTGTCAGTGCCTGCATCAGCAGAGAAAAATGACTCTGATTCTGAAAAAGAAAATGAAGACCATGAGATGACAAATTTACAACAAAGTCAAACGGGGGACAGAAGCAAGCCTTCAGAAAAGGATGACATCATCAACCTTGATTCTGACACAGAGGATGAAGGTGTCCAAAGCTGTCCAGAGACAAAAACAAAGAGATTGTTCTCTGTGTGCATAGAGAACAGTGGAGCTGCCAGCCTTAATCAACTGAAGAAACCTTCTCCTGAAACTGTTGATGGTCAGTGCAGAACTGTGAAAGGAAACTGTCAAACCAATGGACTTAAATCTACATTATCCAGATGTTGTAACAAAGTGATCCAGAGTGGGAACTCTGACCTTTCACAAAGGACAGAAAAGTGTAATAATGCTGGATCTCACCATGGTATAAAAGTGCAAAACATTTCAGATGACCCAAGTGTTATAGTAATATTTGACAGTGATGATGAAGAAAAACAAAGCAACAGACAGGTAAAGAGGAAAGGTGTATTCTCTGAGCCAGCGAGTGGAGGCAGTACTTCATGTGGAGAACAAGTGAGGGATATTGAAAAGAATAGAAGTCCTAAAGCAAACAACAGAGAGCCGAGTATGCCTTGTGCAGATTCACCAAAGTCACAGCATCAGCCCAAACCTCAGCAAACACAGATAAAAGAAAAGAAACAGGATGTAACCTTTAGCCAATCAAATAGTATAAAGAAGAGAAAACTGATTAAAGTTAAAATGACTCCTGAGCGTGTTCAACAAAACAACAACAAACAGACTACTTCAAAAATCGTGGAACAACATCGTGATGATGCACAAAATAGTCTTTGTGCCAGCCAAAACACCCAAATGAATTTATCATCAAAGAAGCGCTCTGAGAGGCAGTCTGTGGACACGGAGGTAGACATCACTAAAGCTCACCATCACCACGTTCAACAAAAGGCGCAAAGGCAAACCTCAGAAACGGTGCAAAGAGAAGTAGAAAAACACCTTAACAAAGAGGAAAGAGAGACTAGAGTTCTCTCGTCAGAAACGGAGGACAGCGACGATACCTTGATTTATATACAAACCAGTCCACCGTTCATGGACTGCCCACGCAAGAACCCCCAATCTGCAGACAGGGGCATGGGCTCCATCTGCCATCAGCATGTTGAACAAAAGGCCAGTGGACATATGACATCAAACACAATGGACAGGAAGGTTGAACGAGACCTGAAGAAGCAGAGGAGAAAGACTGGAGTTATCTCGTCTCAAACTGAGGACAGCGATGATACCTTAATTTATGCACAAGCTAGTCCATCCTGTTCTGATAGCGAGGATGACTCCACTATGACTCCTGTGATTCCTCGCTTTGTTGTTCAGAAGTCTTCTCCGCCTAGTGAGTCCTTTAAACTTCTAAAACAGTCTACAGTCCAAAGGCGAGGCAAAAATGAATCCCAGGCGACTCCAGAGACCCATACAGAAACCAGCAAGACTGACTCTAAAAAGAAGAAACAACAAGGGGCTGAAGGAAAGCTTGTATCCAAACCAAAGCCTATAAGTGACGCACACCATACAGAACCATTCTCTAGGTCTGCCCATAGCTCATCTAGTTCCAGGCAATGCTCGTCCTCATCCAAACTACAGCGAACTCACTCTGACAGAAACGCTTCAACATTAAATCGGTCTCGCACTCCTACAAAGGGCCCGCCATCTTCCACATCCATGCAGTCATCAGCAAAGGAACAAGTGTTCAGTGACTGGCGAAAAAGCTTTGTGCCAACCAGGAGAGACCGAAAGAGTAGTCTGGAGAGTAACCTGAGAGCAAGGAACAATTACGAGTCGCTAAGGGAAGCCAGAGCTGGACCAAGTCAACGTGACAAGCCACACAAACGGAGACACAGCTCCTCTGAGTCTGTACCTCCTCTGATGAAGAGGCCCAAGGATGAAGCCATACAGATAACGAGGGCCAGACATCAGGACGCTCCATTAGAGCAAAGTGTGTACTTTTGAAGTCTCTAAAATGTTTTTAATTGATTTGATTCATATATTAATAATAGTAAAGTTCAAAATTATTATTTTAAATATGTTTAATCTTGACTGCATGTTTCTAAATGTAGGATATCCTGTGAGCAAAGGCTACAAGTGGAAGAATGAAACAAGCTTCATGGCCAACAAAAGGTGATGCTCAACATTTAATATTGACTGCATATAAAAGATGAGACAAGCTTCCAGGTATGAACAGTGAAACCAGTACCGAAATCCCTCTAACTTTCCATTGGCCAGCAGAGAGGAGTAACCTTTGTTTCGACATATGGGAAAACTGCCTTGGCTCCGGTCTCTGAGTATTTAATCTGCTGCTGAATTTGACACCGCTTTGTTAACTCGTGCTCAAGTCCAAAAGGTTTATTTAACAAATTTAATGTCCATGTAAAATCACTAGTATTAGTTTACAGGTTGAATGAGGCCATGTCAAATATAATGTGAAAATTGTGGTCTGGGCTTAATATGTCTGGTTTTAAACAGCTAAGATAACATGAATATGCTTAGCTTGAGGCTTCACAACAGAGCTTGACTAAAGAGTCATTGATAACTTGCTGTTTTTTTGTTTGTTTTTTTAAGTCAAAGCAATGCAGTGTGTACACGTATGACCAGGTTTTCTGAGGTGTGTCCTGTGTTTCACTGTGTGCAGACCAGGGGAAAGGTACAGCTCCTCTCCGAGACCTCACCACTGAAGGGGAAAAACGCTCTGCCAAAGAGGCTTTCTGTTGTTTTTGTTATGACTTGTTCTGTGTTTGATTTAATAAAGCACTTGTGTAAAACAAAGTGACATTACATACAAAACTATAAAATGTTCAGCATTTTATGTGTTGTACTTGCTATATTATATACACTCAAAAAATACAGGAACACTGAAGTCACACACCAGACAATCTTGAAAATTAAAGTTGGAAATGGGATGGAAACTAAAGTCATCAACGTTTTGATGGGTCCATTCTCATTCTAAGCAAAAACTGACTTGTTCACTTATTTTCTGAGCAGTATACAAACATTATTCTTTGTTTTCTTTGGAAACAGAAGTGCCTGTATGAAAACCCAACATGCAGCTGTTTACTGGTTTTGCTCTGAATACTGTTCATACTTGAATCTTTGTAAATAGTTTGTTGTATTTTTGACCTATTCATTTATAAGTTTTTTTTCTTACTCGGAAAATTCTATGCACCACTTAAAATAGCTGTGTATTTAAAAAAAAAAGCAACCTTATTACAAGACGTATTAATAGATTCTCAATTGTTTGCCTTCTGAATGTGTTTCACTGGATTTTAAATGCAGTATTATGCTCCCTCTGTTTAAGTGATGTTCCCCAGTGCCTATCTGAGTCCTAAACCCATCAGAAGGTTTCAAACCGCTGACAGGTGAAATGAATAAAAGTTGTTACAATGTTCTACTAGAAAAACATGGGCCCTGTTATTTGTGTGGTTATTTCATCATGTATTGCTCACCTACGGTTGGGGAAATAAGTATTTGATCTGTTGCTGAATTTGTTAGTTTGCTCACAAAGAACTGAAAAGGCTCTTATTTTTATTGTAGTTTTATTTTAATAGTGAGAGAGGGAATGTCTGTAAAAATATAGGAGATTCTTTGCATAATCACAGAGAATAGGGATGTAAAATCCATAGACATGGACATAGCGATAGACAGGAAAACCGCCCCAAAGCATATTTCCATGTCTGTGCTTTGCTGTAATGTAATTTGGGGTCATACTCTGCAGGCCGGTTGTCAAGTCCAGAAAGAGCAAAAAAATGAATAAAAACAACTGGTGCAAAGGAAGCCGTTCAAGTCCATTTTAAACCAAAACTTGCACCATAACCTGCACCCGACCAGGTTATGTGGTAAATATAATGCTTTATTTGTCTACACCCTGTGGGCACTTTTTCATAGAACTGCAATAAACCGTTGCGAAATCGATCAATGTAGAGCAGTGAAACAAACCACGGAGGCCCCAGAAAAGTGCAATCAAACGGTGAGTTTATTAGCACAGGAGAAGAAATATCAGCATGAGTCTCCTCACAAAAATACACTGGATGCTGGTTTTATAGCGCTGAGGATCGTGCCACCACGTACGTCAATTACAGATTAAAAATACATTGTGTACAGTCATTGTTTACAGACAATGGTACATCTTGTACATCTTTAATGGCTATAAACAGACATATAACTTCTCTTTTCTATAACACCTTCCAAATAAGGCAATAAACTTCAAACCCCCAGGGTCTCTGAGGCTGGTCACTGACTGGTCATCAGTCACCAACTAGACTTAAGTGCAGTAGGTCACAAAAAGAAGCAGAAGACATTTGGGCCTTCGCTCAGGCCTGTTACTAGATTTATGTGTATTGTAAGCATGCATGGAGTCGACCTTCTATGTTCTCATCTTCCCTCAGCATGTATCACCTGGACCATCGCACCAGTGAAGCTTAAGACCCTTTTGGATGGAACATCAACTTCAAATAAGCACAAATATGCAATGTGTATGGAATGATCATAACTAAGCCTGTAAATAGAAAAAGGTCAATGTGATGACAAACATCTTCAATGCAATATGAACCCTGTAAGAAATATTACTAATAAAATAATGCTGTAAAACATGTTATTAATGCAATTATAATAATGCAGGTTATATGGCAGCAATAAAAGAATTTCTGAACCTCCACAAAACTTAATAAACTTTGCTTTTGTCCAGAGGTTCTACTGCGGGGTCAAAAACTGAAGCTGTAGACTAAACTATTGCTACTTTAATCAAAACCAGACTAAATGAACATTGGACATGCAACTTCAAATTTGCCCACAGTTGCCCAAATGGTGACTTTCTTGCCCTGCCGGATTCAGAAAATCTGGTACTTTCCAGTTGTATTTCTCATGATCTCTGACAAGTGTCTGAAGGTGTGCATCCCAGGATGCCACACCTTGAGAAGACTTTGAGGTGTGCAAAAAATTAAGTTAAATACTGCAAGTGTATAACTAAGATTATATTATATTATCAATTAAATTATTGAATGACTGCTCCAGTCTGCATGCCAAATATCCTTGGCTAAGTCCTGACATATAAATATATAAATTCACCACCACAGGGAGAATTTGTGTTACATTTTGCATTGATAGTATATGGGTTTTTACAGTTTCAGTCTGTGTTAATTTAATAGTAATATATTTTTAAATGTTGTGTACTTAGATTAGGAACAGCAGTGCTGGTACTTTTACAGTTGTTACATGTTCAGTTAGCAGCTGCCAGATTGTGATGTCATGCATTAAGATGTCAGCTGTCATAAATGTGAATCCACCCGAAACAAACAGAACCAAGCTTGCACACTTGGATACAGGATTTCTGGATTAACGTCTTAAGCACTTCGATCCTGAGGAAACCCCCGCTTACATATAATTATATATATATTTTATGCTCCACCTCGTGCGAGTTTATCCACGCCTACCAAAAACACACCAATCAGAATTGACTCACATGACACATAAAGGCTCCGTTTCGCCCGTTTATTCCTTCAGGGAGCGGGACAGTTAAGAGGAAACAGGAGCTGAGTCGGTCCTGTTGTGTTTGTTTGAAGTGTGTGGCCTAGGCAGCATGCGTGTTTGGTACACCGCCGTTCGCAGGAACACTGACTTTGTCGACAAAATTCCCTTTGAACAGAAGCGGATGTGAGGAAAATATAATCAAGTCCTAATTATTATTTTATAAGGAAGCATGGACTCTTGCAGATGACTACCAACATTCTCGTGGATTTTACTAGTCTGGAGTGGAAATATACTACTGCGTTTATGTGGAAGCCTCGAAGTAGACGAAAATTGTGTTAAATAAGGCGAATGTGGTAAGTAAACTGACAGAGAAGATTTTTGTGTGCCCGCATTTTGTGTGAACTTTATATGTAAAAAATATCTTTTTGTGCGTCATCTCTTCCAAAAAAGTGAAACTCAGTGTTTGTATGTGTGTGTCATTTTACATGACGACGTGACTGTAGTTCAGCAGGTATAGCAACTCATTTACTAATCAGCAGGTTTGTTCCTGCTCCAGTCTGCGTGCAAAATATCCTTGGTCAAGCTGCTCCCGATACATTAGTTGGAATGCGTGAGGGAAAAACGCAATTAACTTCCTCGCGCGTAAATTCAACAACCCGCGAGTTGAACTTAGCAGTCACGTGCACAAAGAAGTCATCGCGCACGCCTTGAAAATTTCCATGAAATTTTATTCCAAAACAAAACCCCATAAACTATGGTACAATGGCACCCAGTCATATGCAAAGTGTATGTACCTGCCACTGGGGCACAAACGTCATCACAAGCAAGTTTAAGTCAGAGTAATAAGCAATGTCACACCACCTCTTGTCACTAGTTTTATGCACTTTTTATATAAATAAATGAATTTATATAAGTATGTAATGCTACATGCTTGTAATTTCAAACTTAATTTCTATTATTACTCTGGCCCACTTCCATACTTAGGGAATCACTGCTAATGAATAACAGCATCTACCACTCAGTGTTAATATTTTTGTGACATCTTACAATATAAAGTGAACTCGGGTGACTGCTGTTGTGATTTGCTCCTTTAAAAACCAAACTTCAGTTGAACTGAATTGAATTCAGTGTTTAGTTCGAGCTGAACTGTGTTATTAAAGAAGTTATGTAGTGTCAGAGATTCCCTGGCTCATGTTATCCAAAAGTGGAATAAAATGACTTAACATCCAGGCTTTTATGGGTGTAGTAATATAAAATACCAGTAATACCAGACCTCTCACTGAAACTCTTTATTGGGTGGCATGTATGTTTGTGCTAACGTTGACCTTGGGCATAGTGTGTGTGTGTGTGTGTGTGTGTGTGTGTGTGTGTGTGTCTGTAAGGACAGAAAAGGATGGGAAGGGAGAGTTGGTGAGACCCTAAGGAGGCTAAACAACCTCAGTCTCTGACTTTGCCATGTATGATAAACAAATAAGTTGCATTGAGTATATTGTGATGGATAGAGTCATGAAGAGAAAACAGCCACAAAATTTTAACCCATGTTGTTACCAAGTGAATGGATTATAGAGGACAGCTGCTGATAACGCATGTCACTGGAGGAATGTTCTTGACCTGCAAAGGCACCCAAGCACGCCTTCAGGGGGAGTAGGACTGACATTTGGAGAGCTAAAAGGCAGTTGACACTGGGTCAGTCTCCTCCCCGCCTTCATTCAAGGTTTGCATTGCCTACTGGGTGATACTCACAGGATCAGACCTTTTTGTAGAGAGAGCCGGGTCCACACCTGTATTGGGGGTATCTGGTGAAATCCACAGTAGGCTTAATCTTAAAGTGTGCGAGCCATGAGTCAAGAACTGGACTACAATAATTAACTAATCTGTAATTCCAATTAACCAGTATTTTCTACAGTTACCTGACAACAACTGAGCTATGCCATTATGGCCATGTCACATGAATAGTGAGGTAACAGCTATTTTACTGCCATAAACTAAGTACATATTGAATAAAAAAAATAAAAAAATAAAAAAAAATAAATAAAAATCTTACTCTTGAGTCAAAATTCGCAGTAGCTCTCAAATGTTCTTGTAGACTGCTTAAAAGGACCCCCAAAGTCTAAAGAGTCTTTCGTCAAATGTTAGTTTATTGAGCATGACAAGCCAAAGGTAACAACTGACTTTATATACCAATGGCCTAGTATTAACTTGTTCCTTGTTCTGCAATTACAAGCTCTGTATAAACAATCTTGGTATCAAAATAAAGCTAACACTTGTGAGATTTCATCAGAGGTCTAAAACGTGCAGCAGATGTTACTGAGGCTGGAACACAGAAAAAGTCAGTAGGCGGAAGTGGCTCTGATGTGGACAGTTAGCTGCAGTAGCTCCTGATAATCATTGGTCTATTGGCTGGCGTCTAAATAACTGAGGAAACCGATACAGTAAGCCTATTTCTGTCATTTTTTTTTTCCTGGTGTTTGGTGGTTGTAGGAAAGTTTTATGAGCATTCAGCTGAGATTCTAAGGTTTTAGCATGGTTCTAAACTAGTTGCATAGCTGCATTTCATTTTCAAAACCTACATGCTAAGACACATCCAAAAAATATAACGTGAACATGGTTAGATCCCTTCTTTATGAGAAAACAAAAATGCTCATTAACATCAGAAGTGCTAAAGGGTAGGGTTTTCGGGTTATGTGCCGAACGGAGGTTCAGAGTACCTGGCCTTCTTGGAGTCACTGGGTGTTTGAGGTTGTTCCACCTGGGGACTCTGTCGTCCTACTGGGAGACTTCAACACTCATGTGGGCAACGCTGGTGAGACCTGGCGCGGCATGATTGGGACCAACCTGCCAGATCTGAAACAGAGTGGTGTCCTGTTTTTCCATAATGAATACCATGTTCGAACAAAAGGGCGGCCATAAGTGCACATGCCACCAGGACAGTCCAGGCAACAGGTTGATGATTGATTTTTGCAATCGAATCATCAGATCTGCGGCCATATGTTCTGGACACTCAGGTGAAGAGGGGTTCTGAGCTGTGGCTGCAAGGTGGTTGGTGCCTGTCATGGTGGTAACCCCCAAACCAGATAGTGGACACCAGAGGTGAAGCAAACCATCAGGCTGAAGGAGTCCTATCAGGCTTGGTTTGTCTGTGGGGCTCCTAACACAGCTGATATGTACTGACTGGCCAAGTGGAACGGGGCTCTGGCAGAGGCTTATGGAAAAAGAAGTGGTTTCGGTGAGGCCGCAGAAAAAGACCTTTGGACTGCCTCAAAGACATTCTAGCAAACCTCCAGGCGATTCAGTAGGGGAAAGTGGTGCTCTACCTGCAGTGTGTATAGTGCAGGCGGAGTGCTGCTGACCTTGCCTGAGGACATTGTTGAGCTGTGGAAGGAGTACTTCGAGGAACTCCTTAATCCCACTGGCATGTCTTCATTAGAGGAAGCAGAGTTTGGGGACGAGGGGAATAACCTTTCCCTCTCCAGGGGTGAAGTCACTGAGGCAGTTAGACAACTCCTTAGTTGCAGGGCCCCTGGGGTGGATGAGGTTCACCCTGAGTTCCTGAAGGCTTTGGATGTTGTAGGGCTATCTTGGTTAACAAGCCTCTACAATGTTGCTTGGATCTTCAAGGGTGTGCTATAGGGGGTCAACACTCCTCAGCCTCCCTGGGAAAGTCTGTGCCAGGGTGCTGGAAAATTGAGTCCGTCCGTTAGACTTTACTTTCCTGGATGATTGAGAATGCATCAAGTAGTTTTTAATTCATTTTAACCTAAAACAACATTATTACAGCCATATGTACAAATGCTGCGTCAACTAGCGGACAGTGAGGTAGACTGTTCAGATCAAGGTAGTTAGTTACTGGGCAAATCCCCCACCACTGGCTTTGACAGGGGATTTCTTTTAAATTACCCTGCCGTTCTTTTCTTTAGCCAAGACTCCTGAGTTTAGAAAACACAAAAACACTGCAGAATTTCTTTTACTCGCGAGGGCTATGGGCTCAAAATGTGGTCATAAATATTTTGTACTTGTAAATCAGTTTTGTACTTGTAAATCAGGATTTGTATGTGTAAAAAGAATTTGTGCGTGCGTAAAAAAGATTTGTATGTGTTTTTAAAAAAAAAAAAAAAAAAAAAAAAAAAGATTTGTGTGTGGACTTAGCCAAACCCCTCCTGCAAGTTACAAGTACGAATTTTGACCCCATTTTTCTTCCTGTCATCTGATTGGTCAATGTCATGTCAATCACAAATGTAACAATCCAATCAGAGAACAGATGGGTTTGGCTGTCGGAGGGGCACTTTTTTGAACTGCAGGTCCTTGAAGGGTAATACAGTTTGAAGCTGGAGGCTCTCTATATAAATATCTGATAGCAGCTAGGTCCCCTAACTTTCAGCAGCTGTTGAAAGGATAAAGTTGTGGTATGTCAGTGGTTAGAAATACCATTATTACTTAAGGATTAGTTTAACACAAAGTCAGGGCTGACCCGGGACCATTGCTGTGAGTCACAGTGCGCAGCATAAAGGTCCTTTCGCATCGGACGCAGCATGTGCTGCTAATGCTAACTGCTAACTAAAAGCAAAGGATCCAGAATTTGTTGCGCTGGCTGCTGAGCTCTGTGGGTTTTTGCAGCAGCTCTGCCTGTACTAGATGCACCTGCTCCTTGTCATTTCTATCTCTGACTTTGTCCTCTACAACAGTTTCTGGTTTTTTTGCTAGTTCTTCAAATGTTCAATAAAAACATGTATGCTAATTCATAACGAAGAAAGCTTTGTAATGAAGACTGTCATTTCCAAAACACAAGTACAAAATATTTATGACCACATTTTGAGCCCATAGAGGGCAGCCATTAACGCAGGATCTGCGGCTATTGACTGTCTGCGTCCTTTATTTATACAAAATATTTCTCTGTGTGTGCGTACAAAGGTAACAACGTCATTCAGAGCAGCGGGTTTTTCCCCTTCTCTACATTTGCATGTTCTCTGAAGACAGGAAGCGGTTAGTAGCTGCATAGGTTCATCACACAAGTTACTAGGTGAAAAGTCACATAGACATGTGCTTAATGATAAAATAAAAGATACATTTCATATAGCTGATCACATTGTACAATATCCTCTCCTGACAGGCTTAAATTTAGTTTTTGTTAACTTGTTAAGATAATACCCCTAGGATCAGACACTCTGACCCTTTGAACAAAGAGCCATTCCAGTACAGACAGACAGCGTGTGTGTGTGTGTGTGTGTGTGTGTGTGTGTGTGTGTGTGTGTGTGTGTGTGTGTGTGTGTGTGTGTGTGTGTGTGTGTGTGTGTGTGTGTGTGTGTGTGTGTGTGTGTGTGTGTGTGTGTGTGTGTGTGTGTGTGTGTGTGTGTAACAGTTGCACTAGAGGGGCTATGATGACACAACTCCCAAACAGGATATCACAGGTCATGAAGGTGCAGGAGAGACTGGTTCCTGCCCAGCTTAGCTTGTAGGTTGATGTTATCAACCTTTTTCAGTTTGATTACCAGCCTCTTGTGGGGGCGGATGATGCTGTCATTTACCTGTTACGACATGCTCACTCTCACCTGGACAGTAGAAGTGGCATTATGATTATTATTATTGTGCCTTTAATGGCATCCAGCCATTTCTGGTCAGTGAAAAGTTGCTCAGTGTGTCACCACTTCTGTCTCCTGGATTGCTGAGCAAATGATGGTAAGAGGCCACAGATTGTACAGCTCGGGGGGGGGGACTCTCTCCCCCCAGGGTACAGTCCTATCACCATCCCCATTTACTTTGCACTAGTGATGGGTCCAGCAACACTGACGCACCGACGCATGTATCAAGCTCACCTAGCGAAGCCTGTATCGGTGCGTGCGTCGCTTTAAGAAAAAGTCACGTGATCGATACAGCTGCTGTATCGCTCATTGCCAACGCGCCAAACTGTGTTTAAAAGGTACCGCATCAACGGAATGAGTCGCCACAAAAAAAAAAAAAAAAAAAAACACGAAATTACTCTCGCAAAGATTAAAAAAACAAAAAACACATCTCTCCATAACAAAATGGAGCCCGAGAGAAAAAGAAATGTTTCTGTTGTGTGGGATCATTTTGATCTTTTAACTGCAAATAAGGTAATAGTTTGTCTGTCTTTGTTTCAGTGTAATCTATCAGAATAGGAAAAACAGCAATGTGACCTGCAGTGTAAATTATTTATTTCATTTTATGCAGGTTAAATGTCGCATCTGTTCTGCATTTCTTACACAAACAAAAGCACGTCCTCAGTGTTTAGGCATTACAGAGCCAAACATGAAAATGGGGAGACAAACACACCGAGAATGAACACAGGTCGGCCTATATTGACACTGAACAGCTTTATCATCATTTTTTTTTTTTAATTAATGTGTTTTATTATTTTGAAATCAAGCATCTAGGAAGACTGTTCTGGACCAGGCAGTCCTGAATTCTATTATAAGGGACTGCCAACCCCTTAGTATTGTGGAGAGTGTCGGAGAGAAACATTCCAAGATCAGAGGATCCTTTAACGTACTGGGGGATGAGGAAGACATCTTATCAGAACCTTTTCCACCTGGCTTTACAGTTTGTGTACCCCAGCTTCATCTGTGCCTGTGAGTTTTCCAAAGCTGGGGAAATGGTGTCAAAAAAACGCAATAGACTAAATGCAAAAACACTGGATAAACTTATTTTTCTGAATAGAATTTTATAATAAACTCTGAGTCAAATGGGTAATATTATATTCACAATACTTTCATTTTAATTTTCACTTAGTGTCATTCACAATATATTTTATAGATGTCTACAATATTTGAAATGTAAAAGATACAAAATGATTCCATAGAAAGTACAATACCTTACAGTGTACAAGTATGACTAGGTCATTGAATCAGTGTCTGTTGTGAGTCTCAAGTAAGTTGCCTGCAATGATATTTAAGGTCCAGCAGGTGTCAGTATGGAGCAAAACAGCAACACTGTGTCGACACAGTATCGATACAGTTTGGGGAATGTGCTGAAACGCTTCACGAGGTCTCATCTACCCATCACTACTTTGCACTCCACAGATTTCTAGCAGAACAGTGAGACTGCAGAAGTTCTTTGACACTGTAGTGATTGGGTGTATTGAAGGTGGGCAGGAGTGGTTCATCAGAAATCACCTCCTGAATGTGAGCAAAACGAAAGAGATGGCTTTTGACTTCCAGAGAAAACGTGCAACTAGCCATGGGTAAGGAGAAAACAGTTGACAGCTACAGATACTTTGGTATTCATCTGACTGACAGACTGCACTGGAAGACCAGCAGTGGTGCTGTGTATAAGAAGGGGATGGGCAGACTCTACTCTCTGTGGAAGCTTAGATGTTTTAATGTGTGCAGCAAAATGGTGGCAGTTTTCTACCTGTGTGTGGTGCTTGTGAGAATTTCAGTGAGATTGACAGGGGGCAGATTGTGCTTGCTAGATGACTGTGTCAAAGCATCTCTGACATTGCAGCTCTTTTGGATTGTTCCTGGTCTACACTGGTCTGTATCTGTTAAAATTGGTCCGAGGGAACAGTGGCTCACCATCATAAAGGAATCTAATGTATATGAAAAGAGTACCATCAAGCCAAATGTAACAGTGTTAACACAGAAGTCTTGTAATAAGAATTTTGACTCAATTTATAATTGAGTCTGCTAATATTTAAGCATGCATAATTATAACTAAATATGATCAACTATTAATCTAATCAATATGACGAAAGAGACTATAACCTGAATAATGAAGTGTTGTAATGATTTGACTCGGCACACACAGAAATTATGGCAAAGACAAGGGGGGAAGATGGAGCATTGCCCAGGCATGATTGTGGTGCGAAAGTGGAGTGCATGAATAGGAGAGCACGCGTGTGTACATGAGTCAACAGGATGTGACTCATGGAGCAAGCCTTTTTTGGTGAAAGGAAGGTGGAGAGGGAGAAACATGCCTAGGATATATAAACAGAGTGAACTGTTATTCCCTGTAGTTTAAAATGACAAACTAAACTCACAGGGAGCCACAGGGAGATCCACACAGCATGAGGGCGATCGCGACATTGACACAGGGAGACACAGGGCTTAAATACACTGGGAAATAACGAGGGGAATGAGACACAGAAGGGGACCACAGCTGGGAGAAATCAGAACTGACGAGACGAGGGAGTAAAGTAGGATACACTCACATGAGACATGGACCTTCAAAGTAAAACAGGAAGTAGCGCAGACGCAAACTAGACTAGGGGAGACTGCAACTATGAAACACAGAACAACAAAAAAGAGACACAGGGCCGCTACTAAATACTCAGAGCTAAAGAGAATACAAGAAAGCCAAACTAAGACACTAGACTAAAGAATAAGCTGGGGGAACAAAGGGAACTAAGATCGGAACAAAACCAAAATGTCCATCATAGGAACTCAGAAAAGAGTCCAACACAAAATGTCCATGAAAAGCACAGGGGCCCTGGAAACCATTCAAAACAAAACAGGCGGGCCAAAAACAACCATGGTTTGCAGGGAATGGAGTCCAGAAACATAGTTCAGGGGGCTGACCCTGGTCCCGACAGTACAGGAGCCAAGGGGAAAGCAGTTCAGGTGGCCGACCTTGCGGACGTCAACGGCGGCGACGCGGAAACAGTTCAGGGGGCCGACCGTGCGGGCGGCAACGACGGCGGTGACACAGTTCAGGGGGCCGACCGTGCGGGCGGCAGCGGCAGAGACGCAGAAACAGTTCTGGGGGCCGACCTCGACGGCGATGCCGTCCAGCTGGTGGCCCGGAAAGTGGCCGGCGATTCCGAGGCGCAGAACGTGGCTTGGGTGTGGGCGTGGCAGCGACAGGACCAGGCGATGCTGACGCAGAAGCAGAGGCCGGACCAGGCGAGGATGATGAGGCTGCAGCTGGCGAGGGCTGAAGCGGTCCCTCGGACCCTCCAGCGGAGACAGGAGGCTGGCAGGGCTCTCCAGAACCCCCAGCGGAGACAGATGGCAACGTGGGAGCCGCAGAGTGCTGGATGTGCTCACCTGAGCATCCAGCAGGAGCTGATGTAGGGCCAGAGGTAATTGGGACCCGTGGTTGAGTGTGTAACTGAACCGGAAGCTGACCTGCTACGGGAGACTGAACTGAAGTCTGAACTGGCACAGGGGACTGAACTAGTGGCTGTAATGATGGCTGTGGTGAGAGTGGAGTAGGTGGTTGGGTAGATGACTGAGCTAGCGGGGACACAGGCGACTGAGCTAGCGGGAGCTGCGCTGGGGTATGAACTGGGGGGAAAGCCGATGCCTGAGCTAAGAACTGGGCTAATGACTGAGCAAGGGACTGTAATACATGTTGTAGTGGCTGTTGTACTGATGACAATTGTGACAGAGGCTGAGCTAACCCTTCTGAGCTTTCTGAACACGGAGAAGATGGCTGGACAGACTTGCTTACGCTTACAGTGGATACAGAAACGGGTGCAGGCATCTGCGAGACACGAGCCACTCCCACCCGAGGAGTAGGTACGGGTGCAGAAGGAAGCTCAGTCACGGCTGCCCTCACCCTCGGGGCCGGAACAGGCACCGGCAATGGCTGAGCAGCTGCTGCCCCCACCCGAGGAGCTGGTACGGGTGCAGGGACCGACAGAGCTTCAGCCGGCCGGGGAGCCGGAGTAGGGACCAGCTGGACCTCAGCTTTCTCCACCTGAGGAACTGAAACGGGTGCAGAGAAAAGCCGGGCCCGAGCTGCCCTGGGAGCAGAAACACAGGTAGACGAAGAATTATGCTCAGAAAAAAATAGTCTTTGCTTGGGCAGGTTCAAAAGGAATCTCTACCGGGTCCACAAAAACCGATCTATCAAAAATAAATTCTGCCTCTTTCCCACAATGTTTCACAGTTTTTGTAGGTTTTGTACTGATAGGGTACACAGTTCAAAAAACTGTCATTTTCCAGCTCAGAGAGAGCAGGGCAGAAAAAGTTCTCCCAGTCCACATCATCGTCCAGCAGGGACACATCAAAAGGATCAGGAGTGAGTCCATTGTGTTTAATGTCCATAGAAGCAGGAGAAAAATAATCATTGTCACTCACCAACGGGAGTCTCTTAACATTGTCCAGTTTATGGCGGCGTGTGCGCCGCTTCCTTCGGGAAGTGGGCGGAGAAAACTGCTGAGCCTCTGGCATGCAGAACAGCGACACCGAGGCTGGAGCGTGGGCATCTGAAGAGACGCAGAGAATTCCCACCTGAAGCGACCACGACTTGGGTGCAGGTGAAGCCGCAGGTGGGGGGCTTTCGGCAGCTCCAGGGACCGCTGAGAGCCAGCCGAGTTCCTCGGAAAATCCGCCCATAGTCAGGAGTGTGCCACGGCCTCAAGCGGAGCTCCTCCTCCAGCTCGGCAAAGGCAGCATCGTGACGCTCACGCAGCTGAGAGCGGTTTGCTGGGTCCATGTAATGGTCGTGATCTACTGTCATGTTTCGGCTGTGTGCAGGCAGGAGAGGACCCAAACGCAAACTCGTAGACACAAGGGATGAACTCAAAACCACAGCTTTATTTGCTGGCTGGGAAAAGCATACATAAGTAAACTAAACTGGAAAATGACAAACTAAACTCACAGGGAGATCCACACAGCATGAGGGAGATCGCGACATTGACACAGGGCTTAAATACACTGGGAAATAACGAGGGGAATGAGACACAGAAGGGGACCACAGCTGGGAGAAATCAGAACTGACGAGACGAGGGAGCAAAGTAGGATACACTCACATGAGACATGGACCTTCAAAGTAAAACAGGAAGTAGCACAGACACAAACTAGACTAGGGGAGACAGAGCAACTATGAAACACAGAACAACAACAAAGAGACAGAGGGCCGCTACTAAATACTCAGAGAACTAAGAGAATACAAGAAAGCCAAACTAAGACATTAGACTAAAGAATAAGCTGGGGGAACAAAGGGAACTAAGATCATAATACAAAAACTCAGAGACAAGACACTCAAAACAAAGACCGTGACACATTACTGTTCCACAGAGTAAAAGGTAAATCTTGTGTATGAGCCTTACATCTCCCCATAGTGTTCCTGTTTGTTGTTCTAGCCCTTCAAATGAACAAATCCACGGGACCTATTCTCCCAGCTGTAAAGTAAATGCCTAGCCCTTTGACAAGTGCAAGGATAAATGAGGAGAGCAGCCATTAATCGGTGTGGCTGTTGGCTGTACCTAACTTCAGGGTTGCTAGTAGGGTAGGTACCCGAACGTAGACAAATGAGCTACGTCAGTTTCCTCGACACTGGCTTGAATCAGTTTCTGCTAACTGAATTGGGTAATACCCATAGGATCGGAGATTCTGACCTTTTGAATGGAGAGCCGGTTCAGATCTCCTTTATTGGATTAACTGGCCAATTCACAATGGTGGACCAATGACATGGTCCTAGACAGCCAAGGTTCACTGTTGAACATGGGAAACAAAGGCTGAGTCCAGCAGACAAGCTACTGCAGCTCAAAGACTGTTGTTGATTTGTGAAGTGAATCTATATAAAGTCTATAGCGAAGCCTACACAAGTGGCCTACACTGCTGTTATAATTTGTACCTGTGTTTGGTGTGCCTCTTTTGCTGTGCAACTTTTTGTTAAAATACTAGTGGAGCTTTTCTGAGTTGATCCATTCTCTTCCCGTTGATTTGAAAAATGGTGGTCTTTGCGACACATGGCACTTCCTTCACCCCAGCCATAAGGGATATATGTCTTGATGCGTTCTCAATCATCCAGGAAAGTAAATCTCCAAAAGTTGAATCTGTTCATCTGGACGTAGCATTTTGTGGGAGAAACGTTTCGTCACTCATCCAAGTGACTTCTTCAGTCTCAGCTGACTGCAGGTTTCCCCAAACCTTATAAACAGTACATTTGCATAATGACTGAAACCAGCCCACTGAAGGAACAATGGGCTGTGAGGTCAGTTCCTTAATCATAATTATGCAAATTCCCATGACCATTGATCAGCAATCACTGACCAAAACCCACTGATCAAAGAACACTGATCAATGGCCATGAGTACCATTCACAGAGAGTTGGGGGATGGCTGCAATCACAGCATTGTAAGATGGCGAAAGATGTACCCTTAGGCCCCCTCCTCGATTCAGAGATGGTCTTTCCCTTTTCACGTAAATGGCCTCCTTGACTCCACGCTCAAACCAGCATTCTTCCCTGTCCAGGATGTGTACATCCTCATCGTTGAAAGAGTGTCCACTGGCCTGTAGGTGTAAATAAACTGCAGAGTCCTGGCCTGACGAGGTAGCTCTTCTGTGTTGTGCCATCCGCTTCGCTAGAGGTTGTTTGGTTTCCCCGATGTATAAATCCTGGCAATCCTCCTGGCACTTAACAGCGTACACTATGTTACTCTGTTTGTGTCGGGGGACCCGATCCTTGGGGTGGACCAGTTTTTGGCGCAGCGTGTTTTGGGGTTTAAAAGCCACAGAGACCCGGTGTTTAGAAAAAATGCGTCTCAACTGTTCCGATACTCCTGACACATATGGGATCACTACAGGTTTTCGCCTGGGCAGCGGTTGTCCTTCTCTCCTGGATCGGCTGGAGCTTTCTTTAGGTGCCTTCCCAGCTTTGACAAAAGTCCAGCTGGGATAACCACATTTACTCAGGGCCTTCTTGATGTGCTGTTCTTCTGCCTCCCTGGCCGCTGTGTCAGTGGGGATGGTGTTCGCTCTGTGTTGTAGCGTCCTGATGACACCCAGTTTGTGCTCCAGTGGATGATGAGAGTCAAACCTTAGATACTGATCTGTATGCGTAGGTTTACGGTATTTGCATAATTATGATTAAGGAACTGACCTCACAGCTCATTGTTCCTTCAGTGGGCTGGTTTCAGTCATTATGCAAATGTAGTGTTTATAAGGTTTGGGGAAACCTGCAGTCAGCTGAGACTGAAGAAATCACTTGGATGAGTGACGAAACGTTTCTCCCACAAAACGCTACGTCCAGATGAACATTCAACTTTTGGAGACGTAAGGGATATACTTTCTTCTCACATGTCCATCACTCCTACTGGATTCTTTCCTAGTCAGCAGCTCACTGTTAAGTGACATTTCAGACACTGAGATACACCCTATAGCTGTCAGCGATCTTGCTGAAGGCTTTTCAGCGCGTTTTTAGGACATCCTGATAATAATGAATTACAGTAGTCCAGCCTGGAAGTAATAAATGCATGAACTAGTTTTTCAGCATCACTCAGAGACAGGATATTTCTAATTTTAGAGATGTTGCGCAAATGGAAGAAAGCAGTCTTACATATTTGTTTAATATGTGCATTGAAGGACATGTCCTGGTCAAAAATGACTCCAAGGTTCCTCACAGTGTTACTGGAGGCCAAGGTAATGCCATCCAGAGTAAGAATCTGCTTAGATACCATATTTCTAAGATTTTCAGGGCCGAGTACAATAACCTCAGTTTGATCTGAATTAAGAAGCAGAAAGTTAGCGGCCATCCAGGTCTTTATGTCTTTAAGACATTCCTGCAGTTTAACTAATTGGTGTGTGTTATCTGGCTTCATGGACAGATAGAGCTGCGTGTCATCTGCATAACAGTGAAAATTTATGCTATGTTTTCTAATGATGCTGCCTAAGGGAAGCATGTATAATGTAAATAGAATTGGTCCTAGCACTGAACCCTGTGGAACACCATAATTGACATTAGTGTGTGAAGAGGACTCTCCATTTATATGTAGAAATTGGAGTCTATTAGATAGATATGATACAAACCACTGCAGCGCAGTACCTGTAATACCTACAGCATGTTCTAATCGCTCTAATAGGATATTATGGTCGACAGTATCAAACGCAGCACTGAGGTCTAGCAGGACAAGCACAGAGATGAGTCCACTGTCAGAGGCCATAAGAAGATCATTTGTAACCTTCACTAAAGCTGTTTCTGTGCTGTGATGAGCTCTGAAACCTGACTGAAACTCTTCAAATAAGCCATTCCTCTGCAGATGATCTGTTAGCTGTTTGACAACTACTTTTTCAAGGATGTTTGATATGAAAGGAAGGTTGGAGATTGGCCTATAATTAGCTAAGACTGCTGGGTCTAGAGATGCTTTTTAAGTAAAGGTTTAACTACAGCCAGCTTGAAGGCCTGTGGTACATAGCCGATTATTAGAGATAGGTTGATCATATTTAAGATCGAAGAATTAATTAATGGCAGGACTTCTTTGAGCAGTTTTGTAGGAATGGGGTCTAAAAGACACGTTGATGGTTTGGAGGAAGTAATTATTGAAGTTAACTCAGAAAGATCAATTGGAGAAAAAGAGACCAACTTAACATCGATGGTACTAAAAGTAGCTGTAGATAATATTACATCTGTGGGATGATTATTGGTAATTTTTTCTCTAATGATAAGAATTTTATTTGTGAAGAAGTTCATGAAGTCATTACTAGTTAACGTTAAAGGGATTGTTGGCTCAGTAGAGCTCTGACTTTTTGTCAGCCTGGCTACAGTGCTGAAGAGAAACCTGGGGTTGTTCTTATTTTCTTCAATCAGTGACGAATAGTAAGATGTTCTGGCTTTGCGGAGGGCTTTCTTATAAAGCAGCAAACTATTTCTCCAGGCTAAATGATGATCCTCTAAATTTGTGACACGCCATTTCCTCTCCAGCTTACGAGTTATCTGCTTTAGGCTACGTGTTTGAGAATTATACCACGGAGTCAGGTACTTCTGATTTGAGGCCTTAGTTTTCACAGGAGCTACAGTATCCAGAGTCGTACATAGTGAGGAGGTCAAATTATTAACAAGATAATCGACCTCTGTTGGAGTAGCGTTCAGATAGCTGCTCTGCTCTATGTTGGTACAGGGCATTGAAGATGATAACAGTGGGTGGATTATATTCTTAAACTTAGTTACAGCACTTTCAGAAAGACATCTACTTTGATAAAGTCTACTCTCCACTGCTGTGTAATCAATTACTGTAAATGTAAATGTTATCAGGAAATGATCAGACAGCAGAGGGTTTTCAGGAAACACTGTTAAATGTTCAGTTTCTATGCCATATGTTAAAACAAGATCTAGAGTGTGATTAAAGTGGTGGGTGGGTTCTTTAATCCATGATTAGGTATATATATGATTAGGTCCCACACCCGCTTTCACACCTTGGCGCATGTGATTAGAGGATCACCAGGGGGTCCTTTGTCCCTCCTTGGGGGGACACTCCCACTGGGTTTAAATCTGGGACTCTCGGCCATTTGACCTTAGAACTGAAGAAGCTTCTCGGATGAGAGGTGAAACGTCTTCAAGCAACTTAAAGAAGTCCAGACGCTTTTCTTTGCAAACTCCTTTGACTACGATGACCTGGATGACTGAGAACCTTCACAGACGTAAGGCAGAGTAAATCGATTTGTTGATCAATTATTAAGTCATGTACTAACAGAGACTTGGAGGAGAGAGACCTAATATTTAATAATCCACATTTCACTGTTTTACTCTTTGGTTCAGATGTGGATACTGTATTGTTCTTTCTTTGTGATTTTTTTTTTTTGATTTTTTTTTTTTTATGTTTAAGTTGTTTGTTGCTGGTTTTTGGTTTGTTTTTTGTCTGTTTGGGAGCTGACACAGTCTCAATGGAGATGGGTTTTTGGGGGGGGTAGCAGGAGGAGAGAAGCTGCAGAGAGGCGTGTAAGACTGCAACTCTGCTTCCTGGTTCTAACTCTGGATAGTCATATTTTGGGGGGTTTAATAAATTGGTCCATATTTCTAGAAATGAGAGCTGCTCCATCCAAAGTGGGATGGATGCCGTCTCTCCTAACAAGACCAGGTTTCCTCCAGAAGGTTTGCCAATTATCTATGAAGCCCACATCGTTTCTGGGACACCACTCAGACAGCCAGCAATTTAAGGAGAACATGCGGCTAAACATGTCACTCCTGGTCTGATTGGGGAGGGGACCAGAGAAAACTACAGAGTCCCACATTGTTTTGGCAAAGTTACACACCGATTCAATATTGATTTTAGTGACCTCCGATTGGCGTAACCGGGTGTCATTACTGCCGACGTGAATTATGATCTTACTGTATTTACGTTTACCCTTAGCCAGCAGTTTTAAATTTCCTTCAATGTCGCCTGCTCTGGCCCCTGGAAGACAATTGACTATGGTTGCCGGTAGGGATGGGTACCGGTGTCCGGTGCCATGATGGCACCGGTTCTGACATAAACGGTAGTAACCAGACCGAAAAGCAGCGCACATTTCGGTGCTTTATTTCGGTGCTTTTTTCCTGAGCCAATTCTAGCCAATCATTTTACGTTTCCAAGAATAGTAGGCGGGGCCAGGTACGTACGTTCTTTTAGAGCAGAGCTACAGATTAAAAATGCCCAAGGCGAAGCGATCAAAAGTCTGGCTGTACTTCACAGCAAAAGATGCAAACTCAGCAGCCTGCAACAAGTGCTTTAAGCTGATACTGTGATACTGTCAAAGGAGGTAACACTTCAAATCTGATGAAACTCCTGGCGACGCATAGCGTTTTTTTTTTTCTTTTGTTTTTTTTTTAAAGCCGAGAAATGCACCGTGTTTGATAGCTTGCTGCGAGACCTCACACCGTGCACATCTACTGCGGGTGTGGTGCCTGTTATCGGACCGGAGTTAGCAACATCCCCCAAAAACCCGAAGAGGAGAGTCCTGGCCCCTAGCCCTGTCAGCGTAGCAGAAATGATGAGGATGATGATGGCAGCAGCAGCCGTTCTTCTCTGCGTGAGTAGCTTCATGTTGTTTGTGTGTAATTAACGTTGAGTACGCTAACCAAATTATTACATTAATGCATGTAAGGTGAACTTGCAAACACCGTCGTAGTTACATGCGGCTGTCTTCTTGTTTGATGGCAGATACTCCCTTCACCCTGGCCAAAAAGGCTAAAATGACCAAAGAAAAAGTGGAAAACAGTTAAACATGAGAGGTTTTTGGACAAAGTTTGTGTTTTTTCCATTGTTTAAGCACTGCTTCCAGCCAAGAGTGATACCATATATGCCCTATAGCTGCAGAAAAGGCTAACATTGTTATCTTTTTACAAAAAAACAGCTGAACATGAGAGGTTTTTGGACCAATTTTGTGTTCTCCATTCTTTAAGCACCGGTTTGAGCACCGTTTAAGCACCGGCACCGTTTCAAAAGTACCGGTTTGGCACCAGTATCGGATAAAACCTAAACGATACCCATCTCTAGTTGCCAGTGTCTCTAGCTTCACATGTCTGAAGAACAACAAGATAAACTTGGCTACATTCTTGCCTGGAAATATGTTGTGTAAACTTCAAATCTGCTCTGTTTATCAAGACATCACATATTTGTAAAACTGCTCCGATGTTTTCGTCGACGTCTGTTACCCACCAGCTCGATAGCTGACTGGGGGTTCAAGGCTCACTAGAGCCGGCAAGAACAGCGAACCTCCGGCACATCATTTTCAGACCCCCCCGCGGTCTTTCACTACTCAGGTTAAACATGATATATAAGTAACCTAGATAACTTACAAATTTTATTGTTTGGCTTTTTTCAGGGTTTTATTTGTTCCTGAGTAAATCGGTTTGGCTGAGTTTAAAGTTATAATTTTCACACAGCTGAATTAAACATCAGAAAACTGATTAAACAAAACTGTGAGACGGTCGAGCGTTTACTCCAGTGTCCTGTTATATTCTCCACCCAGACAATCTGCAAATTTCATTAAAGGTTTAAAAAAACTATCATCTTGTCTTTATTTTAGTTAGCACATACCTTAAACACTTCAAGCTGTAAGCTAACGATAGTTATATAAGAGCAGATGCATGCTGGTGCACATGTTTTACGTCCAATGGATGCATGATCTGATTAGTTGACTAATCGCAACAATAAACGGTGACTAGTCGACTATCAAAGTAATTGTTTGTGGCAGCCCTATTTGTAATAATTTGAAAGTTTAAAAAGAAAATAAGTGGAACAGTATGGCAAAGCAATAATGATGCTGTCCTCCAGCTACAGTACTGTTTTGATCTGACAGACTGGTCCCTTTTCAAACAGCAGGACCTGGAGACCTTCTTTCAGTCTGTCCTTTTCTACGTTAACTATTGTGTAGAGAATGTGGCAGTGACTAAAACCTTCTGGGTTTTTCCTAACTGAAAACCTTGGATGACAAGTGAAGTACAGGCTCTGATAAGAACTTGTAACTCAGCCTTCAGGCTGAGGGACAGTTCCCTGTAAAGCACTGAGAGAGCCAACCTGAGGAGAGCCATCAAGTAGGCCAAGGCAGCCTACAGAAGGAGGATAGAGGGCTTCCTCATCAACTAACTACAAATGACGGAGCCCTCCCAACACCCGATAGCACCCGCATGAAGTCAAGAGGAGACTGAGAGCAGTGAACCCCAGGAGAGCTGACTCATGGCACTGTTCCCTGTCTACCTGTCTGAAGGCCTCCACTATCATTCACATCCCCAAAAAGGCTGGTATAGACAGCCTAAATGACTACAGACCTATTGCCCTTGTGTCTATAGTCATTAAGTGTTTTGATTGGATACTATCTCAGCACATCAGAGACTACACCCAAAACTTTGCTTACAGAGCAAATCAATCCACGGAGGATGCAATCACCATCAATTCAGAGCACTGAACCTTCTGGAGAACAGGAAGAGCTACATAAAGATGCTCTGCATGGACAGCTCAGCATTCAACAACATAATATCCAACATCCTCACCCCCAAACTGGACCAGATCCTCCCCCCCTGCTGCTTATTCCTGCATCAAAGACTTCACCACTGGCCTCAATCAGTTCAACACCCCCACCACCACCACTGTCACTCAGCACCGTATCCCCACAGAGCTGCCTTCTCAGCCCCCTACTTTACCCCCGTACACATGACTGCACACGATCCCACCCAACCAACACCATTGTCAAATACACTGATGACACCACCGTGGTTGGGCTCAACTTGTCTGCTGGTGCTCAGAAAATAACCTGAAGCTGAACATTTTTAAAACAAAATAACTCATACAAGCTTCAGGAGGCACAGACAGGTTCACTCTCCTCATTTTAAATGGAGAATGGTGGAATTTGTCTCCACCCGGGCCATTCGAACTGTTAATAAATTATAGCCCCCCATATCCCACCACTACCCACTCATCTCACCAATCTGAGCCATGGACTGAGTAACCCTCTTCACTCAGGCTACTCATCTACGGACTCTATACTCAAACAAAGTCAGTTTTTACTGCTTCCAAGCACTTTGCTCTCCAATGTGTGCCTTTCTATTGTTTTGTATACATTCCTCTTGATTGTATAAATTTCTTCAGTTTCTTCTATTTATTCCTGATGTCTTTATGATTTATATTTTTATATATATAAAAAATAAAGGGCTATTCAATTCAATTTTATTTATATACATCGGCAAATCACAACAACAGTAGCCTCAAGGGAACTATTCTGTTCTAACCCAATTATTTAACTATAACCCAAATCTTGTTTTATATTGTTTTACAGGATGTATGCTGTCCAGGGCTTTGGAGCAAGGTTTCCACATCATGCCCATTGTTGTAGATCCTTAATTACCACCTCATCATCTTCATGAGACAAAATGGGTTCCAATGTTGAACTTGATATTGGAGCTGATATTTCAGATGAACGACATTGTAAGAATCAAGAAGTGAGAAATTCAACAAACTGTGGACTGAAGAAGACACGACAGCGGAAGAAGATCTCTCCTTATTCTTCCAAAGTTTCTGGGATTCAACACTGCACTAATGCAACTGGAGAACCTCTTGACCAAGACAGGTTGAAAAGCAGCAAAGGTACAGAATTATTTTCCAGCTCTAACAAGAATTATGATACATCTGCATCAGAGAAACGTTTAAAAGGTACACTAATCTCTGCTGTATAAAGTTTAAAACATGCCCCCAAAATGCATCTGCTTGGATCTAATTTTGTCTGTAAAGGGTTGTCAGTCATGTTTGTTCTGATGACTGAAGATAAAAGAAATGCCAGGGTTGATGAAATAATGTATAACCACTCCTAATTATTCAGTACCTGCACCAAAGAATCCAAATGCTAGACTGAAGAATGTAAAAAGAATTGCAGACAACTTTTCTGAATCATAGTGCAACAAACCTGGAATGGAGATATAAGTAACTTTCATCTCTTTGTCCCCAGATTATCAACATGTCTTGTTGGATGTTGCTGCCACTTGCACAAAGAATGAACCAGAGAGTGCAGTGACTGTGACAGCAGTGTCTGGGGTTACCTTGTCAGAAGAGACTGAGAAGTCCCCAAGATTAATGGTCAGCTGCACTTCCTCACAAGGAGAGCGCGAGAGAGTCAAAGAAACACCAGGCACTCTACCTTTGTTATCCATGCATGTGAGATGGGAGAGGGAGGATGTTAGCCTTAAACCAGTTGAAGGAGTAGGTTTAGGCAGTGTGGATTGTGTGGTTGGTGGAAATCAAGATGATGCAGCTGCACCTTCCAGCCTAGATTCATTAACTGATAAAACTGAGCTTGGCAAAACACAAGTCTCTATGAACCAAAGTGAACAATCAGTGTGCAGCCAAACAAGCTATAAAAATGCTGAAGAGGATACAACTGGTGTGTGTTTACAGGCTTACTTAAGTGCATCTCTTCCTTTGTTCTATGTAACCGTTGTAAAAGATCCACAATATGAAGATATTTCAGACACAGAAGATTTATCAAATATGGATATGAATCTCCTAAACACAAAGCAAAGGGACCCTTCAAGTGAAGACGTAAGTGAAGAAAATCCAGAAGTTGATAATAATGATGAGGAGCTGCCTTCACCTTCATGTGAAGTGTCTGAAGCCAGCATTACGCAGTCTGGAGGTGTGCAGAGTCAGGCCAAGATTCCAAAGAACCAAACACTTGGCATAGCACAACATTGCTCTTGTCCATGTTTTGTTGAAACGGAGGATGGGTTTGAACGTTTATTATGTCCTAAATGTGACAGTGAGAAACATTTAAATTGGCAAGCAAGCTGCTCTTTGAGCCCCCTTTCTGATGCACAAGACCAAGAGGAGACTGATGAGGACGATGATTGGCTAGTTATGCCTATTAGCGTGTTAGATGTTAAATGGGAACCAGCAGATGAAGGCCAGGCTGACCCAGAAACAGTTTCACAGCATGATGGTGAGCATGAAGACCAGGTGAAACAAAGTGACCCAAATCCAGCTGTCTGTGAGGTACCCAGATCTGTTCCAAACCATGTACCAGCTTCTGCTTTTTCTATGATGGAGGTTTTTGACACACCTTCTCATCTAGCAAAAGTCATACAATCTAGAGAGACAATGCAACAATCCTTCATGGTGCCTTCTTCCTGGGGCACAACTGAGACAAAAGCTCATAGACCGCAAAATAGGGAATCACATAGTGATCCTGATGACAGTTGTGAAACTGAAGATAGTTCTGATTACTCTTCTGATTCAGGACGTAACTATCTGACAGTGTCCAAACAGTTGTTAAATAACCTGTCAATGCCTGCATCAGCAGAGAAAAATGACTCTGATTCTGAAAAAGAAAATGAAGACCATGAGATGACAAATTTACAACAAAGTCAAACGGGGGACAGAAGCAAGCCTTCAGAAAAGGATGACATCATCAACCTTGATTCTGACACAGAGGATGAAGGTGTCCAAAGCTGTCCAGAGACAAAAACAAAGAGATTGTTCTCTGTGTGCATAGAGAACAGTGGAGCTGCCAGCCTTAATCAACTGAAGAAACCTTCTCCTGAAACTGTTGATGGTCAGTGCAGAACTGTGAAAGGAAACTGTCAAACCAATGGACTTAAATCTACATTATCCAGATGTTGTAACAAAGTGATCCAGAGTGGGAACTCTGACCTTTCACAAAGGACAGAAAAGTGTAATAATACTGGATCTCACCATGGTATAAAAGTGCAAAACATTTCAGATGATCCTGCTGTTATAGTAATATCTGACACAGAGGATGATGGAAACCAAATTAACAGACATTTCAAGAGGAAAAGTGGACTCCTCTCTGAGTCGATGGGGAGGGATGGTACTTCACATGATGAAAAAAGGAAAAACAATAAAACGCAGGACGGCAAGCATGAAAGTGCTAGAAGAAAGACCACAGAGCCTGGTATGTTTCCTGCAGACACAAAGTCTCAGCATCAATCCAAACTTCAACATCCACAGTTGAAAGAAAAGAAACAGGACGTAAATTTTAGACCATCGCACAGTATAAAGAAGAGAAAACTGATTAAAGTTATAAGGGATCCTAAGCACTTTCATCAAAAAGCCAACAGACCAGCTACCTCAAAAACAGTGGAAACAGACATGGAAAAAGTCCTTACCAAAAGTAAGACATTTTCTTTAGAAATGGAGGATATCAACGGTACCTTCATTGAAGCCCAAACCAAGATTTTTGCCAATGAAAACTCTCAAATCAATCTGTCATCCAAAGACTCATCTGAGAAGTTTCTGAAGTCTGTGGCGAGGGAGGCATACTCCACTAAAGCTTGCCACGAGCATGTTCAACAAAAGGCAAAAAGGCAGTTGACCTCAAAAACAATGGAAAATGTGGTAGAAAAATGCGTTAACAAACAGAAGAAAAGAACCATAGTACTCTCATCACTAACTGAGGGCAGCAATGATGCCTTACTTCATGGACAAACTAGTCCATCATCCAAGTACATGCCTAAAAGGTATCCCCAGACTGTGGATTTGAGTCCTAATCCCGTGAGTCCTCACTTTTTTGTTCAAAAATCTTCTCAGCCTTGTGAGCGCTTGAAGCACATGGAGCACTCTACAGTCCAAAAAAATGAAACTCTGGTGGCACCAGAAACCAGCAAAAACACTCGCTCCTCTAAAAAGGAGACGCAACATTTTTACAAAGAGATAAATGACAAGACTGGATACAGAGGAAAGCACCACACTGATGCACACCATACATTACTTTCTAAAACTAATAACAGCTCAGCTAGTCCCAGACAACATTTTTCTTTATACAGTTTACAGCAATCTCATTCCAACAGCAGCACCTCAACATTAAGTCAGTCTTACACTCATACAAAGGACCCATCATCCTCTACATCCATGCAGCAATCAGCCAAGAAGCAAGTGTTTAATGACTGTCAAAAGCGCTTTGTCCCAACCAGGAGAGCTCAAAAAAGTAGTCTGGAGAGTAACCTACGAACCCACAACAGCTTCAAGTCACTGAAGAAAGGTAGATCTGGTGATGATGTGGCACCCAAACAGAGACACAGCTCCTGTCAGTCTGTACCTCCTCTGATGAAGAGGACCAAGTGTGAGGCCATTCAGCTGACAAAGGCCAGAAATCGGGACACGGCACGGAAACAAAGTGTGTACTTTTGAAGTCTTTAAAATGTTTTGGATTATTACTCATTAATCATTCATTTATGTCAAGTAAAACATTATTTTAAATGTGTTTAATCTCTCTGCATGTTCATAAACTTCATTCTAAATGTAGGATTCCCTGTGAGTGAAGGCTGTAAGTGGAAGAATGAAACAAGCTTCATGGCTAACAGAAGATGATCCTCAACAATATATACATGGACTGCATATAAAACATGAATCAGGCTTCTGGCCCAAATGTAAAACTATACATTCTTACGTTTCTTTTTTTCCTAACAGCCCTGAGGGAACTATTTTGAGTTGTTTCAGATGTTTGTAGAGGTGCCACCATTTCTGTCTGGTTTATCAAAAGCTCTTCGGTACAGTACAGTGACATTTCATATAAAACTGTAAAATATTCAATATTTTACTTGTTGTCAGTGTTAAATATGTACATTTAATTAATGTTATATTGTTAACATGTGTCACCATTGTCATTGTTTAAACAGGAATCGGTTTGCAAAGGCTACTTCATACTTCACATTTTTACTTTGAAAGCTTATCTAGTACACATCAACTATAACTGTATTCTCAATTATACTGCTAAACAAATATGAGAAATGATAATATATATGTTGCAAATTCATACCATGCGCTTTATTAAGAACATAGCACTTGTCAATGAAAACCAGAACCATCGTTCGTGTGTGTGTGTGTGTGTGTGTGTGTGTGTGTGTGTGTGTGTGTGTGTGTGTGTGTGTGTGTGTGTGTGTGTGTGTTAGTTATACGCACGCCTTTGGAGCAGAAGATCGCAAGTTCGATTCCTGCCTGGGGCGTCTGTATCCAGTAATGGTCCTAAGGCTAGACCCCCTATGCTAAGTGAGCCTACCGCAGACATGAGCGAGACAGACAAATATGAAGGCATGCCGGTTCGGACGTCGCCCGGATCAACAAGGTCCGCGTCAGGTGTTGAGGAACCAGGGCACCCTGACGAGAAGTGGGCTACTGGAACAAGAAGGCATCGGTGGGCAAGAGACGAAAACAGGGCGTTGTTGGAATTCGGAGCACTAGGTGCGGTGACTCCCAAGCTAGGCGAGTGGCTCCAGCAGATCCCGGGAACAACATCGGAGATCTCTGTCCAGAAGAGCGCAGTCCTGGGAACAGCTAAGATACTGCGCAGGACCCTCAAGCCGGTTGTCAGCCACCTCCTGTACATGGATGACATCAAGCTGTATGCCAAGAGTGAACGAGACATCGATTCACTGATACACACTACCAGGATATACAGCAATGACATTGGAATGTCATTCGGACTGGAGAAGTGTAGTCGGATGGTAACAAAGAGAGGGAAGGTAGTCAGAACTGAGGGGATTGAACTACCAGAAGGTAACATTGCAGACATAGAGGACAGTTACAAGTACCTGGGGATCCCGCAGGCGAATGGGAACCATGAAGAGGCCGCTAGGAAAGCTGCAACCACCAAGTACCTGCAGAGGGTCAGGCAAGTCCTGAGGAGTCAGCTGAACGGTAAGAACAAGATCCGGGCCATCAACACCTACGCCCTGCCCGTGATCAGGTACCCTGCTGGGGTAATAGGCTGGCCAAAGGAGGAGATAGAAGCCACTGACATAAAGACAAGAAAGCTCCTGACCATGCATGGAGGGTTTCACCCCAAGTCCAGCACCCTGAGGCTGTACGCTAAGCGGAAGGAAGGGGGCCGGGGATTGGTTAGTGTGTGTATGTGTGTATATATACACACATATACGTGTGTGTGTGTGTGTGTGTGTGTATATATGTGTGTGTGTGTGTGTGTGTGTGTGTGTATATATGTAGATATGTGTTTGTGTGTGTATATATTTATTATTTAGCGTACATTAAAAATCACACCAAAATTTATAATTTTCCTTGAGGTCCTTTCAAAGCACTTTATACAACATGCCGCATTCTCACATCTCAAAGGCTGACGGGGTATTGTCACCCTGCCAGGCAGTCCATGTGGATATTCAAGTCAATGCGAGAACGAGGCAACGTAGGATTTTTAAATGGATACCATAAGACATATCTACTAATGGATTAGTTTGAATCCTAGAGGTAAAGTTTTCTGAAAATCTTATGAATATGTTAACTCAAGAAGGAAGTGACCTAGGATTTTCAAATTCATCCCATAGGGGCAGCTACTAAAATTATTTGAAAAGGTCAAATATCTGTCAACTTTCCTGAAAAACACCTAGGACTTTTAAAATTAAAACATGGGTTCATCTACTAGCAGGCTGAGGGATAGAACTGGCAAGCACCAGTATTTTCTTTTCAACCTTCCTCTTACCAGATATGGTGACAACCGCCCCCCCTCCCAATACCAAATATGGGGGGTCATTGCACCGAGTGCTCTGATTGCCACTGGGACCACTGGTACCTTCACCCTCCTCATCTTCTCAAGCACTTCTCTAGTCTTCTCCATGGAGGGTGACTACCTCATCGAAAGAATGCCAAGAGTGTGCAAAGCAGTAATCAAAGGCTGGATATTTTGAATAATTTAAAACATAAAAGATGTTTTGAGTTATTTCACACTTTTTATTTACTACATAACTCCATATGTGTTCATACACAGTTTTGATGCCTTCAGTGAGAATCTACAATGTAAATAGTCATGAAAAATAAAGAAAAACCATTAAAGGAGAACGTGTGTCTAAAGGAGGAGGCAGAAATGGAGAACATCTGGGATGTGTTAGAATAGTCTGAAAGAGTCATCCCTCTCCTTTTCTTGGAAAATGTCCTGAGGTGGAAAAAAAAAGTGGACAGGTCAGGAAAAGAGAAGAGCAGTGTGTTGAGAATCCAAATGATCTAGTCTACTTAATAATTTGACACCAGATGTCTGCCATGTTTAAACTACAGTGGATTACAAAATGTGCACCCTACTTCAGCACAACATGTTTCTAACCTGATGTTAAATGCAGGTAAGCTATTCATTACAAAGGTTGGACTTCAAGGAATTTTCCTTTAGTCAGGGAGATAATCAAGAACCCAATGTTCTGACAAATCTCCAGTATTGAAGAACCTCCCAGAGGGACAACAGTTTCTGCAGCACTCCACCAATGTGGCTTGTATGGCAGAGTGGTCAGTTGAAAGCCACTCTTCAGTAAAAGACACCTAAAGGACTGCCAGACCATGAATTGCAGTCTTTCCCCAAACTCTCTGTGAATGGTACTCTTGGCCATTGATAGCAACAAATACTTCTGGCACAACTTCACCTACTTCCAAGGTGCATGAAGAAGATAAAGATAAATAAAATAAAATATCCTCACATGGGAGCTATCTTTTATGTAAGAATTTAGAAACCTCCAAAACTTAAATCTCGTCTTTAGCACAACCTTCACACCAAAAACCGGGAACATTAAAGAAATAATTTTAAAACACTGGCATATCCTTGAAAATGGTCCTAACTTATTAGGGCCATTAAAGAACCACCAATGATAACTTATAAGAGAGGTAAAAATATTAGAGATAGGGTTCCCAGAGCTCTCCAGGTCTGTAATACTCCAGATATCCTGATAAGTCATAACCTACAAGGTAATTTCAAATGTGGGTCTTGCATAGACTGTCAATACACAAAAAATGTAAAATCATTTAAAGACCCTATTAGTGGCAAGATCATTGACATAAAGGGCTTTATTACTTGTAGAACTAAAAATGTAATCGACATGATACAGTGCCCATGCAATATAGAAGAAACATGCCGCCCTATAAACTGAATTAATGAACACAAAAGTTCAATTAAGAGACTTGATAGGCATTGAAGCCATTAAACCCAGTCAAAGAGGTGGTAATATTAATTTTATCAGAAACAAAGAGAAGTAGTACGGATATTTCGTTTAAAGAGTTTACACCCTAGAGGCATGAATGAGGAGTTTCTGTGAGCTGTACCTTTGGTGTTTTTGTTTTTTAACTAGATTTTTGCATTGTCTCCCTCTTTTAAAGTTCCTGTACTTAGATTAACTTTTAATTTTTATCTTATTTTTTATATTAACTTATTAGCATTTTTCTGTGTAACTTTGAGTATTTTTACATTAAGATGTGAGGATATTTTATTCCATCCATCCATTCGCTTCCGCTTGTCCTTTTCAGGGTCGGGGGGGGCGCTGGAGCCTATCTCAGCTGTCATAGGGCGAGAGGCGGGGTACACCCTGGACAGGTCGCCAGTCTGTCACAGGGCCAACACACAGGGACAGACAACCATGCGCACTCACATTCACACCTAGTGGCAATTTGAATTATCCAATTAACCTATCCCCACAAGTTGCATGTCTTTGGACGGTGGGAGGAAGCCGGAGTACCCGGAGGGAACCCACGCAAACACGGGAAGAACATGCAAACTCCACACAGAAAGACCCCGGCCTGATGGTGGAATTGAACTCAGGACCTTCTTGCTGTGCGGCAACAGTGCTAACCACCGTGCCACCGTGCTGCCATTATTTTATATATTTAGATATTTTATTTTATTTTAATTTAATTTAATTTAATTTAATTTAATTTAATTTAATTTAATTTAAATAATTAAATTAAATTAAATTAAATTAAATTAAATTAAATTAAATTAAATTATTTATTTATTTATTTATTTATTTATTTATTTATTTATTCATTCATTCATTCATTCACTCATTCCCCTCCCCCTTTTAATCTTTAATGGTTTAGTCTAGAATCTGTTTGGGCTCTGACTTAACCAATTAGCCAATACCACCTCATTAAATGTCAATTGGTCAGCTGGTTTATTTTTGAAGGTGTGATTGGTCCATTTTAAGTTTTTTTTCCTGTTTCCTGTCTTTTATTTAAACACAAACTGTTTCAGATTTGACAATGACCCTGATGAAGGACACAAGCTGAAACACGTTGGTCACTTAATAAAGTTGTTTCTCATTACTTTTAAGTCTTGTTGGAGTCTCCGCGTCGTTAAACTCTTGGATATGGATCAATGATCTTTAATCAGTGGTTGATGATCAATGGTCATGACAAATGCATAGAGATCAAGAAACTGACCTCACAGCCCATTGTTCGCCAGTGGTACTAGTTTCAGTCATTGTGCAAACATCCTCATTGTGAGGTTGGGGAAACCTGAAGTCAGCTGAGACTGAAGAAGTCACTTGGTTGAGTGACAAAAAGTTTCTCCTACTGAAAATGCAATGTCCAGATGAAGAAAAGCAACTTTTTGAGATGGATGAATGAATCACCTGGAGGATTGGGCATGCATCAAGACAAGTGATCGTTAAGTGATGTAGCTTGCCATCACCAGTGTGTGAATGGGTGGATGACTGGGTGTGTAAAGCGCTTTGAGGTCCTTAGGGACTAGTAAAGCGCTATACAAATACAGGCCATTTACCATTTAAGAAACTGCTACATTATTAGGACTGGCAAAATCTACAGCTTTGTACATCCTGAGAAAGACAGACAGCACTGGTGAACTCAACAGTCCAAAAAATATGCAATGTTTTTGTCCAACCTTCTGAATTAAAGCTAAAAGGCTGCACTTGAATTGCACCCAAGTGGTTTCATTTGAAATTCATTGTGGTAATGTATAGAACCAAAATTAGAAAAAAGTTGTCTCTGTCCAAATATTTCACCAGTTTTCTTCCTTTCCAGTCTTTGAAATCTGATCAGTGTAACTTGTTGTTTTTTTGTTTTTTTTACCCTAAAAACTAAGGTTTGATTAAACCATTGTTAGGAAGAAATGTTTTCATATATGATCAAGATGTCCTTTTATACTTTCATATTTTTATACTGCAGGGATTAAGGAGGGTGGAATGCTTACTTGAAATCAGCCATTAACGCACTAAACATTGTTATGCATTCCACTACTTGTTGCCTGTATTAAGTTCAGGGCTTAATATATATAACCAACAGCAGGCCCTCATTAGGGAGAGTTCAAGGTAAAGTGCTACACGCTTATACAACACAGGTTTAGACAGGAGAACCCTCCTTGGCATTGGGTGTGATAACGAAGTGTTCTGTGCAACAAGAAATAGACTTTATTGTGTCGGTTAAAGCTGAAATCAGCATGAAAATAAAATGTCCCTGGTAAAAACCAAGTTAGGGAGGAGTTTTCCCACACAGGACAAGATCCCTGACTGAAGGTCAATGACTGTTGCCATGTGGAAAGACCGTGAAGAGAACAAACCAGGGAGCACCAAGTCTAAACAATGGCTCTTCCCCTGCGTCATTTTTCAACTAATCAATGGATGCACATTCTTATATAAAACTTTGTGTAACTGCTAAAATAGTTTTGTATCTTTTGGGAAGATGGCTGCAGCTAACTGCTTGCAGACTGCTAATTTTTGATTCTCCAGTGTGTAAATAAAGAACGAGGATAGAACTTCTCTTGTCATCTCCTAGGCAGATAAACGAACGGGCTGACACCATCACTGTATATTTATGAAATATTACAGTCAAAATAATAAGTAAATCCTCTACTGTTCATCTTGATGTGTGGGTGGGTGTATTTGTATTTCACCACCCAGGGGAGTGGAAATATTGCACTACACATATGTGTATAAGTTGAAAAAAAATAACAATTGTCTTCAACTTAAAAGAAACAAAGTTGTACTGTGATATGCAATAAAAAAAATGCAAAAACAGTAAGCCATTATCTGGTGGGGAGTTTATGAAAGAGTGTTTGTTGGCTGAAATTGGATAAACTCTACTCATATCCTCATTTATGTTATGTTGATGTCATGCAGGTCAAAGGTGAACAATGATCTGGATGTGCCCAGATCTCATGTACAAGGCATGGCTTGTAAAAAACATTTCATTTTTGATGGGGAAAACCACCAATACCACTATAACAGCTTCTGTCTTTAGTTATTCTACATATTTATGTACAAAAAGGTAACAAACTGTGCATAATGTATACATGTGTACTCTGTATTTATATATGTGTATATATGGTATATTTCTGCTCACATTCTGTAACTTCTGTCGGTGCTGTGCTATTGGAAACCGAATTTCCCGGAGGAACCCACCCAAGGGATTAATAAAGTTTTATCTAATCTAATCTAATGTGCTAGCTATATCAGAGCAATCAGCTGCATGTGACATTCACACTGTTCTGTCACGAAACAACATTTTCCAGGAAGTGGACCCCAGATGCAGGACTCAAAACTCAGGTTAAAAGAAAAAAAACCCCTAACCTTTATCAAGGTTGATTGCAGAGTGCAACAAAGTTCAAGATCCACGAGAACATGGGGCAGAAAACAGAAACTCACAAGGACAGGACACAATTCTGTTAGTTGGAATTGAGAGTTGTTCTTACCAGCTACTTTGTAATAGAATAGAATAATTCTTTAATTGTCCCACAAGAGGAAATTTGGTTGTAACAGTAGCAAAGAAAAAAGCACATATACAAACAGAACAGGACACAAAACAGAAACACAATTTTTACAGAAAAAATATTTACGTCATGGACAATTGTTACAAAAACAGAGTACTGTACAGTTATTAAGATTAAATAGGAGAGGGATCAGCATTTATGTTGTTAAATGTTTTTGCTTGTAAGACTTAAACATTTAACTGTAGGACAGTAGATATTACTGGACAAAGGATGCTGGAAATGGAGCTTCCAAGAAGGAGGATAAGAGGAACATCACAGAAAAGGATAATGGAGTACATACAGAGGGTTGGTGTGACAGAAGACAGGGGGAGATGGAGGCAGATGATCAGCGGAAAGAAGAAGAGTTTAAAGATTTGTCTTTACTTTGAAAAGGGACCATTTCAAACTATCTCCAGCTACCTGTTGTTGAAACTGCTGTTCTTCTTGTGTGTCCTTCCATCTGACCGCCAGAGGGAGACAACGTAATATATAGTGCACTCAGCCGAATTATTAAATTGAGATGATGTATACATCTGAGGACCTGCAATTACAGAAATTTGTGTTTATCAGAGAAGTCAAGCACGTGTATGTTAAATAAATCATGTAGATTTTACCATTCTGGGTGAAGGGTCAATGACCATTACAAGTTTTGTGTGTTTTAGTACACATGCACCAAAAGCTGTGAACTCTATTTTTCTATTGAAATCTATTAAAATCATCGTTCACAGACAACTCTTCTGTGTTGTTTTTCATAACACAATCCCTATCCGCTGCAGTTTACTATTGTCTGTGGCTAATATTACGTGTTTTTACACGGAAGAAAATTTTGTCTTTTGCATTTTCAAAGGTTGATTTTATGTGTCTCTAAAAGTTAGTTGGACACAACTTTTTATTATTTGAAAATGTAAGTGACATAATATGCGGTATAGGTGATGAGATCCTTTAAAACTATTAAATTGTGCTGAAAAGTCTTGAAAAGGACCTTAAATCCCTACAAAAATGCAAATAGTCAGTCATATTTTTTAAGTAGGGTATTTATTTAATTATTTGTTTATAATTTAAACGAGTAACCGTGTGTTGCAGTCTATCAGCTTGACGAACATGAGGACCATAGGTTGTATTTGAATATCCCGCCTCGTCAGTCGACTCCTCCGAGCTTTGCCGAGGCGGGGATTCACACAGCTCTCTTCTCCCGTAGAGTTAGTATTGTGTCGGGAAGCTGCACCGAAGCTCCGGTCACTGAAAGGTAACTTTTATAAAGCAGCTCTTATACTGTGTGTTGTTTCATTTTCTCATACGAACCGTAACAGAAGAGCGTTATCAAAGACTGGAGCATTTTATTTAGCCCCCCGCCTTTTCCTCTTGGATGTATTGCTTGAAAAACTAGGAACGGACCGCGCAGCTCACCGAAGCCGGGATGAGCGGGACCTCCGCGGGGTCGGCCGCGGCGCCCTGCCGCTTCGCGCACTACTTTGTTATTTGTGGAATAGACACAGAAACGGGACTTGAACCGGACGAGCTAGCAGGTATGTGGCTTCTTTCTGTTTTTGAGGTATTAACGTGTTTTAAAGTCAAATGGAACCTCAACGATCCCCTCTCGCTTAATACGGTGTTGTTAACTATAACGATCCATCCACCGCTATGGAGCTCTGACTTTTTATTGTAAAGCATTTAATACATTTATGTAACATATAGTGAGATTTCAAAACATCCTAAACACGAGTTACACATATACACCTTCACAAATAAGTGGAATGAAACAGTTACTTCAAAGAGTTACTACAGTGCAAATCAGCAGTGTCTATACATTAGGTGAACGGAATAAAGATATGCATCATTCCTGTCTGATCACAGTATATGAGCAGCGGAAACCAGTGTCATTTAAGGTAATAAGCTTTTGAGAAATCAGCAGTAACCTATCTTTTCCGAATCCTATAATCTGATCTCGGCTTCCTGTGCTGTGCTACATCTCAGAGCTGCTCTGTAGCTTCAGTGTCAGTGTTTCCCAAATGAATCGATGTTGAGTTTGATGCTTGTTGTGGCTTAAAATTATACATTTTAAGTAACTTTTACAACAAAATAAAGCCATGCTTGGATACATTACGTGTTCTTCGCCGGTTTGTTTGTATGAGTTTTAATAGTAAAATGAAAACGCAGAGTTGTATTCAGTACTACCACAGGTGTGGATGGTGATATTGTCTCCACAGCAGAATTTATTTTTTGACATGTAATTCCTGTACATAGATGGCAGGATCCCTATTCACAGAAATCTTTTTCATCCTGGTTATTAAAGAAGAGCCGATGTCTGCTCTTCAGTGGCACCAACCTCAGTTTCAGCATGTTTGCTTTTGTCAGATGCATTCACTCACGGCCTCAGTTTTTATTTTCTCCCTCTGTAACAGCCAGAGTGGAGTTTTAAAAAGAGTGCACTTTGATTTTTGGCAAGCTTTGCTTTGTGGATCAACAAGAGAGTTGCTTGCTGTATTGCATCACAGTTGAATTGTAACTTTTGCCTCTGGGGCAAAGTAATGAATTGTAAAGTCAATGTGTTCATGTTGCACACAAGTGACTTGGCTTAAAGCCTGGATGATTAAGTGAAACGAGTGAAGTTAATCTAGCCCTAACAAAACTGAACATATATACATATAGTATATTCAAATTTTATTGGAAAGGGGAAATAATGGCGTTATTGTTGCTAACTTTTCAGCGCTGAGTTTCATAAACCAATTGCTTATCCTTTCTTTCAATAAAGACACTGCTTGACTGTGGCCGTCTGCTCAGCAGTGATGCTGCACTGCTGAGATACAAACTGTAAAGGCATCATTTGTTTAAAAAAACCCTTAATAGTAAGTATTTTAAAAATATACTTAAAACTGCTGTGGTGGGAAGCTACAGTTTTATACCAAAGATACATTATATACTTCCTATGCTTTAAACTTCATTAAAGATGATCAGTGGTGAAGTAGCCAGCTTGGTGAGGATTCCCAATGGGCTGTTTAAAAATGAAAATCATAACATTAGTTAGTCAGCTCTAAGAGTGAGCCACTGGATGACAACAGATTCATCAGACAGATGCTACCAGCTCAAGAAATCCTTCATCCCAAATCATTGAAGCTGGTTCTGCCCAAATAGCTTATCTTTGGTAATTTCATCATAGATACTTTTGGGACCAACAAGGACACAACAAATGCTGAAAGATGATGCAGTATAGCCTCATCATGTTGTCAAACTATTACCATCAAAAATCCCAGTTAAATAAAGTAGCCTGTTATTTGTGCTCTCAGGCTGTGAAAAGAAGAAATCTTATCAGGAAAATCACGATAAGATGAATATGGAATCCAATCAGTTTTTCTTATAAATAAACTAAATGTGTTGCTTTTATGAATAGAATTTTTTTTAAAAAAAATGTGAAATAGCTGCTCTGACTATCTGTAATCAGATCTGCTTCCACGGTATCTGGTGATCTCCAGTTGTACACAAAGATAATATTGCAATGATTGATGTCAACATATTAATTTTTTTTTTGTCAAGCTTATGCAGCATCTCAGCACCCCACTTATTCTTTGCCCCTAAGTTAGAGGCAGATACAAACAGAGTGACCCACATTAGGCTGTGTTTTTGCTTTTTTTAGGCTGCCACTCCCCTCCTCCCTGCTTTTTGTGTGCTACTGTGGCCTTATTTCCCTCTACTTATTGTTTTAGTAAGAGGGCCCAACTTCCTGCAGACCTGCCTCAACCTCCTTTTACAGTTGGCAGTACCTTCTCGCCCTCCCTGTATGTCTGCTATCTGTGTCTATTATCAGACAAGTGTTTCCCACACAGACTTGGGTGAAAACCAAAGTCCATGTGTGGATAATTGTATCAGTTTGTATTTTTAATTATATTATATTTTCATTAATTTATACATCAGAGAAAATAACATCATGCACAATTTATTTGCTCTTGGAGAATGCTCACTCCTCTTTTTAAAAGTTTAGTTGTTGGTAACCAGCCAATCCTAAGCGTAGTATATCCTAGCTCATTGGCCGCTGTGTTATTGTGGCAATCCTTGATATCATCCTCCTGCATCCTTCAAAAGGGGTCTTTTGAGTATTTGAATGTAGTCAAACTTATCTTCTGCTCTTGAGCTGAAATCTGCAGAACCAATCAGCTGTTGAGGAACTTTTTCTTAACTGGTTAAATCTCTCCTGTAAGAAGTCACTGTCTCAGCCCAGGCCCACACCCCATACCACACCACTCAGCCTCAGGGGTATAAATACATCCTGGCTGTCATACAGGCCCTAAAATAGTTTGTGCATTCTAACACCAGATGCATTTTGGGTCAGCGGGATTGTGGAGTTAAAGTGACCAGCCTGACAAGCTAACTTTGGGGTGAGAGCTGTCACGTGTAGATTTAGATATGAGGTCACGGCTTGCACATCTCTCTTCTGTCTCTCAGTGTAAGAAAGTTATGTGCCCTTGGTGGAGGGGAAGCAGCTGGTGGTTTCAGACCCCTGTAAATGGTAAATGGCCTGTATTTGTATAGTGCTTTACTAGTCCCTAAGGACCCCAAAGCGCTTTACACATCCAGTCATCCACCCATTCACACACAGGTGATGGCAAGCTACGTTGTAGCCACAGCCTCCCTGGGGCGCACTGACAGAGGCGAGGCTGCCGGACACCGGCGCCACCGGGCCCTCTGACCACCACCAGTAGGCAACGGGTGAAGTGTCTTGCCCAAGGCCACAGCGACCGAGACTGTCCAAGCCGGGGATCGAACCAGCAACCTTCTGATTACAAGGCGAACTCCCAACTCTTGAGCCACGATCGCCCCGTAGCCTAAATCTTCCAGGTTATTAAAGACAGTTCTGTTTTCAGGAATGTATCTAAAATGTTTTCATTACCGGTTCAACTGTGTATGTTAAGCTTGCTCAGCTATAAAAAGGATAAACATATATGATGTGAACTTTCATCTTATGGCAACATTTATGGCAGGTTGTAGTGACAGTGTTGATATGCCTGACAATCTCATTTTGTAGCAAAAAATGACTGATAATGAAGATATTTTTATCTTCAACAGATACTGACAAAGTTTAACTGTGAGAACATGATTTGCAGTTGAAATAAGGTGATAAATTTGAAATACATGTTATTGCAATACTCAGCATTGCAAAATGTTAAAAATCTCAATAATAATCTATCATTGTGATAGTGTCATATTGTTAGATGCCTGGGGATTTCCTCCCTCACCAGCCAGTTTGGGATGCTGTATGATCGATCCCCGGGGAGACTTCACTTCTCCAATGGGCCATTCTATACCCATTTATGGCTCTTAATATTGTGTTTGCATAGTAACCTCCCTTGCTACTAGCTTGGAAGCTGCTCAGTGCAGGTTTAAATATCAGTGAAGCACAGGGGCTTACAGGACAGCCCTGAGGTGGGAGTGTCTTTGGGCTGCTGCTGCAGGCCACAATGGGATTTAAACTGCTAAAACTCCCCTCTGGCCTGGACCATCTGTCTGCACCAGAGCAGCCTGAGAGCAGTCAGGACAAAGACTGCATCATAACGGCCAACATGACAAGTATGCTAATGACAGGGGCTAACAACAGTGATGGGTGCTCCTGTTGACTCACGTTAACAATAGTGTGCATGGGTAATGGACAGATTATATGGCACAGGCTCTTATGCTAACATCTCTGCAGTTTTTGTATTGTAATAATATTGTTCTCATTTTCAAATAGAATTTTTGACTCCTTTTTCTTTCCGAGTATTTGTCCTTTTGGACAGTGACTCCACTTTTGCCATGCTTGCTTTTGCTACAGATCTTAGTCTTTCTGAATGTGGATTTCTTTCTTTCACGCATCATTACTTCCTTCCTCCTCTCTTCTAGCCTCAGTCTCTTTTACTTTGCTGTCCCCAGTTTGTTGCCTCGTGTTCTGTCAGCATGGCCGGCCTGTTGTTAAGCTTTTTAGAGTAATCTGTTTGGACACTTCCTCCAGGCTACACTGAGCACATCTCTGTAATATAACACACAGCCAGGCCTAAGCAGTGCCTCCTCTACTCCCCTACACACACTCAGGCTATTGACTCCACTCTGCTTCCTTCAATGTTTGACCAACAGCATCCTCTTATTATAAAACTTGTCACTAAAGGTGGACTTTTTAATGACTGTGGATGTTTTTGCCTCACTTGACATGGAAACAAAAGTTTTCTCCTGACTGAGTTCTGACGTTCCCCAAAAGAACAACAAACACTTAGATGTAGAAAAATGTGCTTGTATGAATGTGTGTGTAAATGGGTGAATGAGACATGTTGTATAAAGTGTTTTAAATGCTTGAGTAGAAAAGCACGATATCACAACCAGTTCATTTACCATTCTGAGCGCAAATGGTACCTCCTTCACTTACTGTCATATGCCTTCACCAAACTCACTCAGGCTGGTGGAAAGTCTGCCTTTGGCTAAAAAGATCTATCCAGAAAAACCATAAATCATTGAAGGTTTTGTTTGGTGAACTTGTGGAATACTTACCATCGAGCTTTCAGGTAGACGTTTGAAGTGTTTCTCCTCAGTCAGATTAGATCCCTTTCAGCAGTGATTTAACTATATTTATATTTTTGGGCCAACATACATATAATGTCAGACTCCCGTATAGATTTCCTGGAATAATAATCTGTTTAATCTTGCTTGACTTAACCAAGTAGCATGAAGATAAACAAATGAAATGATAAAATGAATTCTATGGGATTGTGAACTATGAAATAATTGTCACCTCTCGAGTCTACGCGTGTCACATAGTTGTGTGGGATGTTCAGTGTTAAATGAAATCCTAGATCTTGCTCACAGATATTTGATTTAACCTTTAAAAATGCTGCTGTGTCTTTTTCTTAGCCCTTTGGATTTTAGATTGTTAGTTTTACAGGGAATTTATAATTCTGTGTTAAATTTTGCTATAGTTACATCATAACCACAGACCATTCTGAAATCCTACAACCTGAGGAGCACTTCCCTAGAAATGTAACAGCATGTTGCATTGGACTGCACAGATATAAATGCTGGCAATGGCATAGGCCATGTGTGTAGGCTGTACATAGACTCAGCCTACAGCGTAGGTATAAATGACACTTTACTGTTTGGAACAGCTCTTCATTGATAAAAGGGAAGCAAAGAGAGTGTCAAGCAAAGAGTCAGGAGATATGGGGCCCCATCCTGGATGAGAGGCTGCTAATCAAAGTTAAGAGTCAGGGGGTGGGGTGCGGTAATGATCGATCGCCTGCTTGTGGGAGTCAGTGGGGCCTGCCAACATCAAAGAATGCTGGGAGCTGTTGCAGTAATATCCCTTTGCAAACCCCTCTCAGTCTCTCAAACCAAAGTGAGCAGTTGCTCTTGAAAGGTCTGAACAACCATCTCATAGCCCCTCTCTTGAAATGACCTCTAACCCCAAGCTCCATATGTTCTCTCTCAACGTGACCTTAAAGAGACAAAAGAGGCAGTGAAAGCCGAAAAGATTGGTTCTTGTAGATGTCTGCAACAGTTGTAGTTGGACATGAACATGATGAGTCAGCTCCACTGACTTTGATTTCTGTTGCTGATTTTGTATAGAGGTTTGAGGTTTTCTTTGATTGCAGCTGTTCAGAGCGGGCGCATTTAATTATGGAATAAACATGCACAAGACTGAAGAGTTAAAAAGGAAGCTGAAGAGAGAGACAGCAATGGTTGTTGGCAGAAGCATCCATACATTTACAATTTCACGTGTGAAATAAATGGAAATTCTCTGACTATGTTCTCCGATACAACTCAGCATCTTCTTCCTGTATTTACTGTTGTTACTACCTCCTCAGACACTTCTGGCCAATGAGCAGTGGTTTCTAGTGACGCATTTTGGTTCGATTGGAGTTCACTTGGGTTTTTCTCTGTGTGGAAACAAACCAAAACCATGGGAAAAAGCTACAAGTTTACAAGTTTACTCATCAACTGATTCACATGTGTGTGTGTGTGTGTGTGTGTGTGTGTGTGTGTGTGTGTGCGTCATTCTATCACTTTTGACAGAAAAATAAGTTAGCAATGAAAAAAATCAACAGCCTTAATTTAAACAGAAGCTACTGGGAGGAGCTAACTAAAAAAGAGGCTGAGCAGAGTACACTGAAAGCTAAGCTTTGACTAATGAGTCCAAATTAGTTTTCATTGATCTTAAATATAATGCTCCAGCATATTACAGCCAGGGGACATGTACAGGCAGCATGGCTCTGATAAACTTCATCATGGTAACTGCAGACTGTGGTGTTATGGCAGAGGGCCTGTAAATCTCCTTACATAACTGTGATAGACTGCCCAGTGGCAGCTAAGACCCCTTATGATGGATTAGAGCTGCTGCTGACATCACCTCACTGTAGCTGTTTTGTTCATGGATACCAGAAAATGTTGAAAGAATTTATACAAACACCATAAAGCCTGTCATATGAGACTGTCAGAATGTGTAATGAGCTCACTTTACCTTTATGAAGTCACAGTGTTCCCAGAGACTTGCGTATTTATGCTTTTTAAATAAGTAAGTTGTCATTTTTGATTGCTTTCTGCTCTTATAGAATTATATAATCCTATTCTCACACTTGGCTTCTTTTATTTTTATTTTATCTTTCATCCACATTATTTTTTGGATGACATTCACAGTGTATTAAGCTCTGTTACCTTAGAGCGGTTATTATGCCGTTAATTAGCCTTGTCCTGTCTCCACTCTTGTGTTTGATGCTTTGTGATATAACCTTTAGTGGGAATCATCTCAGTAAATTCCTTTAAGAGAGTTTTCTAGGGTGAAAACCACATCCTCTCGTTTGTCAATCCACAGTGTGGGTGTGTGTGTGTGGGTGTGTGTGTCCTGATCCCTTTACTAGCTGAACTGGACTTTGATTTTTCAGAGAATGAGCTCCAACTCATCTACTGACCTCTGGTCTGTGTGATAAGGCTGAATAAACAAAAGCATGACCTTTCTCAGATATAGCAGTTCATATCGTATTCTCTCTCTCTGTCTATCTTTTCTGTTGTGAAATTTGATCTACCATAACTGGTACCAGTTTGAAACCATTCCTTGACCTTGATATTGTCTGATGTAAAACTACAGCTTCTATCAGCTGTCTCTATTAATCTTACAATGTTAAATACAGATGATTGGTAAACACTACTAATCCCACATTGTTAGCATAAGTACCTTGATGGATTGTCCTATTATGTCACAGCCCACATAAATTCCCCAACAGCCAAAATCTCCATCATCACACCGTTCCCACTTAGTTAAATGTGTTTTAATCTGTGTGACTGAGCTCGAGCCACATTCAGTCAAATAAAGCCCTCTCTCCTACCCTTAAAGCAACACCAGGTTATGTAATTAGGGTGTTGGTGTACTTATCAAGGCAGATTACAGCAACTCAGCTGCTATTTCTGAAAGACGGGCTTGGATTGTTTGTGCAGCAGTGAAACGTGACAAAACGGTCAAATCTGAGAGGTACACAGACTGATCGGGAGAGAAGCTGATGAAGAGGGATTTAAAAAAATAAATAAATAAATGGTGAGAAAATTGAAGAAAAATCTCTCCAGTCTGTGACTACTGTCACAGAAAGAGATGAACCCACTAAAAACTGCAACCTATAAAATGTTTTAGGCTGTTTTATTACATTTTTAGTTCATTGTTCAGGAAGCTACAGACCCAGATACAAGAATAGAATAGAATAGCTTTTTATTGTCACTGTTACAAGAACAGTGAAAGGCAGTTTGGCATCTCTCCATGTGTGTGAAGTACACAATAGCGCAAGTATTTACACAATAACAGACAAATTTACATTTACACAAGAAAGATATGTACAAGTTACACATACACCTGCAAACATACACGCACATACATACATGTATGTATATATACATATTTGCATCCGTACATGCATACACACACATATTTCCACATACACGCTTACATCTATATACATACACATACATGCCATCTAACTAGCAGGTGCATTGAGAGGTGCAGTGTGATCAGTGATATTGCACATTGAGTGGGGGGTGCTGTTGGAACTATACTAAATAATGTTATAATAAATACAGTTTAAAGAGGTAAGGGTGTTGGTTGCATTGAAGTATAAACAGAAATACGATTTATAAATAAGGTGTAAGTATAGTAATCATAGTAAAGCTCTTAGCAGCTAGAGAAGTAAATATTTTGCTTAAGATGTGGTGAATTGCAAAGAGCTTCACTCAAGTGTTTCCATAAAGCAGTTTGTTGTATAACCTTCTACTCTCAATGGCTGGTATTAGATCACCCAGACGACATCACAGTTATATCAGGGTTATTTTTTAAGACTTCAAAAACTTGGGCTCACGCACAAAATCAACTGTCTTGTTTTGGTTTTTTATATTTAGTTTTCTTCTTCAGTTTTAGATTGATATAACTTGGTGCTACGGGTAACACAGGTGGACGTTTTAAATGTCTTTGTTTGCTTTGTCTAAGCTTGCATCTGTGGCATGGAAAGCAGAATATCATGTTGAATCCCTTGTGGACAGATGTTTTTCAGTCATTTCTTAGAGTTTCACCCAGAATGCATATTTGCATGGGGCGCTCCAGTGAGCTGTGTCTCTATGCTCCAGTGTAGTTCGAAGGTTAGTGTCAAGGCAGCACAAAGATACATATACACTTTACCCACTGAGAGCACACACACACACACACTCACTCACACTCACTCACACACACACACACACACACACACACACCAGCTGTTTTTCACCAGTCTTTTGAACAAACATCTCTTTGTCTGTGTCTGTTGTTATCATGGCTCCATTTTTTCTATAATGTCTTTTCCAGGTAAAGCCTCGTTAAGCCTCAGGACGCTCACAGTACTCTAGGGTTTAATGGAGCCACAGGGGTTTACCCATTGTGTCATTGTGCTTGAAGGCTCAGATGGAATTTTCAATTCAGTTTTATTTATACAGCATCAAATCACAACAACAGTCGCCTCAAGGTGCTTTATATTGTAAGGTCGACCCTACAATAATACATACAGAGAAAAACCCAACAATCATATGACCCCCTATGAGCAAGCACTTTGGCGACAGTGGGAAGGAAAAACTCCCTTTTAACAGGAAGAAACCTCCGGCAGAACCAGGCAATTTCTTTGGGATGTAGGTGCTGTCACTAAGACCAACATTCCACATAATAGGGCTTTGTTGTGCATGACTAATATGATTGTGGTTCATCTTAAAGTTTTATGGTTAAACAAATTCCAGATGCTTATGCCTAACTGGGAAAAGATTTAGATAAAGCAGGCTGACCTAATAGCACACTGTTGGGAAAATTGCTCTACATGACAGTTTTTTCTGAATGCTTAAACCCTAACTGTGATTTCTGATGGCTTAAGCACATTTTTTGTAACTATTGGCTATTTTTGCAAAACTCTGTACACAAATAAGAAAACTCTTCACCCAATCAGCAAAACATTGTAGTTTTCTTGTAAAAGCGAATAACCTTTGCTTAACTCTCCACACCTTTGTAAAAATGGTATTTTCGTATCCAACAGTTAACACAAGCCATCATATTACAGTTTTTTCTGATTGTTTAAGCACATTTTTTGTAACTATTGGCTATTTTTGCAAAACTCTACACACAAATAAGAAAACCTGTCACCCAATTATCAAAACATTGTCGTTCTCTTGCAAAAGCGAACACAGCTAGATTAACTCTTCACACCTTCGTAAAAATGGTGTTTTCGTATCAAACAGTACACACAAGCCATCATCTACTAAGCACACAATGCACCAACTACACACTGATGGTATGAATAAAAAACACATCTGGCTTTTGCTTTCTCTGTGCACAAGGTAGGCCATGTCAGTTTGAGCTCATACTTTTGTCATAGATCCGTAAGCATAGAGGAATCCAAACTTCTGGTACTGGTGTTTATTCACACACATCAAAACAAACACAAGTGTTTATTTCCAAGTATAGGATTATTTGCAATCGCCATATTGACTATATGGGTTTCTTGGTCTGCAGTGAACATGCTTCCTCTGCTCCCAGCATCTGGTCGTCTAGCAATTCAGTAAAGTAACAATTTCAGTATTTTTACATCTATGGTATTGTTGTGTTTCTCATTAGCATGGCAGTGCTACAAGTCTTAGTACAAAGTGACTGTACTAACCGACTCTCATTTCAAAATGTCCTTATGATGCTTGCTACAGTGTAGCGGCTCGAGTTAGGCTGAACCCGTTGGCCAGCTTCCCTCAGGGTCACTCCATGGTTGATTACATGGTCCACTATTGTAGCTCTGATGTCATCAGCAATTCTATTTCTTACTCTTCTTACCCTTCCTCTCCCCCCTCCTCGTCTTCCTCTCCCCCCCTCCTCGTCCTCCTCTTGCTCCTCCTTGTCCTTGTTGTCCTCTTCATCCTACTTCTTCACCTCCACGTCCTCTTCCTCGGCCTCCTCTACTTCTCACTCTTCCTGCTCCCTCCACTGTACTCCACACACACAGCTTACCTGTATTATAGTGCTTAGGCTGATTGCAAAGTGAACTAATTATCTAAAGAAGTTGTCACATGTGACAGTGTGCCAGACAGTTGATAAAATAGTGTAAATAATGGCCATAAATGTGTATAGTTTTGCTAGGAGTGTGTTGATAATTTGGAAATTGAGTGTAAAGCAGTGAGTTGTGTTTACAGTTCTGCAAAAAGAGTGCTGTGCAGTGGATTGTAGCTACAGGTTTGCAAAGTGTGTGTTACAAAATGGCAAACTGAGTGCAAAGCAGTGTTTGTGCTTTTAGTTTTGCAAACTCAGTGAGTGGTTTTGCTATAAGTATTAATAGTTTTAGAAATTGTGCCGTACGAATCACAGTTAGGGTTTAAGCGTTCAGAAAAAACTGTAATAGCAATTATTTATTAAAGAAGAGGCAAATTAGTGAGTATGAAAATCAAACTTTGAAAAGTTAGTCTGTATTGCCCTCATTTCATCCCTCTGTCGTGCTTTGTGCACATCTCCCACACTTCACCGTCTTTTCTCCGTATCGCCATGAGGCCGGCTGTAACTCCATCAGACATCTGTAGCTTTGGATCACTGCTTGTTTTTGTGTGATGCTTCATCTTGTTTATTAAGTCGGACAGTGCAGAATGTTGCTTTTGTCACATTTGCCAAAAAAGATTGTGTTTACATCCTTATATATAGGGATGGGTATTGTTTAGGTTTTATCTGATACCGGTGCCAAATCGGTACTTTTGAAACGGTGCCAGTGCTTAAACAGTGCTTGAACCGGTGCTTAAAGAATGGAGAACACAAACTTTGTCCAAAAACCTCTTATGTTTTTATTTTTAGCAGTCTCCTTTTTTCTGCAAAATGATAAGCACTGTCCAGCTCCACGCACGGGGCGATCCGCGCTAACTCGCTAATGGAGATTTACCACACCCGCAGTAGATGTGCTCGGTGTGAGGTCTCGCAGCAAGCTATCAAATACGGTGCATTTCTCGGCTTTTAAAAAAACGCTATGCATCGCCAGGTGTTTCATCAGATTCGAGGTGTTACCTCCTTTGCACAGTATCACCTTAAAGCACTTGTTGCAGGCTGCTGAGTTTGCATCTTTTGCTGTGAAGTACAGCCAGACTTTTGACCGCTTCGCCTTGGGCATTTTTAATCTGTAGCTCTGCTCTAAAAGAACCCACGTACCTGGGCCCGCCTACTAAAAGGTAAAGGTAAAATGATTGGCTAGAATCCAAAGTGTATGACATCTCAGGAAAGAAAAAATAAAGCACCGAAATGTGCGCTGCTTTTCGGTCTGGTTACTACTGTTTATGTCAGAACTGGATATCGGTACCCATCCCTACTTATATATCCTTATCCTTGATATATTTACTAATTAGTATTTTATTGCTAATTAATTAGGATGCACTAGCGGGTTCCATTATCTGTGATGTCAGCTATTGTTGTGTTCTGTAGATGTCCTGTAGTGCTTTTAGTATTAAACCAAAACGCATAAAGAGTTCTTGGACAGGAGCTTAACACACAAATAGAATGGAACACATTACCAGAGAAAATGACAAACAGTTCTCATCCAGGGACTGTACACTGTGCACAAAAAAGTCATTTAAAAAAAGCAAAATGGAAGTGACTGAAAAGAAATGAAATAAAAATAACTACTCAATGAATGAAAATAGTTGGAGGTTAATAACAAAACTTGAAATTAAGAAATAGTTGAACCGAAGCCACTTTGAGTTCTCAAATTGAGTAAAAGGGCACTACAAGTGCCACTGTATTTACCATTACATTACAATTAGTTTATTATTTATTTCTGTTAAAAATAAAGATTTTTGTGGATGTGTAATTAAATTCACAACAATTAATTTCACTACTTTCTTAGATATTATCAGAAAAATGTAAAATGAAGAATGAGAACTGCAATGTTCATATTGATGTAAATAATGCTCCAGTTGAAGTGAGTAACACAACAGTCACTGCAAGGTGGTTTATGCTGTACCTTCACCTAGCTTTGCTACTGTGGCTGAACATTATAACTGAGAGAGAAACCCAAAAGTTGGACGATGCCCTATAAGCCAGAATTTGGCATTTGTGGCAAGGAAGAACTCCTTTTTACAGGAAGGCTAAACCGACAGAAAAGGGGAGTAGAGAGACAGCAGACAAAAGTTTATGACATAAATTGTTTGTTTGTTGATTTATTTCGATCATGTAAACAATATACAAAGTTCACTTAGCAAAGAAAAGAAGGAAAAAAATGTTAGACAAAATAAAGCTAACACATTTCAGTATCACCTGTTCTGATTCAGTTACATATCAAAAAGGAGTGGGAAGAAGTACACACTTATTTAATCCCACCCCTTTGCCATAAATTATCGGTCAATACTTAATCAGCCTGCTTACTGAGATAATCTGCAGTAATAATAACAAACATATTTCTAATGTAATATATACACCACATCATGTGACTCGGTAACTTTGTCTCCACACCAATACCTCCCATTTTGAAAAGTTAATTGTACAATCCAATAAGCACGAGTAACATTTCCTAAACAGAGACATTCATGAACATCACATCTTTATAACTCTTTTTGAACTGCTTTATGTTTGGACGTTGCTTCAACCCCATACTCTGTTCCCCAGCTTCACTCCACGCACAGAAACATAAAAGCTTTTTCTGGTAGCACGCACACTCACATCTTTGAATGATCCCTATTACCTGCTTTGTGGATGATTTGAACTGTTTTTTGTTTTTTTTGTAGAGTAAAAGTGAATGTAATGTACTTTTACAGTTATAGCCCCAGGCCTCTGCACAATACCTTATGTAAGGTGAAACATCAAAAACCCATACAGAATAAAAGAGGGAAGTGCATCAAGGAAAATCCTTCAGCAGGGTCACCTGGTCCCAGCATAACTAGCTTAAAGAAAAAGGAAGCTTAAAGCCTAATCTTAAAAATACAACAGCGACAACATCCTTTCCCTGAATGTGGAGAAGACTAAAGAGATCATCAGGACAACTCACACTCTGCACACCCCACTAACCATCAATGGTGCTGCTGTGGAGAGGGTAAGCAGCACCAAGTTCCTGGGTGTGCACATCTCAGAAGATCTCTCCTGGTCAAAAAACACAGCATCACCCGTCAACAAAGCCCAACAGCGACTCTACTTCCTCCGCAAACTGAGGAGAGCGGGAGCCTCAACCCCCATGATGAGCACCTTTTACATAGGCATCACTGAGAGCATCCTCACCAGCCGCATCACTGTGTGGTATGGCTCCTGCTCTGGGTCCTGCTGGTAAAAGCTACAAAAACGCAGCGGAGTAGATTGCGGCTGAGGGTCAGGCTGTCAGGAGGCTGAATGCTCTCCCTGCTTTGTCCCTCTGGACTCTCACATACACAAACTCCAGACCTGCATTCACCTCTTCCCTCTGAACCCCCCCCCCCCGCTCAAAACTCTGAACCTCCACCATCGCCCTTCACTGTTGCTGCAGTTTGGACCAACTGGTGCTTTTTAGGGAGCTTTTTACAACCGTAGGATTTTAATGGTTGGTTCTAGAAGTGAAATTCATGGACTGTAGGAATCAGGTTTCTTCTTTTAAAGCCCAAACTGTGCCTTTTAGTTTTCCTCTGTGAGCATCTGGATGAACATTAACGACTCATTAACTGTTTTACTTCAAGCATGTAAATGTAAATAATAAAGTAACAACAGAATATATTGTAAACAGAAGAAAAAATAACTCTATATACCACACAGTTTACATGTTTGAAAGGAGTAGAATAAAGTTTACACTTATTTACTTGAAGCCGTCTTGTGCTGTGATATTTTAAATATCATTATGAATGCACAGTTGCTGCACGGATACCTCTGACCTGCCTTTTCTCTGGGAGCTCCCTCCCCCCTCAGTAACATCACTGTCACCACATCCCGGTGGGTACAGCTGCCATGCTAACAGCTGACTATTGACACACATGTACACAAAGAAACACACAGTTACAAAGTCAGCTCTCTACATCGTAGTTTTCATAATAGTCGTCCTATGAGATGTAACAGGGCGGCCAGAGCAGTCACTCTTCAGACTGACTACAGATTGAAGGAGCTTTGCTTTTTACCTCATATATATATTAATGTATACATCAAATGTTTTTGTAAACTTTTGCTAAAATGCTTTTTAGCAATGGCTTAATTTGTGGCGGGGCGTAGTCTGTGGCGCCGGAGCGGGAGGCTGACACACCGGAGCTGCATCAGCTCATCACGCCTGCCCTGTCTGCACTGCATCCTGACTGAAGTTGTTGTTGGTTTGTGTGGCTGACAGCTGAAAAGCTGCAGCCGAGAGTCAGAAATGAAAACTGTAATAAAGCGTGCTGAAAAGTGCGAACATGTTGTCGGGTCTGCCATGCTTCGTTTACACACCGTTAAACATGAAGTGATGTGTCATTGTAAGTTTATTCTTTTGGCTTTGATAATCAAGCCAGTGATGGGATGTGTTTTAGTCTTGTTTCCTGTTTTGTTTTGGTTTTGGCAACATTGGTTGCATTGTTTATATTTTCCTTCGTGTTGTTTATTATATCTTTCAGCAATCCTTCATCTGAGGTTATTTTTGGGTTGGGTGTCTGCTAGGTAGTATTTAGTTAGTCCCTTTTTATGTTCCAGTCTTGTTTCTCTGTTTTCGTGTGCCCATTTCTCCTCTGTCAAGTTGATCTTGGTCCCCAAGTTTAGCTGTATATTACTTCCTGTTTTATTTTGACAGCGATTGTTCTTTGTGTTTTGTGTTATGTATAACTTCCTCCTGATGTTTTATGTTAGTTATCTTCACCTGTTGTCTTTCCTCTTGTTATCCAGTGCTTGAATGTGTTGTCTGAGTCACCTCTGTCACTTGTCCTGTGCACTTGGATTCCCTGCTCTGCCAATGTTTGAACTAAGTTTTGAGTTCACTTCCTGTCTCCCAAGTCCTGTATTTAGGTCCTAATCCACAAGATACACAGCTGATCATGAGTGACATCATGAGTTTGAATATTTAGGAGGAACAATGCTGTTTTCATCCTGGTCACACTTACCAAACATTGTAAAGGTATATTTTTCCCTTTACAACTGCAGTGAGAGCTCTGTTCATAAGTTTTGTGGATTTCAGGCACAGTCAAGGGAACAAAGTTGTTTGCTTCAATCCTCTTGGAATCATGCTTTTTGCAAACGTGGTGATGATTTCTAACTCACCTTTGGGTTGTTTGCAGCTCAGTTTGAGATTTCTAGTTACTGAGTTTTGTTATTTGTATTGTTGTGTTAAGCTACACACTCACTCACTGAGATCACTTCTAGCTGGCAGGCTCCGTTTGCCTGTGTGACCTTCTGATATATTAACTAGCAGCTCATGTATCAATCAATGGGATCCACTCACACTGGTATTCTCTTGAGCTGCTCACCTGGAAGCTTATCCTGGCTGCTGCACACCTCGTTTCACCACTAGTTATTTTTTACCACATTGCTTTAAAAAAAAAAAAAAAATTAATCCTAATTCTCGTTTGGCAGCTTTTGCAAACAAAATTATACTCCTAATGTGATGTTGTGCCAAATGTAGTTTTGGTTTTTCAAGATGAACTCTCCATCTGTTTGTGTGTTTTGTTTATCTGTGTATTTATTCATTTCTATTATTAATTAAGCAGCTACCAAAGAACCATTACTGTTATTTCAGTTATTACAGTATATGTGTAGTATTACAGTGACTAAGCTGACAGGCAGAAAAAAGGAAGGGTGGAGAAAATAGGAGAAGATGTAATAAAAGGATATAGCACAAAGAAAAACAAACATACAGCACCTGGAACAGAAAAATGTGAAAATGCCCAGATAACACAAATCCACAATCTTCTTATGTCTGCTCTCTTGATTGTCCCCAGAGTGTATATTTGTGTTTATATATAGTTGTAGTTTCCCCTTTCCCTTTGTCAGAGTGTCTACTAACATGTCCTTGTGTGTTCCCTAGTGATGGACAAAGCAGTGTTTTGTGAAACACTGAAACACTTGAAGCAGTTTTGCTGGAATTGTATCGAGTTTCCAGAACAATTGGGCGCCTTTCTCCACAGGGACACCTGCTGGCCACTTTTGCTATTGTCTCATCTCAACAATACTGTTTTATGAAGCAATGACGCCCACAGGCATTGCACATTGCAATTCTAAACAATGCTATTTTATTTTAGATCTGACTAACAAGAATTATGATGAAACAAATTTTCTAGAAATCTCCAAACAAACAAGGAAAGAAAAAATTAGATTGTTAAAGATCACTGTAACAATGTGCCTCAGTGCCTCTGGCTTATTCAGTTGCTGAGTAATTCAGTGGAGTGTACAACAGATCAATACATAAAATATATTGAGCCAACACTGCTATGTTTATTGTGACAGCCAGGTTTTCAGTTGTTTTTGAGATAAGTTGCAAATTACTTCCCTATCCTCAGAAAACAACTGCAAGCTTATTGGGAGTTTGTATCATCAGGTTTATTGTACACTTTCAAACACAGCTAGTAGCAGATGTGACATTATTTTTATATTTTCAATTAAAAAATTTAACTAGAAACAACTAGAAACAAAGACTTTTCTGACACACAGAAGGATACATTAATCCAATTTTTCCATTTTTAAAACCACCCCAATACCTTGACTCAAGCATCTGATAGTACATGATAAATAAGCTGTAAATAAACTTGCTATATTCCAGGAGAATCTTTTTTATGTGCAAGGCAATATCAGGCCTGACATTCTCCTGAAGATAAATAATAAAATCCTCCTGAAATATAAATAAAAATATAGAAATGTGTTGAATTGGTGTTTATTAATTTATTAGCAAAATAACAACAAAACACAGCAGGACCAAAGATAAATAACATGAACAAAACTGGTTCACCACCACGTGATTGTTGGGGTTTTCTTTATTAATTTATTAATTATTTATTAATATTGTAGACTCTTTTGATAGAATCTAAAGTGCCTTGACGCAACGGTTCTTGTGAACTGGCCACTATATAAATAAAACAGAATTCAGTTGAACTCTTACTGGTTCAGCAGTGATGTGGTGGATACCATAACAGACTTGGTAGTAAACTGATGGATGGTTGTTGTGTAGTTTCAGCAAAGGTCTTCCACCCCTCACAGCCCGACATTTGGCTGTGTGCCGACACAGCTGTGTCATAAGTAAAGAATGCTGGACACAAGCTACTGTGGTGCCGACAGCTTAGCAGAGATAAAAGGACTTGTAGGCTAGCATTTTCCCTTCCAAATCCCACAGCATCCGGACACAGTCCTTGTCTCTTTTTGTGTATATAAATGCTTCCTTCTTCATCGTGACTGTGAAGGATTTCATCAGTCTCCAAACAAGGGGTGGCTGTAGCTCCGGAGGTAGAGCAGGTCATCTACTAATTGGAAAGTTAGTGCTTTGATCCCTGGATGCTCCAGTCTGCATGCCAGATATCCTTGGAATCCTTGGAAGATACTAACCCCAAGCTGCTCTCTGATGCTTCCATTGGAGTATGAATGTGTGTTCATGTTAGATCTAAAGAACTTGAAAAATCTACTGCAGATTGTATGAAGTGGTTTGAGTCCTCAAGTATAGTAGAAGAGCACTATATAAGAACCAATCCATTTACCAATGACAATGAGTTGACCAGGCTATTCCAGAAACCTAATGCTAGCCTGCTTTGCTCATTCCAAAAACATTTTTGATGGGATCATCGTCCTCTAGGAAAACACCACCCAACTATTGACTTGAGGTGAAGTTGAAGAATTTGGAGGTAGTTCTTCTTCTTCATTATGTATCACTGCCGCTGGCAGCTAAACACCTGCACAATATGACACTACCAACGTTATACTGACAGTTGGTAGATTGTTCTTTGGTCTGAAAACCTCGCCTCACTTTCCCATGTTGGTAGCTGTAAATTTCAGTTGAGCTTAAAAGTATTGATTTTGTCACAGGGGCTTCTTTTTTTCATGACTGGCACTCTCTCGTTGTATGGCGACAAAAGTCGTGATGCTGGTATTCCAGCAGTTTCCATTTCATGGCAGGCTTGAGCCGTGGTGGTTTCTGAGTCATTTCTGAACATCTTAACCAACTTCCTGTAATCTGAGGGTGAGAGTTTGAGTCTCCGTCCAGACGGACAAGTGGTGACGCATCCAAATAACTTGTATTTAAGTACATTTGTTTGAACTGAGCCTAGTCACTGGTACACAAGAGCACTGTAGTACACTGGAGTAGTGCTGGGCGATATGGAAAAAATATTTATCACGATATGAATTATTTTATATCACGATAACGATATATATCACGATATACCACCTGACCCGTGGTCATCTAGAAAGTACGCAGTCTGTAAACAGCGAGTGGAGAGGGTGCAGTCTTTGTTTTGAGTTACCATAAAGCATGTCGCAAATCCAGGTGTACGTATAGCAGCACCAGGTCGCAAACCACAAGACCGAGTTTCTTGGCAAAAAATATCATTTTTTTATACTTTATTTTCTCTTGCATAAAGTTAAGAGTATGTATAGTGAGAAGACAACACTAATATATTTGCCACAGTCTATTTAACCCTTTAAGACCTACCATAGAACCAAGTCCGCCAGAGCTTATCTTTATGTTTTTACATGCTGTAGTGCCATTTGTGGGAGCATTTCAAGTTTCCATACATCAATACAACTGTTATAGCCCAAATTTTAAAAATATGTATGGATTAAGTCCATAGTAACTACATAAATTGCAAAAAATTGTAGTGCAATAAACTACAAAAAAATTGAAAATCCTTTTTGTTTGTTTTTTACATATATTTCTAGTTAGAAAAATTTAAGAGGTGTATCCCTCAAAACTCTAAACACAAAAAAGTTGCACAAAATAGTTTCCAACCACGAGAAAATTTTGAGATACACTAATTTTTATATACTACAGGAAAAATGAAAATAAATATTATAATTATAATTTGAGTTCTAAGCATCCCAGAAACGATACAGAAAAGCATAAAGTCAAACATGACTTTTACAAACACCAACATAGGCTTAAAAGGCCCTTTCGCGAAAATGACGTCACATCCGGTTTCGGGCAGGTAATAGCGGACATGCGATAGTTCGCGCTGACGTATATGCCAACGTAGGAAGTGTTATGAACATCGGCAAAGCCTGTTTCTGGAATATTATGTTTTTGTTGCTGCAAGTTTGGAATATTATGTTTTTGTTGCTGCAAGTGCTTTTTATGCAATTTTTGCAAAGCTATATGTGGAAGGAAACCGTGACCTCGGGCAAGCTAATGGCATTAGATGCAAGTACAACTCCTCTGGTTTCACATGCAAAAAAAAATTATTGCGCTACCTTACGTGGTTCCAGTTCTACAGGGATTTAAAAATAGTAAGGCAAAACGGAGTGTGCCTGCTCCGACCGGTTGTAAAGAGTTAGTTATATATTTTATGTAATAATTTATAAAATTTGGGTTAGAAACGATAGAAGACAAATGGCACGATAGACACTTTTCTATCGTCCACACGATATATATCGTCATATCGCCCAGCACTACACTGGAGCACTGACAGCTTATTGGTGCTTACTACTCACTAAAACAAATAAAAAAAAGAACAACAACCTTAGAACCATTGAAATATGTGCTTCTACCAAAGGGGGGTTTTGAATGGTATTCCCCACACCCTCCCAAAAATTGTATTGTCATATCACTGCAACTGCCACGTGGACGCATGTGCTGCTGTTTATTTTTTCCACAGTCAAATTTACGGTTTTGCAAACTAATCTTTTCAAATTTGATTAAATATCAAATTTAGCATCCCCACCTACAGACCTACACTTTGGCACACTGTACACACAGACTCAGTAGTGCCCCCTGCAGGCCTCATCTTATAAGCATAACCCATAATGATTAAGAGATTAGAACTTATTAGCCTGACCTCCTCCCTGCTCCCCTTTCTTTCCCTCTGATACCTCAACAACAATCCCCATTTGTAGTTGTATTGTTGCCAAGGAGACGGACTTGGTGCTGCTCTCACCCAGTCAGTGCCAGTCGCTGGCAGCTGAGCTCAGCACAGCAGGCGCTGGCTCCGTTTAGAGACATTCTGTGTTCCATGCACATATGAGATGTTTGTGTGGCTGCCCAAATGTAGCAGGTGCTGCTTGTAGAGCACTGGGGTCATGGAATGTGTGCAACGCTATTGGAGCAGCAGATGAACTCTCGTCTGACTTGAGAGATGGATGAATGGACGAATAGCTGAAATCAAGTGAGAAAAGAAGCCTTGAATCATAAACGCTGTTATGCACTTTTTTCCCCTTTTTAAAAAACCCCATCTAATTGGTACTACACAGCTGCTACTGTTTCAGCTAATTCACATTAAAAACCAACTGTATTACAGTTTAATTTTTTATTAGTTAACAATCCAGGATACTTCAGATACTTTGCTGCATTGGTTTAAAAATAAAAGATTCTCCACTCCACTTACGGATAAGTGCAGAACTGATGGAATACTTTTAAAAACACAAACACAAAATAACAAATGAAAAAGACAAAAGATTTTCTATTAGTGCTGTTCTTGCATTTGTGTAGCAAATGCTAATTAATTAAATGTGTAGCAAAGACTACTTAACTGGCAACACAGCTGATTGAAGCCCTACAAAAGCTTATACAAGCCAAAAGGATGAGCCAGCCTGCCAACCATTGTCAGGGAAACTGGTTGGACAAAGGGTGTTTTCACACCTGCTGTGTTTAGTCCATTTAAATCCCCTTGGTGCGGTGTGAACTCGGGTATGGACAACAGCCGCACCGAGACCATGTGGAGACATAGCTTTATATTCTCAATACGGGAATGTCTAATTGTCCAGAGCACAGCACCTTCTTCCTGTATTTAATTTTGTTGTTCCTACCCCAAACACACCTGAACAGTGAGTGGACTGAACATTCTCACGTGGTTTGTAGTGACGCATTTTGGTTGATTTGGATTTTTCTGTGTACTGTGGACAACAAACCAAATAACAGGAAAAAGCTACAAGTTTGCAAGCGCATCACTTGATTCAGAACTATATGTGTGTGAAAACACCCTAAGAGCCCCAAAATGCTGGTTGTCCACACAATACAAATGGACAAGGGAAGACAAAGACTCTCTGTGTTTGTCTGAATGAGTTCAGTACGGTTAGAATCTAATTGGAATTTAATTCCATTCCATTTTATCTGTATAGTTCCAAATCAAAGGAACAATTGCCTGAAGGCATTTTACTGTGCGATGAACAGAGCATGGATCTGTGCCCCGGAGAACAGACTGAAGTCTTGCAACAGGAAGAAGCTAAAGACTAAACTAAAATCTACTGAGGAACATGTAGTGTTGGCAGAAAAGAACTGTTCCAGAGTAGACTTATGGTTAGAGGAAGTTTGATTGAGTTGGGACATATGTGAGACATCTTTGTGAAAGCCATGTAGTTTAAAGGAGGAGGCGTAGTTGAGAAATGTTTCCTGCAACAAGTTCTGCAGCAACAAACTCAAAATCATCCTGCAAATGTTTTGCAAAACAGTGCGCCCTGTTACACTGAAAAATGGATAAAGCTACTTGAAGCTGTGAAAGAATGAAATTAAATGAAACCCACTACACTTTCCAAACTGTGGAGCATCGGTTGTCTTAAATATGATGCCAGGGGCTAATATTCCTTCAAGGTATTAATGAATGTTCGTCTGAATTTCCTCTCCAGCTTAGATGTGCTGTGACAGCTGGTGTAGTGTTGATTCGTCCTGTTCGGACAAAAGAAACAGCTGAGATTAGTTATAAAGTATCTGTTTAAGTTGTGATTGGAGACTGGAGACTGTTCTGTATCCCCATGATACATTGTTACTTCTACATATGATAGACTTTGTGTAGAAAGGGGCTAATTTACATTAGATATTCAGGAGACATCCGGGATATGCAAGATGGATCCTTTTTTATGTATTATGCTGTAGTATGAGACATAAAAGCCCCGGGGTTTAAGAATAGTGACAGGTGCAGCCCGGCTTCCAAATCCATGGGTGCACACCTTTCATGCTGCAGGTGAGATGTTGACAGCCTCTTCATAGTTCGGCACAGAGGAACAAAGCCCATCAGTCATGCACCCTGACTGTGATCCCAGACAGACACACACACACACACAGACACACACACAGACACAGTGGGCCATCTGATTACCTGGTTGCCAGGGCAATAGGCTCCATATGCATTATTCATCAGTGTCTGGGGAGAACATGATTATGCTGTTTTTCTTGTATATATATATATATGTGTGTGTGTGTGTGTGTGTGTGTTTAGGAACATGTTTTATCTCACTTGTCTATATGTATTCCAGCGGTATCTTCCTGGGACCGATTTCATGTAATTAGAGGCATTTTAAATAATTTGTGGGTCTAATGATGCTTTGTGTGTCACATAGTATCCTAGCTCTTACACTCTGGGAATCCTTGTGGAAGAGTGAATTGGCTGTTTGTTTGTCGATTAATGGAAATTATGGGATACTTGTCAGGAGAAGATAAGATAAAGAAGCATTTAATTGTCCCACAGGGGAATATTCACATTATTCCAGCAGCGAGGTGGACAGAGCAGGAATAAACAGATGCAGCATAACCTAACATCAATACTACTAAGAAACAGACAAAAAATGTAAACTATACAAGGTAGAAGTAATGTATTTTAAATATAAATACATTTAAATGTATATAGTGTTCAGGAACAAGGAAC